>NC_058413.1:2882509-2910295 GCF_002201575.2 Neomonachus schauinslandi | reverse complement strand
ACGCACATACACACCACACGCACACGCACACACACGCGCACACACACCACGCACACGCACCCACACCACACACACACGCACATACACACACACATGCACACACACAGCACATGAACACGCACACACACCACACACCAAACACACGCGCACACACCACACACACACACGCACACCACACATACACGCGCGCACACACACCAGACACACACGCGCGCGCGCACACGCGCTGCCCGGTCCCTCCCGAGCCAGCTTTCACGAGGCGGCACGGCGGGCCGTAGACATGACCTCCCGACTTCTGGGAGGGTGATGATACAGTGATCCACCTGTCACTGAGACGGCACGCGGTCCCCCCCGCCCTTCCTGCGGCAGGCACCTCCCAACGAGGACGCGGCCGAGCGCACGGCTGCAGGGGCTGCCCTCGAGCCCGCCCGCGCACCCAGCCAGGGCCGGCAGCCGGGGCGAGGGACGCGGGACACACGGGACACACGGGACACACGGGGCCCCCGGCAGGCGGGGCGTGCGGCCACACACCTGCCCCCCCAGCAGCAGACACTCCATTGCTACACCTCCCGGCGCCGGAGCCCCGGGGGCCGGGCCTGAGCTACTTCCGGTCGCTTTGCTTCATTTCTATTAGGAAACAGAAACTGGGAAAGCGAGGGCGGCGGGGGGGTGACCGAGAAAGGCCGCCACGCAGCGCTGCAGCCGGGGCTGTCCGGGGGGGCGGGGGGGCACCTCTCGGTCCCGCACACGGTCCGCCGCCCCAGCGCGCTGCCAGTGACACGTGGGCTCGGCGGCCCCTGGGTGTCAGGAAGCTGCCAGGTGAGCGTCTGCGAGCAGCCCACGTTTGGCACCGTTTCGGTATCAGGACCAGGAGAGGAAGTTGCTACAGCACCCGCACCCACTCGCCCGCGGGGACAAGAGCCGAGCCAGCACGGAGAAATCAGTGCCGCAGCCTCAACCGCTGCTCCGGGGCGGGGCTCCGGGCAGAAAGGGCACCAGCACCTCCCCACGGGGCTCCCGCACCGGCGCCCTCCGGGGACAAGAGTCCGACGCTGCTCCTCACACGCGCTCGCGGCTTTCCTGCCCCGTAAGAGGGGGCCAGTGGTGCCGGTCCCACGGGTACATCGTGTCCCGAGTCCCAGGGCCACCACCCACTCCTAGCTTCTTGTCCAAGCCACGGACAACCGGGCGGCTCTGTCAGCTCAGGAGGGATCGGAGAAGACGTGCAGAAGTCTACGTGGATACTTTTAAAATTATTCACCAAAAGCAACCAACCAGCACTTGGTACCCGACAGTGTGCAAAGCTACAGAGAACGGAGCCGAGTGGCCATGCTCCTCGTGCGTACGCGCTGTGTGGCTTCGGCCCTGTCGCTGCACATCCCTGAGCCTCGGCTTCCTCGTCTGCAGCAGTGATAACAGACCCTTCCTCACAGTAACCTGGCAATTACAGGGAGCTAGTGTGTGCAGAGTAATTAGCACAGCCCGCTACACAAACCCTCGAGAAATGGCAGCTTCTACTATAAGAACTCTTATTTTTGAAGAGTAGTCTCTATAAACAATGGAAGAGTACGTTTAAAAACATCAGTACCTAAGGGGAGGGAAGATGAGACCAACGAGGCGCCTGGGTGGCTCGGTCGGTTAAGCGTCCGACTCCTGGTTTCTGCTCAGGTCATGATCTCAGGGTTGTGGGGTCAAGCCCTGCATTGGGCTCCACGCTCAGCAGGGAATTTGCTTGGGTTTCTCTCTCCCTCCGCCCCTCCCCCCGCTCGCTCACATGCTCTCTCTCAAATAAATAAATCTTTACAAAAAAAAAAAACAAGAGACTAGGAAGGAGAGGGAGAAATGGTGACTTCTTCATGTTTCCTTTGTTTTATAGATTTGACTTCAGAATGATGCAGATATTTTATATATCTATAAACATTTTTTAAATCTAAAAAGCGGTTGTTACAAATCAGAAGTAAAATTAAACAAAATGAACCTAAATGCACATAGAGCTGGTGGCATAAACAAATAGAGAAAAATGATTCCAAATGACTTCCAAACACAGACTTCATTGCACATCCCTAAGGGGATCTACTCCGATGACAAACATAACTTAAACCATCCAAGCATCACATTGCTGGTGGAGGTGTTGGCATTATGACTGGGAAAATTTTGCACGTGCGCAAGGGAATAAACCAGGAGAACCGCAGCACGGCGGATGGAGACCTGAGGGTTCAGCACGTTTGAAAGGAGACACAGAAGCAGGATCAAGGTTTGGCAAAATCCTTGTCCTGAATTACTACAGGCAACACTGAGAGGACTTACCATGTACATCATCTTTAAAATAAGACTGCTTGCACTTAGAATGTAGCTCCTAAAACCACTTGGTGTGAAAAGGAATGAGGCTTCCCTGGAAAAATGGTCGCTTCCAAGTCTGAGCAAGAAATTTGCTCCAGGAGCATGCAAACTCTTGTCATGCCAGAAAATATGGAAGCCGTCCATGATGATGAGGTTATGCTCAAAAGGCTTATTAGGAAACGATCTGGAAAAGCCTCCACTGAGCACAGATAGGTGTGATGAAGTGGCTAGAGGCAGGTGATCGCGTCCCCAAGAAGAAAAGAGCAGGATAAACAAAGACAACAGGCATGTCTGTTGAGCTTAGCTACCACTAAGACCCACTGTGCGGGGCCAGAGTGAAGAGAGGAGCTCACATCCCACAGCTGTTTTTCCCTGGGATCATGTGCACATTCCCAACTCAGGAAAAGGGCTGGGAACCCCAGGCTGATCCCTGCTGGGTGCAGAAAAATCAGCGGAGTGTTTAGCATAAGGCAGGGCTAGTGAACAGTCAAAACTGCAGACCCGAAGGGCCAAAGTCTGGGTGGGAAGG
The DNA here is from genome assembly GCF_002201575.2 of Neomonachus schauinslandi. Classification (NCBI taxonomy): domain Eukaryota; kingdom Metazoa; phylum Chordata; class Mammalia; order Carnivora; family Phocidae; genus Neomonachus; species Neomonachus schauinslandi. Next base: position 2,907,426 of record NC_058413.1, on the reverse strand, counting down.
AAGAGTGGAACACTGAATGAGACATTTAGCTGTTTTTCCCTTCAAGACAAACATTTTTTAGGGGACTCTGAACCTGGGAGGGACAGAAGGCTAAGGAGCGAGGCATGAGCACTGGAGTGCAGGGCCCACCAGGCAGAGGGGCACAGTGAGCACAGCAGATGCTCAGCTGAGAGCATCTTAGGGCCCCACTATGGGAGAAGGAGCAAACTGGGCTGGAATGAATCCTCACAAAACCAACCCAGCCTTGGCTCAGCCCCATCTGCAACCAGCCCCCGACTATCTACCTAGTGCAAAATAGGGTGATCCTCTCTGAAAGCAAATCTGGAGTCTCTATAATTTTTTAAATACATGCCATGCCCGGCATTCTATAAACAATCACTAATCATTCCCAGGGACAGTGCCAGGTGTTGGAAAACAAAGAGAAAACCCAGTCAACAGAAACAGACCCACGGATAGTGCAGACACTTGCGTGAGTGGTTAAGAACTTTACAATAATCGGGGCGCCTGGGTGGCTCAGATGGTTAAGCATCTGCCTTCGGCTCAGGTCATGATTCCAGGGTCCTGGGATCGAGCCCCACATCGGGCTCCTGGCTCAGCAGGGAGCCTGCTTCTCCTTCTCCCTCTGCCTCTCTCCCTGCTCATGCTCTCTCTCTCTGTATCTCTGTGTCTCAAATGAATAAATAAAATCTTTAAAAAAAAAAAAAAGAACTTTACAATAATTAAGATCTTCCAGAAAATAAAGGAAAAACAAAATATCTGAAAAGATGGATAATTTCACCAGAGAATTGGAACACCTAAAAAAGAATCCATTAAAGACCTAAATGTGCAGCCTGAAACCATAAAAATCCTAAGAGAAAACGCAGCCTGTAATCTCTTGGACATCAGTCTTAGCAACACATTTATGGATCTGTCCCCTGAGGCAAGGGAAACAAAAGCAAAAATAAACTGTTGGGACCACACCAAAATAAGAAGCTTTTTTACAGAGAAGGAAATCAACAAAACAAAAAGACAACATACTGAATGGGAGAAGATACTTGCAAGTATATAATTGATAAGGGGTTAATATTCTAAATATATGAAGAACTTAAACAATCCAATCAAAATGGGCAGAGGACCTAGATAGCCATTTCTCTAGAGAAGACATACAGATGGGCAACAGACACATGAGAAGATGCTCATCATCACTGATCATCAAGGAAATGCAAATCAAAACCCAATGAGCTATCACCTGACACCTGTCAGAATGGCTAGAATCAGAAAGACAAGAAACAACAAGTGTTGGCGAGGATGTGAAGAAAGGGGAACCCTCGTGCACACTTGGTGGGAATGCAAGCTGGTGCAGCTGCTGCGGAAGACGGTATGGAGGTTCCTCAAAAAATTAAAAAAAGAAATACCCTATGATCCAGTCTTCGCACTACTGGGTATTTACCCAAAGAAAATGAAAACACTAATCCGAAAAGATATATGCACCTCTATGTTTATTGTAGCATTATTTTAAATAACCAAGACATGGAAGCAACTCAGTGTCCATTGATGGATAAATGGATAAAGATATATATATACACGTACACGTACACACACACATACTCAGGCAATGGAATGTTACTCAGCCACAAAAAAAAGGATGAGATCTTGCCATTTGCAAATGGGAAACAGGGGAGCTAGTGATGGAGGGCACTGATATGTGTATGTATAAATTTCTAAATGTGTCATCAAAGCCGGGAGATGAAGAGGAGAAAGCTGAGTTGGTGATGTAAAAATAAACAAATTACAATAAAATCTCCCTATGCTTTCTAAATTATAAGCAAAACTAAAAGAAAGGATGAATTTGAAAAAGAAATCTGCACTCTATGGCTGCTAAGAGTTACAATACCTATTATATTGGTATAAACCGGTAATAAAGAGGCCCAAACCCAATCCCCAAAACAGGCAAAACCCAATGGGCAATCTTCATACCAAGGAGTCAACAGGTACCAACGGGTGGTGTGAGCCATCAGATGTCAGAGGAGAAAGGCGGCAGCAGGGCCTGAGGGTCCCCCGAGCTCCTGGGCAAAGGTTTCAGGTTTGAGAGTGAGGACCTATCAGGTTTTGGTGCGTTTCTCCCACTCGGGTGGCTGCCTGCATCCCCGGCGTTCACCCCCATTCTTGAGCATTGTGTTTGAACCCCGATTGGCTTCACTCGGCAGCTCCTCTTTCCTTCCAGCCTTGGGCACCCAGCCTACGAGGAGGCAGACCCATCTGTCACTGGCTGGTGGCCATTCAGCAGGGGCCCCGAGACGTAGCAGTGAGCTCTGTGTCCACCCGCAGTGGGGCTGCTGGTTACAAAGACGTCACCATCATCACGGGGAAGGGATGCCAGATCCTGGGTGCCGCTGGGAAATGCTTGCTTTCAGAGGTGCTAGGCTCAGCACCCCTCCCATTCCCCCCCAGAACAGTGCGGCTGAGACCCCTGACTTCTGAAGCATTTTCTATCCACCCAGAGGCTTCAGTGGGCGGCCAGGCCAGGAAGTTACATCGAGACAGTGTCACTATAGACCAGCTTTTCCTCCTTGAGATTCTGGTGAGGACGCTGGACATCACGTCTCTTTCATGGTCTTTCTTTCCTTCCGGTTGGAGCCTTCACGTAGGACTGCTTACGGGGAGGCCACGGTCTCCTTTGAAACATGGCACCTGTAACAAGCAACTCTAGGGTCCGGCTTATGTCTCCCCCCAGATTCAATGCTCTGAGTACCCAGACACAGCGTCTTCTGTGGTTTCTGTTCTCTGGCCATTGCCCGCCCCCAATCCTACAAGGTCAGCTGGACCCTCCCGCCCCACCGCCATCCCGGCGCGCGGGGGGGCAGCTTCTCGGCAAACGGAATCGAACACCCTGCCCACTCCAGCGGTTACTCTCAGCGCCGCCCCGCCACTGGCAAGGAAACGTACAAAGCCTGCTCCAGAACGACAGTTTGCACCACAGAGGGAAGGTGTGTGGGGTTTCGCGGTGGGCCACTATTTATATCTGCATGAATCAGCAGCCCGAAGCTGTTTCTGTCAAAGAAGGCAATGGATAAATACATGACACATTTCATCAGTGACTTTATGGAATAAATACTTCAAAAGTGTCCTGCTACACAGATGCCGAGCTAAGAAACACATGCATTTTATTAAAGACCACCCATCATAGTGAAGAAAAGCCTTTTAAACCTTGTACATGAGATGCCTGATGGCTGTGGGAACCGCCTGGAAATCTTCAGGGTGCCTGGTAAGGAAACCGCATGTTCATAAAACATGTCCTTGGGTCTCTTCTAGGATCCGAGCCCCACCCCGTGCACCTGCCATCAACACCAGCAGAAATCTTGAAATGTGCCTTTGCTAGGGCCAGATACTTAAAACCTAGTAGGAAAAAAAACACACTGAGGCAGGTCATTTCTCCCTCAGAGCGTCATGCCCGTGTTAGGGTTGAAATGTAAAAAGCAAACCCACCATCTGAGGGGCACCTGGGTGGCACAGTCAGTGAAGCGTCCGACTCTGGGTTTTGGCTCAGGTCACGCTCTCAAGGTTGTGAGATCGAGCCCTGCATCAGGCTCCACACTCAGTGGGGAGTCTGCTTGGGATTCTCTCTCTCCCTCTCCCTCTGCCCTTCCCGCTTGTGTGCATGCTCACTCTCTCTCTCTCTCTCTCTCTGCCCTCCTTGTTCGCAGTAGCTTTGTCCTATAAAGGCACTGTGAACGCTGATTTAGAGACTCCTGAACAGGTGGTCCTAGGGGAGACACAGGGCTAGGTCCCCACCAAGTGATGGACACACAGCTGGCTTGATGGGTGTGCAAAGACACCTGGTTTAATACATACGGTTTGCTCACCGACACTGACCTCATGGAAGCAGGGCTGTGGCGCATGCCTGGACAAAGCTTAGCAGACACACGCCTTTTCTCCCTAAGGCCCGTTCCTGTGCTCAGCATCACTACCCAGCTCTTCAGCACTATGCCTCAGGGCTGTTTTAAGCAGTTAAACACCGACAAAAGAACACAGAAATGCAAAAAAAAAAAAAGAAAGAAAGAAAGAAAAGGAAAGAAAGAAAGAAAGAGGAGAAAAAACACGCCGCAAGGTTTTATTTTGGGGTTACAAATAAATTTGTGAGCTGGCAAATTCACAAATGCTGAGCCTACAAATAATGTGACAGGCCAGAGGGGTTTGCAGAAGCCCCTTGTCTGGCCACATTAACAAGAAGAGGCGATCCTCACTTTCTACCACTAATCACTAGGCCCTCATCTGTCTCCTGGTTGGTCCGTCCCCACCCGCTGGAGACAGAAAGGTGAACCAGTGGTTAGAATCTTCTGCTGCCGGGTACGGAGGGAGGGAGGCAGGCACACATCATACGCTTGTTGAGACATCTCAAGATGTTAGCTTCTCCGTTTAAAAAAAAAATAAGAGCCCAGAATACAAAACAGACTCAGAAGAAACACATGGAGACAAAAGAGTCTTTGTACCTATTTTATAAACAGTAATGCTTCCCACAGTGTTAAAATGAGTAAGAATCCCGGAGCACTGACTCTGAATTCCATTTAAATATTCATGAAGATTCCGAACTCCATCTTCAGAAAAGATCTCACTGTTAAATGCCCCGTGGAGCCCCATGTCAGCCTTCCCTCCTGTTCTGTGCTCTGGGTCATTTCACTGCCTGGCTCAAGAGCAGTTAGACCGGATGGAGTGGGCTCGTCCTGTGGATTTGGGACAAAGTAGGAGAAGCACTGCAAGTCAACGCAAGGAAGAGAACCTAAGGGAGCAGACCCCCTTGGGAAGTGATGAGTTCCCCATCTCTGAAGGGGTTCAAGCAAGGGAAGCCAAGATCATGAGGACATGATAACTGCCAATAAGACACAGGCATGGTCCAGGTGGCCTTTGAGACCTTTCAGCACCATGAATCACATGTCCAGATTCCCAGATGTTATAACACCTGCTGCCCCCTAGGAGGATGGCTCAGATTCCACAATTCCTTTGTCACTTTTAGGAGAGACTCCAGGAATCACAGAACTCTCCCTTCCACCCCGTGACCCAAAGATGTTTAGAAGGAAAGGCTGGTGGTCTCTTTGAAGGGAGAGGTCTGAGACAGCTGGTCGACCGGTCCGCAAGCCGAATTCAGTGAAGAAGAGTTCTCAGCGCTGACCAGGCATTGATCAAGGGCTTGTGCTTGGTTGGCAGTCCTAAGGTACGTTTGCTGAGATGGGAAACGGAGGGTGGTTGTCAGGGCAACCCTCACCCCAAAAAGGGCCTTCTTGCAGAATGCTCCTGCATGATCTCCTGCTGGTTTTCATCTGGACCATGAGATAGGGTCCCAGGGCTTGGAATGGAGAGACAGTGCGTGGAGTACAGTGAGGGCATTTGCTTTAAAGCTGATTGATCGCCGAGATGGCGGAGCATCAGAGATGCTCTTTTCTCGAGGAGGAACCAGATTCCCCCAAAAAGCACTCACAGGGCAGAATCGGGACCAAGGAAGAAACACATCACAGGACTGGTAAGGTGGGCAGTGCTGGAGGGCAAGATTCAGCCAGCGGCCCTGAAGCCAGACGGGCAGTAGGACCACCTTCCAGCCCCCACCAGGCCTGTGCCAGAGAAGGGAGGGAAAGACAAGCTGCCGGGCGGTACGGGTGACCAAGAGTGACAGCCGGTACCTCCTGGGTGGGTGGGGCTGGAGGACATGCACACAGATCAATTCTAACAAGACTCCGAGGCAGACACAGACCTGCAGAGTGAGAGCTCAGACGAAGCTTCTAGAACAACAGGGTAAGAGTGACGCCCACGAGAATGCAACGTGCACAAGACCTGCCATTCCTTTAATCTGTGTGCCTTCCAGCATGTGCACACACGGTCATCGTTCATTAGCGCGTATCATAATAAGGAAGTATGTTTTTGTGGAAAAGTCTGAGAGCATCATTGAGGACAGGACGCCGGCGCTTGTGCTGGGCTTGGCCCCAAGAAGGGTGCTCAGCGTCACTGTGGTCTCATCTCTGACACAGGGTAAGGACAGGCTTTGTCTCAGGGGCTGCCATGGGGACTCAGTGGCTGGGACAGGAGTGCAAGTGTCCCAGGGCCACTATAATGAAGGACAGACGCAGCAGCTTACATCAACGCACATTTAGTACCTGGAGGTTCCAGAGCCAGAAGTCCTAAAATCAAGGCGACATCAGGGCTGGTTTCTTGTGAAGCTCTGGGGGAGAATCCATTTCCTGGCCTTTTCCAGCCTCCTGTGGCACCGTGTTCCTGGGTGCACAGCCCCTCCTGGGTCCACGAGGACAGCAGCCCAGCACCATCCATCAGCCGCTCTGACCTACGCTTCCTTCGCCATGTCTCCTCTCACTCTGCCCCTCCTGTCCCTCGTGAATGACAAGAGACCACCCAGGGAGTCCAGGACCACCTGCCATGTCAAGACCCTTACCTGAATCACACCTGAGAAGTGCCTCCTGCCACAAAAGGGAAGAAAAGCATGGGTTTGGGTGATCAGGATGTAGACATCATTAGGGGGCCTCTCCTTGGCCCCCACAACAAAGAAAGCAGTTGACCCTGCTCACTACAGAGAAGCAAGCTGTCCGTACCACCTAAGGGGCACCGGGATGGTGACAAGGAAGGTGACGAGGATGCTGGCAGGGATGGAGAGCGGAGGTGAGTGCCAAAGAGTAAAGATCTCCAGCGTCGCGGGCCACACGGTCTCTACAGTGTCTGCTCAACTCTGCCACTGTCGCTCAAGAGCAACCACGGAGAAAACACAAACAAATGGGCGCAGCAGTGTTCCAATAAAACTTTATTTACAGAGATAAGACAATAGGCCAAATGCAGTCCAAATTTGCCAGCCCCTGATGTTGTGTTTTCCGGGCTCCAGTCATTCTACCTCTGCCCGGACGAGGCTTAGACAGCCCTGCCCATGGCCTGTGAGTAGTAGTAGGGCCTCCCGGTGGAAGGGAAGTGGGTCCTTCCCTGCCCCACTGACTCTGGCTCTGCCTGCTCCCTGCCGTCTCAGCCTAAAGAGCCAGGTCTCCTCGGCCTGGGTCCTGGGACAGAGACGAAACTGGGACCAATTTTTCTGGTGTTGTCACTAGATGGCTGGAAGCCAGTGAAAGGGTGGGGATGTTTGTTACCACACATAACCTAGGCTGAGCTGACTCATGCACGTAACAAGTGCTAGTCATTATTATTGCATGTTACTCCAGCTCTTTCTCAGGTACCCCACCTGGCTAGTGTGGAATGCCCAACTGGAACCACTCCCAAATCACCACCACGCCTGGGACAAGACGACTGGCTGCGGGGGCTGATTTTGCTGTTCTAAATGCATTCTGAAATAGCAAGAACGTAAAGAAGCCATCAACTGATTGCACACGATCAAATTATATTCCACCATGGAAAGGCACAAAGCATGGACACCTGCTACAGTGTAGACGAGCCTCAAAAACAGTATGCTGAGCAAGAGAAGCCCATCCCAGAAGGCCATGTAGCATAGACTCCATTTATACGAAAGAGAGAAATCCACGGAGACGGGAAGTAGGTCCATGGACATCAGGTCCTGGGGTCAGGTCGGGGGACGATGGTGGAAGGGTTTCTTTTGGGGGAGGAAAGTGTTCTAACGTTGACGGTAGTGGTGGTTGCTCGAATCTATGAATACACCCCAAACCAGTTAACTGTACACGTTCCATGGGGGAGTTGCACGGTAGGTGAATTATGTCTTAATAAAGCTGTTTTAAAGAAACACTTAAGCACAGAGCCCTTGGAAATCGAGTTCAGGGGCCACTGCCACTCCCCTCCCACGGCTTAGAGGGACACCGTATGGGCTGCTTGGACCCCAGTCGGAGCTGTCCGCTTGGCCACGGCAAGTCAGGATGAGGGGACTGAGATGCAGAATGATCATTGGTTTGTGAGCTTTTTCCAGGTGGGGACATTGTCACCGGTGACCAGGGGCAGTGTTTTCTGGGTCATCTTTAAGACCTCACCTAGCCCTTCCGAAGGAAGAAGAGAAGTCCTGACATGCCCCTATGTTAAGGGTCAGCTGCTGGCTACCACAGTGTCACTGCATGGGTCCCCGATTTTGACAGCCACCGTCTGCTGGTGGGTCCACCTCGTCTGCACAGATACACACTCTCAACTACCCCGATTATTTTTCCAAAGGGAAAAATCATCCTGCTCACATTTTAAAGAATGAAAAACATCATCCATTTTCCTTCAAGCCTGTAGAAATCCTGGCAAGTCAAAATTAGCATAACAAATACTGCTGTTCTAAAAAACTTTGAGTCTCTGTGGGCAATATTTATTAGCCATTTCCATAAGCCCACTCGAAACTTCTTAGAATTACCATAATCTGTCTGACACCGTATCTTCCACCAAAAATGTCTTCTTCCAGCAGAAACCGTGATGTTCTTGGAAGAAAAGAAAACATTTTGGGGACATCCAGTTCTGGGCAAAAGTGTTGGTTCTGCCTTGCCGATGGACACCTTCACGACGAAGACCAAGTTCCTTTGAGGAAACAGAGTCATTGTCTCTCACAAGGGTCACAGGAAATCCTAATTTCCAGATGGACTAGTTCTTCTCTTAAACCGTGGCCTGTAGGAAGCGAGGCCCCATCTCAGACGCTCCAGAAACGGGATGAATAAGGACTCTTCAAATTCAATTAGCGACAGCAGCAACAGGGTCCTGCTGGGTTCCACATCTGTGCTGTCCTGGCCAGGGGGACCACAGACATAGAGAAATGCACCCCATGGCAGGCGGGACCCCCATCGCTGGCTCTGGGCCCATTTCCAGGAAACCAGTTCTGGTTTCCACTAACTAGAGCCACTTCCCCAAGTCAGGCTGCCACGCCTCCCCTTCCCAGGCTGTGAGCAGCACCCTCTCCTGAGTGTTCCGTCTTGTGCTGGGACAGAGCAGAGCCAAGGTCAGAGGAAGTGGAGAGTCCGCCAGACCCTCAAAGACCCCACATGGGGGCCACCAGCTGGAGGGCAGGGGTGCCCGTGTTTCCCTTACAACGTTGTCCTGGCGGTTGCCACACAGACAAAACTATTTAAAAACACACAGTGTGCCACCTTACGCCCATGAGGACGGCGAACATATAAACCGAAGCAGAAACAAGGGCTGGCGAGGAAGTGCAGAGCCCTGGGCACGGCTCGAGGGAACGTGACGTGGGGCAGCCACTGCGGAAGACAGCACGCGGTTCCTCAGAAAATGAACCACAGACTTTCCACGTGGCCCCACAAGCCCACTGCCGGGGTGTCCACAGAGAGGCGAAGGCAGGGCTTGGAGAACCACCTGCTCACCCACGTTCACGGCAGCATTATTCACGGCAGCCATGCAATGGGAGCGCCCAAGGGTCCATCCACGGACAAAGGGAAAAACAAGACGTGGCTCGTCCACACACTGACTGTCACTCAGCCTTAGAAAGTACGGACATTCTGACACCTGCTCCAACGCGGATGGACTCTGGGGACACGATGCTCAGTGAAATAAGCCAGACACAAAAGGACATATATTGTAAGATTCCGCTCATATGAGGTCTCTAGAGTCTCCAGATTCACGGGGGCGGAGAGTGGACGGTGGGTGCTGGGGCCGGGGGAGGGATGGGGCTCCGTGTCTCAGGGGGACAGGACTTCAGTTTGGGAAGATGGAAAGCTCTGGAGACAGATGGTGAGGACGGCTGCACAACAGTGTGAATGTACTCAATGCTCCTGAACTCTGCACCTAAAATAGTTAAGGTGGTAATGTCTACATTATGTAAATTTTACCATGATTGAAAAAAAATTGAATTTCTAAATTCTCTTGAAAAGCAAGATCTGGCAACATCGGATATGTGTATTTTACCACGATTTTTAAAAAGCAAACGTGAAATAACAAACATACCCCACAGATGCTCGCTTCCTACTGTAGATTGAGAGTCTGTCTGTGGCCCTCCCTGCCGCAGGTTGCGAGGGCCACGTGCATCGGGTCAGCCTCCCCCCCCCTTCTCACTCTGCTTCCCACACTGCCCACACCTGTTCACTATGCGACCTTTGAGCACAGGGTTCCCAGCCTGAGAAGGGACCCTTCCCACCCACCTGCACGCATCTGAGCAAAGTTACTCAGCATTCAGACGTCAGATGAGGCGCTGCTCCCAGGGAAGCCTGCTGGGCCCCAGATGATGCAACCCCCAAATAGGCTCACCTGATGCTTAGCACCTCTGTTGCAACCGTATTTTATCAAATATAAGACAGCACACATGCATGATGCTCGCGGTTTTATGTGCCCAATGATGGAAGAGGCTGCCGACATGCCTTCCGAACACTGGGGAAAACTCTTCAGACCTCACATTGCTCATCTGGGGACAGTTCTGCCCATCGTGGGGAGCTCTTGTGGTTTCAAACGCGGCTGATGACAGCTGTGACAGGTGAGCAGAGAGCCCCTGAGAACAGGTGGGACACAGCCGTCACCGAGTGGTGGGTGGCACGACCTTCCGAGGGAGCTGCTGTGGGCGCCCGGTGAGAGTGGGGGCTGGTCCTGTGCGTGTCCCGTCCTCGGGACTCACGGACACACAGCAGGCTTCAGGTAAGTACTCGCTGGACGACCACTGAACCTGGAATCTCAGGTGAGTGCCAGGGGCCAAGTGGCCGGAAGGGGAACCCTCACAGGTACCCCCCAGGTAAAGGGTGGTTCCCCAGCAGTAAGAATCTCAACGTGGGGCCTCCTGCCTGGGGACGCACGGCATGTGCGGGAAGTCTGTGTTGCACGGGTGGGCGCCAAGCGGTCCCCTGTGCTTTCCAGAGAGCCCACGGGGGGGTCCCACGAGAGCCCATTGGTTCTAGAGAACCAGGAGTGGAGAGGGGGCTCAGCTACGGGCAGAGCCGATTACACAGTACATGCTGATGGGTAGGCATTCTGCCATGGTCACAAGAGCTCCCCACAATGGGCAGAACCGTCCCCAGATGAGCAATGTGAGGTCTGAAGAGGACAGGTCACTAAGGAGACCAGGACCAGTCATCTGAACAAGTAGGCTTAACTTCTAGAACTTTCTGTTCTTGAGCTGCCTGTATCTGGCCAGGGGCAGAGCTTTAAAACGGAGCAATGGAGCCCCAGCATGGACCTGGGAGAGGGCTGGAACAGCCTGTGCCAACCACCCTATTCCCTTTCCCCTGTATTCTCCAGTCAGACCGCTGGGTTTATTATCCCGTTTCACAGACCGAGGGACGGAGTCTTAAATGAGTGTGCAGACCCGATTCCATGGCTAGCTGGGAGCCAAAGCAGGGATCAGAGCCAGGGCCCTGGGCTCAGAGAACCCACAGAGCCATCCCGAATCCATCCCAGAAGGTCACCCACGTTTCCAACACCCTAAAATCTAAGGCCACGACCGGTTCTGTTCCATCTGGCCACGAGGATGTGAACTTACTCTTTACCCTTTTATTGCACGGACAAGCACACCTACTCTGTGCCAGGCCCTGAGCAGGGCACTTGGCTTCAACTGAGAGATAAATAACACACAGACTCTGCCCTAGACGATGCTTTTCCAAGACAAGTAAGCCCTCTGGGAGAAGGAGGCTCGAGAATGCTTGGCAAACTCCAAATTCTGGAAAGCACAGCAAAACTTCATCCTGAGGTCTTTCTTTGTAACGCTAACAGGCGTCTTAAGCCAGACCCCGTATTATGAATTGTTCTTAATAAAGCTGGGATTTGGAGCTCCCACCATGGAAAGCCTGCGGTGTCCCACTCGGGCCCACACCCCCTCCCAGCAGCACCAGCTGGCCCACCCGTTGGCCTCGCTCCTGGACCCTGAGGGGTGAGGTCTTGCACTAATTGAGACCAATGTGGCCTTCCTAATGTCCCAGCAGGCAGAGACTTCTCCCTCGTGAATAAACAGCGTTCTTTAAATGCCAACTCTCTAGAGCCTATTCTTAAACGTTAAAAAAAAAATGATGGAGAAGAATCCCTCTACTAACACCAACTGAGAGCCTCCAACTACCTTTAAAGCAACAGACAAAAGGAGTATGACCACCGTGTGCTTGTCTTTGCTATAGATTTCTCTATTTTGCTGGCAATCCCGTGGCTTCTGGTGAGCACGCCGGCAGGTGGAAACCACAGTGGAAACAGTTCTCAGTTCTCAGCAAGAGAGAAAGAGAGAGAGAGAAAGACAGAGAGAGAGAGTGAGCTGGCCAGGTCAGCGATGGCAGGGCATCCCCACCTCCATGGACCTATCTGCCCCCCCCCCATATGGTCTCCTACAGAGAAGGGGCCAGACTGTGAGCAAGTGAACACAGTGAAGACCCCAAATGGTGGGCAAATTACACTGGCGCCCACCGGAGGTCCCTGACATGACTCAGTCAGCACTGAACATTGTGGAAGAAACGTCATTCCTCATTGCAACCAGCTCCTCGGGGTCCCTTTCCTTCCTGGGATTTCTCGATCAGCCTGCCCTTTCTGGAAATGCTGCTGGTAGCTGCAGCATTTAAATTGGGAGCCTGGGATTTGTAGCAGGAGACAGGCACCCCAGGCTGCCCAAGCCCCGGTTCTCCACCTGGCGCTGGAACATGACACTAAGCAACCCCGGACAAACTAAGACACCAGGCGGAGGGACTCTGGGCTTCAGTCAAGTCGTGGGATCGATGCTGCTTATGCCCAGGAGGAAAGCTGAAAATCACCCAACAGCAGATACCCAGAGGCATCCAAATGGAGAGGAGAACTAGAGCAATGGAGAGCACAAACGTCATATACAAGTCCCTAAGGCAAGTGGCAGAATACATGCCCAAAAAATCAGAACCAAACAGAAACCCCAAAGCCTTTCACTGAGAACTGCAGACTGGCTTTATTGAGGACCCACCTGGGCGGACCCTGCTTGGTGCCTCAGTGCCTGAATGAGGCCCGCCTCCCACCCAGATGGGCTTCAGACGGGGGACGGGAGGCCACGTCATCATCTGTCCCCTGCTGTCTCTCCAACCCTACAACCTCCTCAGGGCCCAGGGAGCTGGGTGAGCCTGCATGCCATGGACGACCCAGGCACCAGAACATTCTTGAAAATGGCTTCCTTTTGGCCCCACGGACTTGGTCCTGGGGGGTCCTGGGTATGACTGTGACCCTGGCACGTGACCCAAGTTCTGTGCCTGGGCTGTGAGTAGGGATGTTACTGACCCTCAGCCCCAGCGAGCCTGGAGCTGAGGAGCTGCTCAGAGGATGCACGTGTCTCCCACCGTGGGCACCGAAGAGGCAGGCAAGCATGACAGGGAAGGCAGGACTTAGGGAAACCAAGTCTGGGCCACGACACAGCGCTGTCCCTGTTCAACTCAGGAGCTGACTGTATTTCAGGAACACAAATCCACTTGTTGGGTCAACCAAAAAGGCAGTTTGGGGAGAGAATCTCATGAAAACCTAGTGTAGGATGTATGGCCGCACCTCTCAGAAGTCAGGGGACCTTTGGGAGCCGCACTCTGCGTTGGCCATGTGTGTGTACGTGTGTGCGTGTGCGAGTGTGTATGTGTATGCACGTGCATGCACGTTATGTGCATGTGTGCATGCATGTATGTGCGTGCATGTCTGTCCCTCTTACTGTCTCCTAATGCACATCACCTCTCCGTTCCTCCATTCAACGTGCCCTGCCCTGGCCCCCCTTTGCTCCCCCAGCATCTGGGTTGCCAGAGAGTTCTTTCTGACCCTGGCTCAGTCCCAACGTCCTAGGGGGCACAGTTGGATTGGTCCAGACTCGGTCATTCTGCTGAGGTCCGGGTGGGAGCACAGCTTGGGGGCCTTAGGACAGGTTCCCAACATCACTGATGGGCTGTCCCAGGTATGTCTCCATAAGCCCGGAGGGGATGCTCAGAGGCTGAACCACACTGAGTGGGTAGGCAGAGGCAGGTGAACTTCATGAATGTCATCCATGTAGTTACTGCTCTGGGGTTTGGTTGGAACAGCATTCCCTCCCCAAGGAAGGGCATGTCCCTAAAACTAACACTCACAGTACCTCAAGGGGTAACAGAAACAAAGGCTTAGGTGAGACAGATGGAGACCCCAGGAGACCAGGATGATGTGGGGTGAGGGTATCCTCTGAATACCCCCTTCAGGGAGGGGCCTTGAGCTTCCCAGAGGGACAGCAGTGAACAGGACCAGCCAAGCGGGGTGGGTGAGGGAGGCTCCAGGCAGAGGGAATGGTGAACCCCTATCCAGAACCCTCTCCTCTGCTTGGCTACTGTCCTTCCCTCTTAGGGTGGGCAGAATAACTGCCCCCAAAAGACATCACAACTGAATCCCTTGGAGCCTGTGAATACATGACCTTATGTGGCCAAGAAGGGTGTCTGCAGACGTGATGAAGTTGATGATCCTGAGATGGGGACACTGTCCAGGGTTGTCCGGGTGGGGCCTAAACATAACCACAGATGTCCTTAGAAGAAAGAGGCAGAAGGAGATTTGAATACAGAGGAGGGGCCCCGTGAGCACAGAGGTGGCGGCTGGAGGGGCACGGCCACACCTCAGGGCCCCCCTGGAGCCCCAGAAGCTGGAGACAAATTTCCCCCAAATTGCCGTGTGGAAGCGCACCCCCCATGGATGGCACTCGGAGGTGGGGCCTTTGGGAGGAGGGCAGGGTCGGATGAGGTCTTGAGGGTGGGCCCCGCAACGGGATCTGTGCCCTGGTGAGAGGAGGAGGGGCAGAACTCTCAGTCCCGCATGCACACGTGGAGGCAAGGCCACGAGAGGACACGGCATCCGGGAGCCAGGAGGCGGGCCCTCGGCAGCCACCGAATGGGCTGGCACCGGGATCTCGGGCCTCCAGCCTCCAGAACCGTGAGGGTAAACGTCTGAGGCGAAGCTGCCCATTCTGTGCGACTCGGCGCTGGCAGCAAGTGCCCCAGCCACGCCCAGGCCCACGGTTCACCATGACCGTCTACACCTCATCTGCAGGCCGAGAGCCAGCCAACTAGGACTGCATTTCCCTTGAGTAATAGCCGTGTTTTAACATCTGCTTTTCGGGGTACCTGTAATTAATTCATCCCCACGTTCTGACAGAGGTGTCACTTGAACAGAGCATGTGTCCCCTCCAGGGCAAACACATGGGGCCACCCGTGTCCTTTGTGTCCAGGTGCCACCTGTCCCGGCGCCGCCCACCCCTCGGCGCCCACCAGGCTGGTGCTCCAGGCTCGCACCAGGCCGGGGTTGGGGGGGCGCATCCTCCAGCCGTGTGCACGGGAGGCTCGCAAGGGTTCCTGGAATAGGGGCTCACAGGGCTCTTCCCTAAGAGTTTCAGAGGAAGGACTCAATTCGAGGTGGATGAGCTTCCCGTGCTGCTGCTGGAATGTTTGCCCCCCGATCTTTTGTTGTTTTTTTTTTTTTAATTTTATTTATTTGACACAGTGAGAGAGGGAACACAAGCAGGGGGAGCGGGAGAGGGAGAAGCAGGCTTCCCGCCGAGCAGGGAGCCCCACGCAGGGCTCGATCCCAGGACTCTGGGATCATGCATGACCTGAGCCGAAGGCTGACGCTTAACGACTGAGCCACCCAGGTGCCCCTGACCCCCGATCTTTGAAGAGGAAACTGGCTTTTCTCTCTTGAGACTTAAGAATCATGTTTTTATTTTTATTCCCAAAGTTCTGGGCTCTCGTGAGCCCTGTCCTGGCCGTGGCCTTGGTTCCCGTGTCACCCCGGAAAGTCAGGGGCCTTTTTGATCGGGAATCTTGCGTCCTGGTGGGTGGCATTGTCTCGAATAACCTCTCTGCTAATTTCTTCTCTTTTTCCTGCTTCCTCTGGAAATTCCATCATTCAGATGTTGGGCGCAGGTGGTGGTGACTCCTTGAATTTCTCTTGCCCATCTCCTCAGGCTGCAGCTGTCAGAGGTCGGCTAGGTCATCAATAACTTTCAAGAGCCCCTTGAACGCCCCACGGCACACACGCGTCTCCTCCCTTCTTGCACTGAGGATGGTGTATGTAGTCTTTAAGTTCCCTTCTGGGCTCTGAGTTTCTCAGGTTCTGTCCAGCATCTCGATTCCTGCTTGTTGAGTGTCTCCCTTTCATGTTGGGGTTTCGAGCCAGCCCCAGTTTCCATCAGAAGCACCTGCCCACAGAAAGGAGGCTCTGGGGGTGGGCTGCTCTGGCCAGCAGGAGGCCCCGCAGGCTGCGTTCACAGGGGGGGATGAATCACGGCACACTCAGGGTAAGGGTTCCATGCCCAGGGGTGACAGCAAGTGCAAAGGCCCTCGGGCAGGAACGTGTTTGGTGTGCCTGAGAAAAAGCCGGATGTCCAGGCATCTGGAGCAGAGAGAGCAAGCCAGGAGAGGGACTCAGGAGGTGTGAGGTCGGTGAGATCCCCACAAGCCGGGTCATATGGGCCTGGCAGGTCACGGCACATTTAACCAGTGCTCCCAGTTCCAGCCCCATCTGCATCCGCAACGTGGCAGAGCCTGGCCTCCATGAGATCTGGCTGGCCCCCGGCTCTTTCCACTGAAGGCAGGTGGGGGGGTTTTCCCCGCACTATCAGGGCACTTGTCATGTGCCCACCCGCTTCTCGGTTCCCTAATTCTCTTGACCTCTTCCTTCTCCACTTCCTGGTGCTGAGGACTGCTGACCACGTCTCCTGCGTGTTTACAAACTGGCCAAAGGTGCTCACGAGCCTCTCCCAGCTAAGGGAGGGCGGCGCCTGCTGACAGACCCCTCTGGGCCCCACCCTGGCCTTGGCTGAGTGTCCCCTGGGCAGGAGGCTGGGCCCACTTTCTTCCTGCCTTTTCCTCCGTCTCTGCTCAGTGTCCAAGGCCACGTGAGGTTCCCGTCATGAAAGACCCTCCCCCATTTCTCTCCACCCCTCTCCCTGCTTCACTGTCCTTCAGGTTATTCGCCAACCCTGACCTGTTACGTGTTCATCTCTTTCCTTATGAATTATCAGTCTGGCTGGCGTGTACCGCACGAGAAGAGGGGTGTTGTGTTCCTCACCGGCGTGTTTCCCCAGCACCCAGCACAGAGTGTGGCTCCTACTGAGAACCGTGTGCTGCCTGACATAATGAACTTGAAACCCAACGAGTCGCATCACAGACATGCACGGTGTTCCACCCAACATTTCTAGTTGCCCAGGGCCCTAGACCCTAATCCAGAAATACAACTTCCACGTGCTTGTTTCTGTGGAACACAGAGCCTGAATCCCAGAGAAGACTTACAGAAAAACTTAAAAAGAAAGTATACGTAAACGAATGGCTTGCCCAACCCCTCACCCTACACAGGGGTGACAGGCTGCAGGGCGTGGAGGGGGGAGACCAGCCAGGCCAGAGAGTGGACAAGTTGGGCCAGGGTGAGCAGGGAGGGGTGCGGGGGGCCGTGGCAGATGGAAAGCCTACACCTTCCCCAAGGGGTAGGCCCGGGGTCCCCAATCCAACTCAAATGCCAACTTGCACAAAGGCTGCCTTTCCTAATTTTTCAAGGGAAGCTGGAAGTCTGAAATTCCTGGACACTTAAATGTTGGCAAAGAATTTCATTTTTTAAAAACCCTGGGCAGGCCACAGTCAAAAGCTCTGGGGTGAGATCAAACAGTAGCTGATTCCAGCCCCAGGGTAAGTGAGAGCAGGTGTCCTGTCTGCCTGCCAGAGGGTCAGCGGGTCACAAGGTGGGAGGCAGGTACCCACGGCACCCAGGTCCTGCCTCGGGGAGCTCCTGTTGAACACGCCGGACAGACACACCGCAAGAAGAAGAGACAAAAACAGAATCTGGTTGGACAGAAAAATATAAAATTTTTCACCGCTCACCACGGCCAGGGCTGAGACGAAACCGACAAACCGCCATCATCTTCGAGGGTCCCGGCCCTGCTTCCCCCAGAACACGCGCAGCGGGGGTGAGGAATGAGAGGGAAGCCTCGAGCGTCCAACGTCCCCAGGTGTGGCATCCCCGGGCATGTCTCCCGCGACCCTGGGCTGCGGCTCCAGCCCTGCTCCCTGGCTCCCAGGCCAGCCTGTTCCGCGCGGCTGATGACAGCAGGCCACACCCACAGCACCGTCAGGCCTCCCCCGTGGAGTCCTGATCCCCACCCCCTACACCCCTTAACTGCTGTAATTATCCCCATTGCAAAGGTTTGGAAGGGGCTGCCTGAGGGTCCCGGGGCGAGTGGCTCACAGCAACAGGAACTGATTCTTCCCCCACCTGGAGGCCAGAAGTCTGAAACCCAGGTGTGGGCAGTGGTGAGCTCGCTCCAGAGGCGCTGGGGAGGGACCTTCCTGCTCCCCCAGCTGCTGGGGGCTCCAGGAGTCCCCGGGGCTGTGTCCGGGCCCCTCAGCACTGCCTCCGTGGTCACGTGGCCCCTCTGTGTGTCTGTATGAGTGTGCATTTAATGCCGTCTTACGCTAACTTTGCAACCTCCCCATGTCCACTCCCATCACTTACAGCATGGAAGACGGCACAACGGGAGAGATCCTGGGACCGGGCCCAGGCTCACAATGTCAGCACGGAGCGTGAGGTCACGGAGAAATGAAACTGTCTGGACCCTGCTCTAAAATCCGCGTGGATTTCAATGACACGAGCCACCAGCGAGCAGTTTGTGTGTTGAGTCGCTCAACAAAGAAACAGATTCAGAAAAGTGCCCGGAGGGAATCAGGAACAGAGGTTCCCTCTGGGTGTGTTTACGCAGTTTCCCAGAGAACGTGCAAAACCAGACCAGACGTCCCTACAACGTCAGACTGCCTTTGTCGCCGGCCCGGCCCCCAGCCCAGAAGCAGCTGCTTCAGTGAGAGCACGATCAGCACAGACAGCACGCGGTCTTCAGCAGGGTGCTCATCACACCGTCTCGAACTGAAGGACGGATCCACCCCTGTCTACACCGTGGAATGAGTGAGCTCGATGGGAGCTCCATGCCAGGTACACGAGACGCGGGGTCTGAAGGATGACAGCCTCGGCTTCAGAAAAGAAACAAGGTCACTTTCATGAGCTCAGGGCTCCCCCAGGGGCCATGCAAGGCCACAGGCCGGGAACCATCGAGTGAATCACAGAGCGAAGAGCTTGAAGACACAGAGAGCCATCGAGACGGAACTTATGGGGATCTGCCCCCGGGGCAGCCACAGCCCTGGGATTTAAAACTCAATTCCTCGTTTCCTGCTTTGGCCTTTCTCCTGCTCGTATGTCCAGCGTGGTGGTCGAGGAGGAACACGGGGTCCAGCGGGAGCACGAGCCGTGGGAGGAGCCCCAGGAGGAAGGCTCCGTGGCGGGCGGGGCAGAGAGCTGCGCCCACTGAAAGGCAGGCCACGCCACGGCCACTGTGCACCACCTTCACCAGTCCCGCCCACACCGCCCTCCCACTTCCTCCCATGAGCACCGGACACCAGCCCTCCGGAAGGCCTCTCCCTCCATGTCCCCTTCTCCCCATCCCCCGCGCTTCTCTGCATCTAGACGTCTGAGCGGCAGCTGCTGAACACAGTGGGGGACAAGACAACCGTGACACACGTGGGGAGAAAGGCCACCTCTCCCCGCACGCACGCCGGGTGCTGAAGACACCACGGAAGCCCCTCTCGGCGGGGAGGAAGGATTCATCATTCCCCCGAGTGTCAGCCCGAGGTCTGCGGGGAACAGACCGGCAGGACACGTGTGTGTGTGTACACACAATTAAAGATACTATTTTAAGGAACTAGCCTGTGCAACTGTGGGGGCTGGCAAGTCCACAATTTGTAGGACAGGCCGGCAAGCTGGGAACTCGGGCAGGCTTTCTTTTTTTTTTTTTTTAAAGATTTATTTATTTATTTGACAGAGAGAGACACAGTGAGAGAGGGAACACAAGCAGGGGGAGGGGGAGAGGGAGAAGCAGGCTCCCCGCTGAGCAGGGAGCCTGATGCGGGGCTCGATCCCAGGACCCTGCGATCATGACCTGAGCCGAAGGCAGACACTTAACGACTGAGCCCCCCAGGCGCCCCTCGGGCACGCTTTCTATATTACAGTCTTGAGCCCGAATTTTGTCTTCCCTGGGAAACGTGTTTTTTTTGTTGTTTTTTTTTTAAGGCTTCCCACTGATTAGAGGAGGGCCATCCACATTACTAGGGAGGGTTAACCTCCTTTACTCTAAGTCCCCTGGCTGTAGATGTTAACCGCATCTGCAAGACACCTTCACAGCCCCCCCCCGCCCACACTAGGGTCCGATTAGATGGCTGGGTGCGCCTCGCCAAGCTCGCCCAGCAAACCAGCCACCACGCTGTTCTCTCTCCCTGGCTGCCTGCACTCCACCTTCACACAGACTTTCTACGCCTTCAGACTTCTTTCCTTTCTAATTTCACAATCAAGATACATTTGGTCTTTTTCTTTGTTCCCTTGACTGAGCAATCCAAAGCACAAAGGATCCCTGATGTCGTTCACCCCATGCCAGGATGCAAGACATGGTACCTGTAAGAGGGAAGTGTCTCCTTCACTCCAGACCCCAGAGCGCTGGACAGGAGGTCAGGAGGCCTGGAGACCACAGACTCGGCCACTAACTTATTTTGCATTCCCATGCATCCATCTCTCTAGAATTCCATTTTGCCTGTAAATTAGGAATAAAAATGCCTACCTCATTGGGTTGTCGAACATCAAATGAGAACATTCAGAAGAACATTTGTGAGCTTTAAAATTCTGTGCACCAGGAAAGATTCATCATCATCACCACCACCACCATCACCTTCATTTTCTTCCCTATCACCACCATCACCATCATCACTTTATAGGTTGAATTTGTCCCCACCCCCCACCAAATTCAAATGGTGAAATTGTAACCCCCGATACGTTGGTATTTGGAGATAGGGCTTTTAGGGAGGTGATTACGGTTACATGTGGTCATACGGGTGGGGCCCCAACAGATGGAATTGTTTCTACGAGGAGAGGATGGGACAGCAGAAAGCACCCCCCCCCCCCACCGTGTGCACAGAGGAAAGGCCAGTGGGTAGTTCACCATCTATTAGCCACGAAGACAGGCCTCACCAGAAACTACATTTGTTGGCTCCCTGACCTTACACTTCTAGCCTCCAAAACTTCGAGAAATAAACGTCTGTTGTTTACTCCGCGCAGCCTGTGGTTTTCTGCTGTGAATGGTGAGCTGACCAAGGCAATCCCCGCCATCAGCATCCCTGCCTAATACACAGCCAAGTAACAATGTAAGAGCTTCTGCTCCTCCCCCACTTCTCCTTAAAAATCATCTCTCTTGGGATTCTCAAGCCCCTGCAGGCACCAGGATTTCTAGGAGGCTTCTCAAAACCCAGAGCACAAAGCCCTGCCCTTAAGCTTCTGACTCGGTGGGACTGGGAGGCTGGGGGCTGCGTATTTGCATTTTCTCTCAAGTCCCGAAGTGTTGCTGATGCTGCTGCTTCAGCATTTGGATGAAATCATTAAGCAAATGTTTGGCCAGATGAACTCGTGAAATGGTCCAAGATTTCTTAGAACAGCAGCTGAGGATCATGAGCGTTTTGCACGGAGCACTTCTGATCCCCTTAAACAACACAGCAAGCCATCATTCCCCCACACACTCAACAGGAAGGAACTCTTCTTCCATAACCGGGAGGCGGGCGCTGTGACGAGAACGAGAGCCGGGCACTTCGCAGGTGGGGATCCGCGGGCTGGATCACATCTCCATATCATTGCAGCACGAGAAGGTGGGAGATGAGAGGGACGGAACCAGCTCCCCAAGTCAGTGGAGTGCATCCGGGCATGCAGAGCAGGCACCCCAGGCTCTGATCCCACCTGTTCCATAAGCAACCTTCGCAGGGCACAAAGTCCTATCATTCAACTGCATTTTGCATAACCGTCTTCCAGAACCATTTGGGCACTTAGGACAGACAGCCTTGCACTGGAGTGGGCTGGGAGCGCGTACAAGGCATCCTGCCAGGACTCCCGTAGGACTGCCCCGTGCCAGGGGATCACTGCCTGGGGTGACGGTTTAGCAGGAGGGACCAACAGGGAGGCCACCTATGTGCCATCTGTCCCGGATGCCCTGCAAGGCTGTGTCCCTGGAGCGCCAGGTGGCGGTCACAAGGCATTGCCCCAGAGAGCCAGAAAGGGCTATTTTGTATTACCCAAGGATCAAAGGCATCAGCTGTCCTTTTTAAGCAATTTAAACAATGTTTTGACTTAAAAAAAAAAAAAAAAAAGAGGACCAACGACATGCATAATTTGGTGGCAAAGGAAATCTTTAAACAAAGACTACCACCAAGCCACAGCAAAGCCCAAAGTGGCAGACGTGGCCACAAAGAAGTGGATGGTGCCACGGCTCCCTCTAATCACCACTGGCAAGAAGACATTTTCCCGGAGAGTAACCGCAGTCTTTCTAGACCCATGAACAAACCAGAAAGTCACCTCTGTGAAATATTCCCATTTTGCTCTAACCACCTGAAAGCCATGAGATTCGAAACCACAATCCAGGCCCACCGCAATGAGCGAACTAAGTGAACTTTTAATGGTGGTTATAAGATGTTCTGCCCAGTGTTTCAATTAAACTGGTTCATTTTCAAGACATCAAACGTGTACTTATTAGTAATGCCTCAGAAGAATATTAGGAAAACCATCCATGTGTGTCAGTTCTAAATTAAAGACCTCTCTTGGCTCAAGAAGATGCAAAAATTACTTCCAAATAAAAATGACAGTCACTTAGATTTTCAGTCAAGTGGAGATAGCGGACAGTGTTTGCCATAACTTAACGCATCAGCCAAAAAAAAAAATTCGTTTCCACCCTAAACCATCCGGTCAGCTGCATCGAAATCAGATGAGCCCCGTGTCCGCGTGATGGGATTTTACTCGGCCAAGAGGGACGGAGCCCTGGCACGTGCCACCACATGGACAACCCTTGAAACTGGTCTGCTGAGAGAAAGCAGCTGGACACTGAAGGTCACATGTGGTGCGGTTCCTTTTCTATGAAATGCCCAGAACAGGCAAAGCCACAGACAGACAGTGGATCAGTGGTTGCAGGGGCCTCGGGGGTGGGGGAGAGTGGGGAGCAATGGCTGATGAGTGGGGGGGCGCAGGGTTTTGTTTGGGGGTGATGCATTTCACACAGTAGTGATGCTTGCACAACATCGGGAATGTTCTTACGGCCACTGAAATGCACCCTTGGAAGTGGTCGAAATGGTCAACGTTGTGTGATATGCATTCTACCACAATTTAAACATAATTAGGACGGCAGCTTTGCACCCCACCCCCACCCCGCCGTGGAGCACCTTGCCGACCGACACTGGTCCAGGGTTGCTCCCCTCCACTCAGGGACCACAGGCCCCATGGGGGTGCCAGAGATGACAGGCCACCACCCCAAAACAGACTCATGAAGGCTTTTCCAGAGCTGCCTTCTCCAACACCCCACAAAGACGAGTCGCTGCAGGGAACAACTGACTGAAATGTGTCAGCAGCTCCAGCACGAAGAAGGGATGGCGCCAGGAGCACACAGCCTCCGAACGCAGGTGACGTCCCCGGTGAGACGGGCCCGCCTCACGTCCAACACACGGGTCCACGCGGAACCCCGCGTGGCCTCCCGCGACCGCGCACACGCAGGGGATGCTGGCTCTGCGAGCCCCCCACCTGGAACGGAGTCTGGCTGTTGTGGTTCTTCTGTTCCTTGTTCCCGCCCCGGAAGAGCAGCACTCTGGCACAGCTGTCCTGCAGGCGGAAAGAGAGAAAGCGGTTTGTGGGTCGGCAACACAGACAGGCTCCAAAGGAACAGTCTCAGAGGCTCGGCTCCCAGGGGACCTGGGGACGTGCCCGGGTAAGGTCCCCAGGGGGCCCCTCTGCTCATCGGAGTGGTAGGAGGAGGGCGAGCGGCCCCGCACCCTATGAGGTGAGGCTTAACTTTTGCAAACACTTTGGATGACTTGGCAGAATCTACACAAGTGTCTAATCCGTGCATCCCATGGCCAAACAATTCGACTCTTTAAGACCGCCCTATAGAACATCTTGCGTGTGTGTATAAAATATATAACAGGAAAAATACCGGAAGGAAAACACAACAAAAAAGAGAAAACCCGGAGGAAGCATAAATGTTCTAAAATAAGGGACAGTGGGAATGCATTCTAGAACATTCTTCACCTAGAAAGTTGTAGGAAAAAAACAGGTAGATCCACAAACCTGTAAAGAAATACACCAAGAACTTCCAGGTAGAAAACACAGACTTTCCAAGTAGAGAGTCTCATAACAATAATACAGCGTAACTCCGTTTATGTTTGAAAAGCCTCAAGGGGATGAACGAACAAACCGTAAGCACCAGCAGCTGCCAGTTCCGAGCGGGAGTGACCTGGCCAGTTGGAACCAGGACTCCAGAGCCCTGCAAGACCCCCGCCTCTGCAATCTCTTACAAATGCTCTGTACAGCCCAACGAGGATGCTCGCTGGAAAGTCCCATCATAAACCCGAGAATAAATCCTCACCAGGAACCGCCATTCATGCCCTCCCAGGTGGGACCCAGCCAGGGGCCCCCTCCCACCAAGGGAAGATTGTGAGTCAATATTAACCAAGCCTGAGACATGGTCCATCACTCTCCTGTTAATCAGAGTCCACGTGAGATCACGTTCCAGAGCTATCTCAAAAATAAAAGGCAAATGGTTTGCTCAGCTTGGTAACAATCATACCTTGTGTGTGCAAACGTGTATGCAAGTGTGTGTGTGTACACGTGTGTGTGCAGAAGTGTTTGTGGGAACTTGTGTGTACGAATGTGTGTATGCACATGTGTGCGGGTGTGTGTGCAGCTCTGTGAGTATCCATGTATGGGGCAGGCGTGTGTGGGCATGTGTGTGTATGCAAGTGTGTGCAGCTCTCAGTATGCACGTATGGGGGCAGCCATGTTTACGCATGTGTGTATGCATGTGTGTGTATGTGTGTATGCATGTGTGTATGCATGTGTGTGCAGCTCTCAGTATGCACGTATGGGGCAGGCGTGTGTGGGCATGTGTGTATGCATGTCTATGTGCATGTGTGTGTGTGCATGTGTGTATACGTGTGTGTGCAGCTCTGAGTATGCACGTATGGGGACAGGTGTGTGTGGGCATGTGTGTATGC
>NC_058413.1:2879100-2882499 GCF_002201575.2 Neomonachus schauinslandi | reverse complement strand
GCACGTATGGGGACAGGTGTGTGTGGGCATGTGTGTATGCATGTGTGCATGTGTGTATGCATGTGTGTGCAGCTCTGTGAGTATGCACGTATGGGGCAGGCGTGTGTGGGCATGTGTGTGCATGTGTGTGTATGCATGTGTGTGTGCAGCTCTGTGAGTATGCACGTATGGGGGCAGGCGTCTGTGGGCATGTGTGTATGCATGTGTGTGTGCATATCTGTGTGCATGTGTGTGTATACATGTGTGTGTGCAGCTCTCAGTATGCATGTATGGGGGCAGGCGTGTGTGGGCATGTGTGTACACACGTGTGGAGGTGTGCATGTGTGTGTGCAGGCACACATGTATGCAGATGTGTGCAGGTGTGTGTACACGTGTCTGAGCGTGTGTGTACAATGTGGAGGTGGGCATGTGTGGGCGCACATGTGTGTAGGCATGTATGTGCACACTTGTATACGCAGGCATGTGTGTGTGCAGGCCTGTGTGTATTCACATGTGTGGGGTGGGTGTGCGTGGGCGCACATGTGTGCATGTGTGTGTGCAGGT
Source organism: Neomonachus schauinslandi (assembly GCF_002201575.2). Classification (NCBI taxonomy): domain Eukaryota; kingdom Metazoa; phylum Chordata; class Mammalia; order Carnivora; family Phocidae; genus Neomonachus; species Neomonachus schauinslandi. The sequence continues at coordinate 2,881,956 of NC_058413.1, read as the reverse complement.
TGTACACACGTGTCTGTGGGCGTGTGTGTACACAATGCGGAGGTGGGCGTGTGTGTAGGGGCAGGCGTGTGTGTGCACGTGTGTGGAGGCGGGGGTGTGTGTGCAGGTATGTGTGTAGGCACGTGTGTGCAGACATGTGCATGTGCATCTACATGGGTGTGTGCACACGTATACAGGCACGTGTGCATGTGTGCACACATGTGCATGTGAGCGCATGCATGTGTGCTCTACCCTCCAGCATCCCTGCTAGGGGCTGACAGAAGCCCATTTTGCAGACAAGGCACCGGAGGCCCAGAAAGGTTAAGTGAAAGACCTCGGCTTTGGAAAGGGAGCATGAGAGATCGCTGTGACCCAGAGGAGTGGCCATGGGGGAGCTGGCTGTCGCCCCACACGGCTGCCGGCTGCCGAGGTCCTCCTGGAGGTGCCTCTTCTGTCACGCACCAAGGTGCGTCTCCATCTGCTTAAACAAGTCAGTCGAGTATAGACAGAGAAGCAGTCTGCATTTTTTTTGTTTTGTTTTGAGAGCCAAAGCATCAAGAAGAATATCATCTCCACTGCCAATTATCTTCTCGGCAACATTTTCAGGGACACGTAAGAGAACTACCCCAGCCTCCCCTGGGCGAGGATCACTAGGCTTGCCCCGTCCCCAGCCAGGCGGGCCATCCCTCGGGGTCACCACCTCCTGCAGGAGCCCAGGTGCCACCACGTTCATTGTATATGCGAAGGAAAGGACCCAGAAAGCACATTAGTTCATGCACACAACCAGTCGATACGGAGTGTCAGTCTGGCCCCTGGGGACGCAGAGCGCCGAGCAAACATGTGACGGAGAGAGTGAGGGCAGGTGGTCAGGGAAGCCCCCCGTCCCCCAGGAGCGGGTCCCTAAGCCAACCCAAGGTGAGAGAAGAGCTGGGTGACAATTAGGGAAAGTGTTCCCAGCAGTGCAAGGGCCCTGGTGCAGGCTGCAGGAAGTTGGAGCGAGGGGGCAGGGGCCTCTGGAGCGGTGGGAGGGGCACTCCCACCTCGGGACACCAGCTCATCCGCAGGGCGCACATCACTCCAGGCTCTGCAGGAGGCGCATCCGAGAGAAGCAAGTCTGGAGGGACAGCCAGTCGGGGGCGAGGGTGGCCGTCTGGGAGATGCCAGCAGCCGGGGCGAGGGTGGGAGGGGCGGCGGGGAGCCGGGATGCCTGGGACGGAAGGGGCTGCGAGGAGCAGGATGGCAGCCCGGACTGCGGAAGCTGCGGAGGGGAGGGGGGCTATTCACATGGTGGGGAGGAGACACCAATGCAGTTTCCACAAGGCCTCTGGGCCGGGCAGGGGGCCCCACTGCCAGAGCTCAGGGCAGAGGTGTTTTCTAGAAGGTATCAAAGGCCACAGATGGGCCTGCCTGATGTCACCACGGGAGAGAATGTGGGCCACGGGCACGTGCGGCACATGGGGGTGGCCGACTGCCCCCAGCGGGAGGGATGGAAGCCTGATGGGGTGGCAGGTGGGGAAAGCTCGTGGGAGCTGCCAGGGAAGGTCAGTGGGGTCTGGACACAAGCAAACGGGCAGACGGAGGAGACGAGAGAGGGCGCGACCAGATGCAGGTTATGGGTTTGCCCAGAACGGCCCTGTCAAGTACAGAGCCAGGGTTTAAAAAATTCTGGATTTCCACGTCCCACCCGGTGCTTTCATCTCCATGGCATGGAGCCGATGTCCCCAATGTGATTTACTAAATACTCCAAATTGTAAGTCAGGAACTCGCTTCCAGTTTGAACTATCCTCTGACACATGTCTGTGCGGACAGACGGAGATCTAAGAAGAGGTAAAATGCCAGCATCGCTGAAGAGGGAGGGTGGGGGTGGGAAGATGGGTGTCACCAGAGTGGCTGGAACCCGGCCCCTTGGAAGAGCAGTGCCCTAAAGACCACACCTGACCATGCCGTGGACCACGGCGCCTGTGCCTGACCTGGGCCCAGGGGAGCCCCGTCCCCACCCCAGCCACGGGCCACGGGAATGTGTCCCCGCAGCCTCGGGGCAAAGAAATACGGGGCGGGTTGGAAGCCCAGCTTTGCCACTTACTAGTTGAGCTGCCGAGGACCAAGCATCCATCTCCTGACTCGTAGGAGAGAATGTCAACCAATGGCAGCCACTGAAGGCTCCCTGGGGATCAAAAGGGAAAGACCATGTGGACGCCCTCCTTCCATGACATACACACCCCCAGTGCCCCCGAGGATGACGACCCCCCATGACGGCCCCGGGGAGGCAGCCACCGTGCTGACCGGTGCTCTGCTGACACCAGAAGGGCCACAGAGATGCAGCCTGTCTCTTCTTAGCTTGGGTCTCCCTGGAATGAGAGGCAGGGCTTATTTCCCATCCTCCCCACAAATTGGCCTGGCCTAGTAACCTTTGATATTTAAGACTCCCTCCCTTCCTTCATTATCTGAGCCAGAAAAACAAATTCCAGGCTGCTTCCCTCCCTCTGGGTCTCCAGAAAAAGCCAGCAAGAAGCTGAGGGGCCTGTCAGATTAGACACAATTTGCTGCTTACAATCAAAGCCCTAATCAGTTGATTTCATAAGAGAAGGGAATATTATGATCAGTGTATTTTATTAGAAGCATGCAGGTGAGGCCTGCCTAAAATTGATAAAACACACACATCAAATCCATAAACCTGGATGCTTTTAGATTTAACAAGGAGAGGCCTGGCAAGGCAAATTAGCAGCAGCAGGACCATCACCACCATCACCATCACCATCAGCACCATCATCACCATCATCATTACCATCATCACCACCATCACCATCATCATCATCACCATCAGCATCATCATCACCATCACCACCATCATCATCACCATCATCACCACCATCATCA
>NC_058413.1:2878731-2879000 GCF_002201575.2 Neomonachus schauinslandi | reverse complement strand
CACCACCATCATAACCAGCAGTATCATCACCACCATCACCACCATCATCATCACCATCATCACCACCATCATCATCATCACCACCATCATCATTATCACCATCATCATCATCACCATCAGCACCATCAGCACCATCAGCAGCAGCAGCAGCACCATCACCAGCATCACCATCATCACCAACATCAGCACCATCATCACCACCATCATCATCACCACCATCATCATCACCATCACCACCATCATCATCACTATCACCATCTTCACCATCA
>NC_058413.1:2780896-2843731 GCF_002201575.2 Neomonachus schauinslandi | reverse complement strand
CACCATCACCACCGTCATCACCACCATCATCACCATCATCACCATCGTCGTCATCATCACCATCATCATCACCGTACTCGTCATCACCACCATCATCATCATCACCACCATCATCACCATCACCACCATCACCATCATCATCATCACCACCATCACCATCATTGTCCTCTCCCACCAGGCTCTGAGCTCCTTAAGGGTCAAGACCCTTAGCCGCAGTGCTGGTACAGGACCCTTTATGCAGAAGACAGAAGCTAGAGAGTAAAGGTGTTCCCTCAAGCAGCCCTTCAGGTCAGTGGCTGGGCTCTGGGATTCCTGACATTCTCTGCAATGTTCCCGGTACTGTGTGAGTCCTCTTGCAGATTGCTTACCTGGGAGTACCTGTAACAGATTATGAAGAATACCCATCTCACCATGCTGTAGGGAGACAGGAATATGGTACCATTTGCTCTTACTACTGCATCAGGTGAGAGTGGACTGCAGAAAGGTCACTTATAGTGGAAATTGTCGGTGCTCTACCTGCCAGACTCGCCACTTCTCCCAGATCTGTCCCCTGCTGATCCTGCGCTGAGCTTGCCACGTGAAATGCCCATCCCAAACTCTCACGTGGCTTTTCGTTTGAGGGCATGGTCCCGGGTGTGCGTGCCCTCCCAGGAGCCCTGACTTACTCCTCCCTCGGGGCATCCTCGGGGACTCGTTGCACATTTGTTTTCCGCTTTTCCATCCCATCACCACCTCAAACATGGCCTAGAGCTGGCTTGCTCATTGTGGTTTTGTGGCTTCCAGCTGTCATCCACTGATTGGATCACCCATGCCAGGACTGTTCTTGCAGTGGGCTCTGCCTGAGGAGGGTGCTGGGTAAGGAAGGGGGTTGACGAGGGGTAGGTGAGCAAGGGAAGCCGGATTTGTCCGGTGCCTTCTGCACTGGCTGCACCGTGGTTTTCTGGTGGCAGGTGTGAGCACGCAGGGAGCACCCATTGTACATGGAAGGAAAGGGCTTACCAGGGAGCAGGGTGCTCAGACCTCCCAGCTCTCCTCCAAGAGGATGGTGGGCATGATGCAGCTTTCTACATGTTAGTTCCTGGGGCCGCTGCAACCCGCTCCTGCAGACGGGGCTTAAACCGCAGACATTGTCTCCTGGTCCCGGAGGCTGGAGTCTGAGATCTGGACGTGGGCAGCACTGGGTCCTCCCTGAGGCTGGGAGGGAGCGTCTGGGCCAGGCCTCTGCCCCAGCTGCTGGCGGTCTGCCGGCGATCTGTGGAGCTCCTTGACGTGTACATGCACGCTTCCGTCTCTGCCTTCATCTTCACGTGGCATGTGCACATGTGTCCAAGTTTCCCTTGTTCGTAAGGACACAGTCATGGTGGATTGGGGCCCACCCTACTCTGTTATGACCTCATTTTGATGACGTCTGCCAAGACCCTACTTCCAAATAAATTACATGCACAGATAAAGGTGGTTAGGTTATCAGCATGTTGCAGGACACAGTCAACCCCCAATTGCGTGGATTATTTACGTTCTCTCTGACCCTGACAATAGCCCTGCGAGCTAGGTACGTGTAGGTGCCGTGATTTTCATCCTGGGAACGGGGACTGCTGGGCTGGTGGGTTCGCCCAGGATCACAAGGTTAGTGTGAGCAGTCGGGCTGTAAGCGCCTTTCTGACCGCTGAGCTCCTGCTCCTTCTGGAAGTTTCTGAATGGGGCCTTCTTGATGTTTCTTAGAGCGGGATGGTTCTTCATTGTGCAGGGCTGGCCCTCCCAGGGCACAGACTCCGCATCCCTGGCTCTGCCCAAAGTGGAGTGGGCACTCTGTGATCACCCGCGATCACCTGCGATCACATGGGTCCCTTGGGAGCGGGTCCCAGCCCGCGCTCCGCTCTGCGTTCACCCGCTGGTAGTCCCTTTGCTGCGGCTGCCGTGTGGGGGCCCCAGGCCTTCCTAGGGTGCTGGTATCCAAGGGAATTTGAGTTGGGTGTCTGTGTGGTTGGAACCGGAGGCCAGTGGGGACTCCCAAAACAGAAAGTGGCGAGTTATCACTGCCCCCACCTGGTCAGTCGGGCAGATCTAGTTTGTCTTGCCGAAGTTTCCCGATACTCTCCTCACTCAGCCAGGGCTGGGCGGGGCTGCGGGTAGTCATGAAGCGTCTCTGAAGCGAGCATCCGGCCCCCACCCAGCCTAGTAGCCCCAGGAGGAGCTCTGAGGTTACCCCTGAATTCAGCCTTTGACACTGGCGAGGGACAGACGGAGCATTCATGCCTGCTAGGTCAGGTTTCCTGGGCCAAACTGCTGAACGCTCCTCATTGTTGAGAGCAGCTAGCTTCCCGGAGGCTCAGGCTCAGGACCCACGGAGGAGGGCCTCTGCATTCCTGGGCGTGCAGAACCCCCCGGAGACAGTTGGTCCTAGCCTCCTGTCCTTTCTGAAGGTTTTTGCAGTGACAAAGCAAGCCCTTGAGCTCCTGCTAATGGCTATTCAATAGAACATAATTTTAATTCAATAGAAAACGAGAAGGCTCTGTTAGAAGCAGATGTGACCTGGTGTATGTGTTTTGTGGCTTATTGAACTCTCACAGAAGGGACCCGGGAGCATGGCCAGGGCACGGCCTTCAGGTTCTTAGCAGCACTGCTAGGTTTTTGAAAAGTGTTTGTGATTGATTTGCAGGCACAGTCTACACTATTGAAAAATGAGCTTTTGGGGCGTCTGGGTGGCTCAGTCAGTTAAACGTCTGCCTTTGGCTCAGGTCATGATCCCCAAGTCCCGGAATCAAGCCCCATATCGGGCTCTCTGCTCAGCGGGGAGCCTGCTCCTCCCTCTCCCTCTGCGCCTCCCCACCCAGCTCATGCTCTCTCTCGCTCTCACTCATTCGCTCTCTAAAATAAAGAAAATCTTTAAAAATTGCTCTTGTGGCAACTGATGGGATTTTTAAATCACACTGTGTTTCACTGTTGCCTTCCTCTCTGCTTTGGGAGGGGTGGGCTCGGTGTCCCAGGGCTGTTACGTTCAGAGCCCATGTGGGCAAGCAGATGCTTGCCGCGGACGTTCCTATCCAAGAGGTCAGGAGCGGAGACCTCCGTCCGTACCTGAGATGTCGAAGTGCCGCCTATGTGAAGATTAAATCATGCTGTAATTTGCTTGAGCCGCGGTCCTCACAGTGTGCTTCCCTGAGTTCACGCTCGTGAGAAGTGTAGCTGGGGGCCCGACTCGGACCTGCTGCCCCAGGTGCTCTGTTGGGTGGGGGTGGGGGGGGTCGGCACTGTTGCCATGGCGCTGGGATTGGAGAAGCTCCACGCGGGGGCAGGAGCAGCCCAAGGCAGTAAAAACACCACAGGTGCCACGGGGGTCTGAGTCAAGGCCACTGAAGCCCACGGTTCTGTCCCCGCCGTTCTCCTTTTGTATTTACTCAGGGTTTCCGTCCAGGCGACATCCTGGAACGCTGGGGGTCCCGCCGCGCAGAGGACCTGGATGGAAACACCTGGACATCTCTGGCCGCGTGCCGGGTGGGCGTGGGCTGTGCCACTGACCAGGTGTCTTGTCCTTCCCCGCAGAAGTGCATCCGGTTTAACCCGGACGCCACCGTGTGGGTTGCGAAGCAGCGGATTCTGTGCTCCTTGACCCAGAGCTTGAAGGACGTCCTGAACTACGGGCTGTTCCAGCCAGCCAGCAACGGGCGGGACGGGAAATTCCTGGACGAGGAGCGGCTCCTGCGCGAGTACCCGCAGCCTGTGGGCAAGGGCGTCCCCTCCCTGGAGGTACTGCCTGCTGCCTCGTGGCCCGGTCACGGGGTGGGGGGCGGGGAGGACTTAACGGAACTCCAGATATGATTTGGATTGGGAAATGACCCCCACATGAAAAGTGAGCTTGGGGTCTTGAGGTGGCCCTTAGTTTTGGGAATTTCAGACACCTGCACGGTTTCCGACCCCTTTGGTTCCTTACTGTGGATTGGATGAATCTGTTGGGGAGAAATCTTGGAATGCGCACACGAGGGGTCTGACTCAGGCTCACGTCACCGGGACCTGCGGGTCTGGGGGTGCAGGATGGGGCTTGTGTCTGCCTCCCCGACTTGGTCTTCCTGCCCTGGGGTGTGGGGTGGCCAGGGGCCGTCCAGCTTTGACCCGAAGCATGACTTCCAGCTTCTTGCCGGGGAATGACCAGGGGGCCCGGACCTGCCGTGGCCGTGGGCCTGCCGTGTGACGGGTCAGTGTGCAAGCTGGGCACCCAGATGCACTTCCATGTACGTGTGACATCAGTCCCTGCTGCTCTGGCCCCCGGCTGGCTGCATCCCCAGGTTCACACACGGTCTTGCCCCGTGACGTATGAGACTGCCATGCGAGCGGCTTTTTTCATGTTGTATGGCGGGACTGGGAGCGGCGGGTTAGGACGCTCACCTCAGCCCCATCAGACAGGGAGACGCCGCACGTGCGGAAGCGTAGCGGGCCCTTCGGCACCCTCAGTGTGTTCTACAGCATTCACAGTGAGGAGATCATTCTGAGGTCAGGAGGTCACGAACTAAGGCTGGATCTCATCTGCACATTTCTAAGCCTGATAGTGACATTGAGGCTGAGGTTTGGGGATCCCCATGTAGACGGAGCAGTTGTCAGCCTGGAGGGAGGGGTTTTGGTGGAGGAAAAGATGGGGTGCCACTTGGTGTCCTGTGGCTCCCTGTTCTGACCTCAGTTTGCTCATCCATAAAACGGGTATCCATTAGAAAAAAAGCCCTTGTTGGGGGCCTAGGTACCAGACGCTTTCTAAGCATGTTCACCAGGCACAAGGTGTCAGGGTTCTCGTCTTATGGAGCTGACACTCGAGTGGGAGGTGACAGACTGGGAACAGTAAATGAACGGTTCATTTCAGGGACTGGTGATTTCTGTAATGACAGTGAAGCCCGGCGAGAAGACCGGGACGTCCAGAGCCTCCGCTTGATCCGGGAGGCTGTTGGAGGAGGCGACTCTGGCTGGTCCCCACTCACCCCTGAGAACCGAATGGGAGGGTGTGGGGATGCACAGTAACCTGGGCAGGGTGCTGCTGCTGTTTCTAGAAGGACAGGCACACGCATTCGCCCCCCCCCCCCCCGTGTCCTGTCTGGCCACTTGTGTCCCAGGAGCCGAGCTGAGAGATGTGCGGGGGAGCATCTCTGCTCCTGCGTGTGCATTGCCCCACGGGGGGCTTGGTCCAGTCCTGGGAGCTGTGCAGCCTGAGTCCTCCACCCAGCCTCTCTGGGCCTCGGGTTCCCAGCTTTGAAATCGGGGGAGCGTGAGTCGTGCCTGCTCAGGGGGCCTGAGGCTCCAGCCAGGTGCTCCATGCACGAGCTGGTGAGCTCCTTGCTGTGAGAGACCCGATGTACCTCCACGTAGCCAGCTCCCTGCGCCTCTGTCCCGCCAGGTGACCCTCGGTGCAGAGTGAGACGGGCCTGGCGCTCCACACATCAGGGGCGGGCACGGCCGTGAGCTCTTTGCCTCCGAGAATTTCCGTAGAATATGGTTGGCTGCTTAGGAAACATGGAGGAAACAGCAGGAAAGGGTTTGCCTTCCAGGGCCTGCATCCCTCTGCGGCCACGAGCTGGAAATGCTGGTGACTCTGGAAACAGACATCCTCCTCCGAGCACTTCCTGTCCTGCCAAGAGGCGGTAGCATTCCTAGTGTATTTTTTTTTAAATATTTTATTTAGTTATTCATGAGAGGCAGAGAGAGAGAGGGAGGCAGAGGGAGGGAAGAAGCAGACTCCCCGCTGAGCAGGGAGCCCGATGCAGGGCTCGGTCCCAGGACCCTGAGACCATGACCCAAGCCAAAGGCAGACGCTCAGTGTCTGAACCACCCAGGCGCCCCAGCCCTAGTGTATTTTTATAACCAGAAGTCCATGAGACTTGAACTCCATTAGACTTGTCAGCTAGTGAGTCCCCACCTCTCCCGACGTCACTACCAGGGACTCCTGAAATCTCGGAGGTCTGATGGGGGAAGACAAGGGGGACAAGGGGCTCCCTGCAGCCCAGGGCACTGGGCGCACAGACAGATCAGGAAGCTGAGTCTCAGATGGGGGGAGTGTCCGGCCAAAGCTGGTGGGACGCTGCCGAGGCTGGACTCGGAGCAGATGCCTCAGCTGGGAATCTTAGTGAGTGCAAATCCTGACACCCACCCCAGCCTTCAGTCGTGTCCCTCGAAGGGGTGGGGGCCCCTGGGCGGGGTATCAGTTGTAGGTGCTGGGGTTCAAGGCTGACTGACACCTGTAGGTTCCTCTTGGGCACTGACTGCCTCGGAGCAAAATGTGTAGTTTCGGGCTCAGAGGAGGCGCTGTGTTTGAGGGACTGAACGTCGCTGAGAGTCCCGGGCGGGGGTGGAGGCGGAGGCGGCAGCGGGGACGCTGGCTTCACCAGGCCGGCTTCGTAGGGGTGGGTGTGGAAGACTCGTCCTGGTTTGTTGACGGGGCCACGCGCACGGCTCTGAGGACCGCGATCAGGGCTCATGAGAGGAGCGCCGGCCGTGGCTTCTCCGTGGGAGGATTTGACTCCTCCGTCCCCTCAGGTTGCTCTGGTTTCTTTCCCTGGCTTTTCAGCCACGTGGCCGCGGGCCTTCACAGGTGCGATTCCTGCGCTGTCAGGGTCTGCAGTAGGAACACGGTGAGTTTACCTGACGTGGGAGGAGTTTGCTGTGGGCCCCCAGCCTTCCGCGAAGTCGCTGAGGACAAGGCCGTGTTTCCGTGGAGTACTCCGTGACGTAGTCACATGTCTTCTCTTTTCCTGTTTCCGTTTCTGTGCAGTTTCGATACAAGAAGCGCGTGTATAAGCAATCCAATCTGGACGAGAAGCAGTTGGCCAAGCTGCACACAAAGGTAGGCGGGGATGGCTGGCTTTCACACGCCAGCCTCATGTCTCGTATGTGGCGTTCTGTCTCTGCAGGTCAGGGGAGCTCCTTGGGCACCCTGCTCCTCTTCCTGGGGGGCACCCTCTCACCCCCGGGCACCTGCCATGTGCACATCGTGGTGGGCGGGCCCGGGATGTACAGGGGCACCGGGATGCCTCTCTCCATCACTCCCCCAGGCCCGCCTGGCTGCTCGGGGGCAGGGGTGCTCCGTGAAGCCGGTGGGGGCTCGGGCAGGGGTGCGTGAGGTTTCCTCGAGGGCGGGGCTCTGGAACAGGCTGGGTTCGGATATGTGCATGGTAGCGAAGGTGCACGCCTTGCCTGGGCATGGGTGTCCTCTTTGGGCGTGGCCCACGTGGGCCTGACTAAAGCACGTGAATGAACACGCACTCCCGGGTGCCCAGCAGAGCCCCCGGACTTGGCCATGCTCTCCTGGGTGACGAAAACATGCTGGGTGACAACTTGCCCGTGGACAGCCTCAGAGGGGACGCTGCTGTGTGCACGTCCCTGCCTGGGTATTTCTGGGAGGAGGGGAAGCCCTTCTCTCTGAGCCACCACTGCTGACAGACAGGACACATTAAACCAGAGCGATTAAAGAGCTGTTTACACAAACCGCAGGGAGGTGAGTCCCGCCCGTGGTCGTGGCCGGCAGCGGCGGGAAGGAGAGGGTTGAGGTCAAGAGCCATGGGCTGCGGTCCGTGAGCGTTGGCTTCCTGGCTGGACTTGCGGCAGGAACTCCTGCCCTTTGTCGGGGTCGCTGTGCGTGTCCACGGGCAGGAACTCCTGCCCTTTGTCGGGGTGCTGGGGCTGGAGCGTGGTCGCACCCAAGTTAGCGCCGAGGAGGATTCTCGAGGATGTGGCACACAGGGAAAGGCCGTGTCGGGAACTGCGTGGACACTGCCCATGGCTCACCCTGGTGCTGCCCAGGTGAGCTTACCTGGTGCTGTGAGCCCACAGCAGATGTTCGCAACCAGTGGGCTCCCCCGCCTTTTGTTCTGTCCCCCATTTGTATCACAACAGGTGCGTGGATCTTTATTGTGCTCAACGGGTTATGATGCACCATTATTTATTAATGTGCTCAAGTTGTCCAGAGGTGGCCGGTGGCGGCCCTTCTGCCTGGCTCCCTGCCCTCTGGTGTGTCCCCACCGTCCTCGGAGTACTGACAGCTTTGTGGCACAACTAATACCCCGGGTCCTCGTGCACATTCCCGCCCAGCCCTGGAATCCGCCTGGGGGGTGGTGTTTCAACCCCAGGGTCTGCAAGCTTCTAGTTTTTTTTTGATGACCTTTTAAAGTATAGATAAAAATGTTGTTTTTTGGATTTAAAAAAAATCAATTACTAAAATGTTTCCACAAGTGTGTCTTGTGTCTTTGGGTATTTGTTAATTTTGGCTTTGGAATGTAGGTAGAGTGTGCAGGTGGAGATCCAGCCTGTGTCAAGAGTTTGCTTCTTCAGATGGAGGCAGACGCGATACCATGGTTATCCTCAGGAGGCTGGGGCTGTCTGCTCCATGGCAGGAAATCATGATTTCTGTTACAGACAAGGCCGGGCTAAGCTGGGGAAACGTCCCTCCCCACCGGGGTTGACCCACGGATCGTTTTGACCCCATGGGAAGTGATTGTCTCTTCACCTTGAATTGCTTTGTGACCAGGCATCCCTGTTTCTGTCCACGTAGTCACAGGGTTCACCAGAAAGCGGATTAGCGGAGCGAGAGGCTCCCCTATCTGCTCTCCATTGCAGCTGCTGCTTAAGAGATTAGACTGCACAAATGTCAATCCTCGGGCCTCGCTCCCCGGAGATGGGAGTCTGAAGCTCTGGGGTGGACCCTGGACACTGTAGTTTATCAAAGTGGTCCAGGTGGCTCATCCTTTCAGAAGCGAAGGAACGTCCCGTGGCTCTTGGCACGGATGTGAAAGGCGAGAGAGTTCTAGAACCTTCATCCAGGACAGGCTGGTTACATTGTCCGGTGCTGTCGGACTCCACGCTTGGCGCTGGGGCTCCAGGTGCAGCGAGCCCCTGCCTGGCGGGTCTGCCGTGCCCCGTGCAGGGACGGCTCCCTCTCCAGACTGCAGTGCACCCTGTAAGGAGCCTTCCTGGGACCTGTAAAGGCATTTCTGTTTTTTTATTTTTCCCCTTAGACCAATCTGAAAAAGTTCATGGACCACATTCAGCACCGTTCGGTGGAGAAGATCGTCAAAATGCTGGAACGAGGCCTGGATCCGAATTTCCATGACCTGGACACTGGAGGTGGGTCCTGGGTGGGGGAGGACTCCGGTAAGCCTCGCGGAAGCGCGGGCGCAGTCCAAAAATGTGCTTCTGTTATCAGACCCCACACGTACGTGCAACACTTACCATTTTACTGGGTTTTTGAAAATACTTTTTTGCTCCCGTGTGAGTTCTGGATGAGAAGGGCTGAGGTGTGCAGCCAGCATGGTGCCTGGCACACAGTAGGTGCTCATGTACTGCTGTGGGGTAAGCGAAGGAATGAAGGATGGATGGTAAGGCGTGTGGCGCTGTTGTGTCCGCCGTGGGAGACGCGCTTACACGCGCACGTCTTGCTCCCCCTGCTGGAAACCCACCTCCTTACGCATGTGGGCTGCTCATCGTTCGTGGGTCAGAACAGCACAGAGCTTCCCGAACTCAGCGCCCGTGACTGTGGGGCTGGACAATTTCTTCTTCTTTAAACAATTCCAAATGAGCGTTGATTTTGATTTCATCTTCCCTCCCCCCTAGTTCTATTGAGATATAGCAGATCTGTAACACCGTGTTAGTTTCAGGCTGGGGCTCGGGATTGGATACTTGGATACTTGGTTACATTGTGCACTGAGGACCGCAAGTCTGGTTACATGGGTCAGCACAGAGTTACAGTTGTGATGAGAACTTCCAAGATCTGCTTTCTCAGCTGGGACTGGAAGTTTGTACCGTTGGCCACCTGCATGCTGACCCCACCCCGCCTCCAGCAGCCAGCAGTCTGCTCTGTGTTTTGGGGGTCGGTGCTTTTGGATTCGGTGTGTAAGCGGTATCACGTGGTGTCTGACTTAGTTCACTTCGCACGGTGCCCTCGAGGTCCATCCATGCTGTCCTAGTGGTGGAGGATCTCCTTCCTTTTTGTGGCGGGATCGTACTCCGTTGTGGGGCCGGATGGCTGTCTGTGGGGGGGCTGTGTCCTGGGTTGTAGGATGTTTACAGCCTTGCTGGCCTCCACCCCAGGCACTAGTCGCACCCCGAGCTGTGACAGCCAGACTGTGTGCTGACATTGCCCGGTGTCCCCTGGGGCAGAGCGCAGTCCCCGGCTGAGAGCCTGTGCAGTGGGACACGGCGAGCTGGGCTGGCCGAGAGGGCTCAGGTAGTCTTCATGGCACCTGGGGGCGTTTGTCCCCCTAGGTTGGTCACCCCAGGCTGGAGAGCGTTCCCCTTGGACTCAGTCCCTGTGGCGCCCACTCCCCCACTCCTGGTGACTGGCCAGCTCTGTGCCTGGACCACTGTCACCTACATGGGTTACCGAGCCCACGGCAGGTGCAGGTGTCAGCTCAAGAACGAAGCTTTCTCATCATCGCTAGGGGCTCCTCTGACCCCTGGAGCTGGGGCAGGACCCCACCTGTGCCCATCCAGCCGTGCCCGTGCCCGCCCAGCACACGCTGCGGTGCCGTGATCCGTGATCACCGCTCACGCGTGTGTCTCCGCAGTTTAACTTCTGACCACAGCTTCAGTGCCTGAGATGCGGGGAGATGGACATGTGGCAAGGGGGGACACGGAGGGCACACGTGGAGAGGTTGTGTGTCTGTGGTTTCCTCCTTGGGCCAGCCTTTTACCTGGGGACCCATTTGCCTCCCTCCCGAAGCCAACACCCCCAGAAGCCGTCACATGTCTGAGACAGCCATGAGTGTGGGACGGCAACCACAGGAGGTGAGCGCTCCCAGGTTGCAGTCCGGGGAGGTGCCCCGGCCGCGGAGGGTCGCGGGAGAACGGCAGTGTGAGGTGCTCCGCGATGACGGTACCTGAGGGCCGGGAACATCGAGGCATCCACCAGCAGTGTGTGTTTCGTGTCTCACACGTGGAGTGTCGTCCATCAGAAAGGTCCCGTCATGTTAGCAGCACAACGGGATCTCAAGGTGTTTTCTCCTTGTTTTGGACCCACAGGGACGACCCGTGGTTGGCTCTCATGGGCTGCGTCTAGACAACAGGTCATGTGACCGACCTGTCCGGAATCTCCTGGGATGGCCTGGGTTTTCACACTGAAAGTCCCACGTTCGGAAGTCTCCTTCCGAACAAACTGGCACAGTCGGTCACCCTAAGCGTGACCAGGACCCTTAATAATTGCAGCTGTGGTTACGTGAGGACCTGTTAGGGTCCAGTGATGTGTCAAGGGCCCGAGGTTGGGGAAGCGGCCCTTTCGGCTTGAGGGATACACAGGAGGTAAAGAAATCTCCATGGAACAACCTGTCAATGGGAACAAAGCAGCCTGTGATTACAGCTAACCATCTGGTGCCTAGTCTAGTGGAAATTTTAATAAGTAACGGCTAAAGTTGTATGAAGACATAAAGCCTCGCCCACTGGGGTCTCGAGGCACATCTCCTGCTTTGACTGGAACCTCTGGGACAAGACGCGTGGTGTTCTGAGCCCCGAGGAAGGAAATAAAACTAACAATCTGAGCAAAAATTAGTTTAATGCTTTTATTTCATGCTGTGTTCCCAAGCTTGCAAGAAGCCCAGGCACAACAAAGGCGGGGTGTTAATAAAGCCAGAAACATCTTTCAACTCTTAGCACGTATTGAGAAGTAAAAAACAGAATTTTCATTGATTGAGTGGATCTCACCGGGCACCTGTGATGTGTCTGGACTTCACTTAGGAGATCCAATTACGCAGTTAGTTTCCAGGGCGGTGGTAGCTCATCAGCTTGTCAGGCTGCTATTTGTCATCTGTGCCGAGACGTGCCCCGCGCCTCCACGTGTCACTGCAGCCCGGCTCCCGGGAGCCCCTCCTGGCTCCCACACGGCCCAATTAGAAGCTTCCATGGACACTCTGGATCCCCGTATACTGAAGCAGCGCCCCCTCCGAGCCTTGGCTTTGAGAACAGAAGGGGCTTCTTGGATGGGTAAACAGGAGAGGGGCAATTTGAGCAGACATGGTTCTGGAACCTCGTAAACATCAGTGTGCAGAGGGTGGGAGACAGACAGATGAGGTCTGCGGGAAGACTGTCCCCCCCCCGCCACGGAGGGGGTCCAGGTGCATTGGCCCGGTCAGACGCACTTCCTGATACAGAGAGGCTTGTCTGGAAATGGGAATAGAATATCCAATTATTTCAGGGTCATGTTTCAGTAAGGGTCTAGGTGACTCATTAAGGTGCACGTAGCCGAGGAAGATGCAGCACTGTCAAGCAAGTAAGGAATTGGGGTGAGCACAGGGGCGAGGGCCCGCAGGAGGGGCCCTGGGCTTTGGGACATCTGCCAGGGCTGGCCAGGGGCGGAGGAGGTCATTCTGGCACTCCTCACAGCGACCCATGTCACGACACGCACACATGGCCATACACATGGCCATGGGCAAAGGCCCTGTGGTCAGGAGCATCTCCTCAGGGGGCCAGCTGGGGACGGGTCAGCAGCAGCATTGTCCCATCACACCATCACCTGCAGCACGAGCCTTGTGAGCCTTTAATGCCTACACAAGAATAACAATGATGTTAGAGCAGTTTTTGATTTGCAGAATTGTTATGAAGATATTCCAGAATGTTCCACCTGCACCCTGTAGGCCATTTTCACTGATTCCTGCCTTACCAGAGTAGGGTACATTTTGTAATTAATGAACCAGTCCAGATAGGTTGCTATTAACTAAAGTGCATGCTTTCTTCATAGTTTATTAGTAGTTAATGTCCCTTTTCTGCCCCAGGAGCCCTCATGGCACACAGCTGTCTTGTCGCTGTAGAACCCTCTTCCTTGTGACAGTTTCTAGGGCTTTCCTTGTTTGTGCTGACCTTGGCCATTTTGGGAACTGGTCAGGCATTTTGTGGAATGTCCCCCTTATTGGGGTTTGTCTGGTGTGTGCATCGTGGTCAGACCGGGTTGTGGGTTTGGGGGGGAGGACCCCAGGGTGAAACGCCCTCCCACCCCATCACGTCCGGGCTCGTGCTCCACACCGGACTCGTCCCCATGACGGTGGCCTTGGTCACCTGGCTGGGGTGCACATCAGGTCCCAGCTGTACGGTCCCTCTCTTTTCCCCTTTACGGACTGTCATCTTTGGAAGGAAGCCACTAAGCACAGCCCACAGCCAACACACGGGGAGTTAAGTGCCATGTCCTCGAGGACAGAGTATCCACACATGTGACAGAATTCTGCATGGAGGTTTGCCTTTTCTCCCCCATTCATTTATTTACTCTAATACTCATTTACCCTCAGTTATTCCTATCCATGTGGACTGATGGGTATTCATGATCTGGGTCAGGACCCCATGCTTCATTTCATTGCTCCCACTGCTCCAGCTCTGGCCACTGGGAGCTCTTTCGGCTGGCTCCTGAGTCCCTTGGACAGACCCCAACAGTGTGGGTCATTAGTTTTTGACCCCTTGCTTACTTTCTGGTACTAGAAGGTGACCCAGGTTCATCCTGTGTATTTCTTGCCCAGACCTAGACCCCGCCAGTTGTCCAGGAGCCTGGTTCCTCTTACTGGAGAATGGTCGTAGGAACCAAGATCTGGGTGCTGGGTGTGCTCATTGCTGTTGGGTTGCACTCGCTTCCGGAGCAACAAACCGTGTGTGTGTGTGTGTGTGTGTACTGACTTGTGAATATGTGTGTATCTACAAATGCTTCTGTGTGTAACCATCTGTATCTGTATTCAGCTCAACGTGAGTGCATACTGAGGTCTCCAGTCTGATCCACGGCCACATGGATCCATGCAGTCCCTTCCCTGGCTAATCCATCACCTCCCCACCGATAGTGAGACACCTGGCTGCCACTCTCTGCCATCTGTTTATCTAGTTGTTCAATCCCAGGACCCGTGAATAGTGGTTTCACAGTTGTTGACCTGCACCACATGTCAGAGGCCACTTTCTGAGCTGATAAGAGCACAGCGCTTACCTGGGTTTGCTTTGCCTTTCGTCTTGCAGACCACGCCCGTCCGGAAGGCACTTAATTCCCCTCACCTGCCCCCTGCTCCCTCCAGTGAGGCTGTTTCTTACATTTGTAATACAGTTCCAGTCTTGTCACATTCTGCATTCCAAACCAGGATCCCACAGTCTTCTCAATGAATTTTTAAAACTTCATTTAAAAATGTGCATGCATTGAGTTTCACTCTGTGTGCTGTGGAGTTTATGATTTTGACAGATGTTTGATTCCTGTGTTCACTGCACAGGGTCATAGAGAATCGCTTCATCACCTAAAACAATCTTCGGTGCTTTTTACCCATTCCACCCTGCCCGTCTCTGCAACCCCTGGGACCACTGATCTGTTTACTTCCTGCATAGTTTTGTCTTTTCTGGAATGTCAGATAATTGGAATCAAGCAGTGTGGCTTTTTCAGGCTGGCTTCTTTTTCTTTCTTTCTTTTTTTTTTTTTTAAGACTTTATTTATTTGAGAGAGAGAGAGCATGAGTTGGGGAGGAGCAGAGCGAGAGGGACAAGTAGAGTCTATGCTGAGCGTGGAGCCCTATGTGGGGCTCGATCTCACAACCCTGAGATCATGACAGGAGCCGAAATCAAGAGTCGGCTGCGTAACTGCCTGAGACCCAGGCACCCCTGGACTGGCTTCTTTGATTTAGCAGGATGTATTCAAGATTTAGCCATATTTTCTTGTGGCTTGATAGCGCTTTCTTTTTCTCATTAATAGTAGTCCACTATATGGATGCTCCAGGTTTGTGTACCCGTCCCTGTGGAAGGAGATCTTGGCTGCTTCCAGTTTGGGGCTATTATGAATAAAGCTGCTGTAAACTTTTGTGGGCAGGTTGAGGTGTGGATGTAAGTTTTCACATCAGCTGGGTGAATACCAAGGAGGACAGTTGCTGGAAGATGCGCTAAAACATTTTTGTGGTTTTGTAAGAATCCGCCACAGTGCCCTCCGAAGCCGTGCACCGTTTTGCGTTCCTGCGAGCAGCGGATGGGGGCTCCTAGTGCTGGATGGGTGCTGTCAGCGTCCTGCATTGTATCTGTTCTAGTAGGTTTGTGGTGTTCTCTGCTCGTTCTGAGGCTTGCGTTTTTGCTTGCTCAAAAGGTCCCATCCCTTTCCAGTTCCTGATCTGGTAGGTCCTGTGTGTCTGCGTCAGACCGCGTGAATCCCCATGAGTCTCCCTCAGAAGAGAACCCCCGGCTGCCCACCCCCGTCCGGGAACAAGAACCGTCCACTTTTAACGTGTCCGACCTTGAAGCAATTCGCACGTGCCTCCTGCCTCCACGAGCCTGCATGGATGGCCTAAGCCGGGAACCCGGCTACAGGGCTGGGCCTGGTGCTGTGGGGAGCCCTGCCCGCGGGATTCCCCAGACCAGGTCTGCCTGTTCTCTTCAAAACCGGCCACCCCTCCTCCTGGCAACAGAGGGTTGTGTCTGGAATAGGAGGCCCGGTTCTTTTCCCGGCTTCTCCACACCTGCCTCTCTTCTGTGTCTTTCCTGTCGTCGAAGATTTCCTCACACGAAAGTGAGTCATGTCCGCTTCTGTTCACAAACCTCTATAACCAAGCACCTGCCCGTGGGGCCGTCTCCTCTCCAGCACATGGTCTGGGAGAATGTCAGGAGGACGGTCATGATTCTTCCGTTCGTGGGAAATGGCAGGAAGCACAAGAACAATGCCCACCCCCAGCCCCAGCCCCCCAGTTCGTGGGCTCCTGTGAGAAGCAGTTGCCAGAATGTTCAGAGGGGCCGACCACTTGGGGAAAACTGCCACCACCCTCCTTACCTGCTTACTGGCGTCAGAGGCCTGTGGGTCGTTTGGATGAGTCTCATATGCTCACCTGGGCACTCGTCATGAGAAAGTGTCCACCTCGTCGACAACCACGCACCAGAGAAGATGCTGTGGATCTCGTTCTCTTCCGTGGTGGGGATGGGGTGTTAATCAGATATCCGAGTGGACTAGTCTAACAGCTGGAAGAGTCTGTGCTTTCTCATGATTTAACCCTGAAACGTTGAATGCAGACTAACGCTGGAGGCGCTGGTGTGTCCCCACAGAGCTGTCCATCCTGCAAAGGGCCTTCCAGGCCCACGGTCCCCGCCTGCCCTACTGTCTGTGGTAACTGGGCAGTGAGTAGCCCGGGCCCCACGCACTCTGCAAGCAGGTGCTGGGAGAGGAGGAGGGCTGAGCTCGTGCATGACCCCTCAGCAGGTACGGCAGGTGGCGTGGTTGCTGCGGACGTGTCAGCTGGTAAGCTTGTGAGTAGTCAGAGGTCCTTAACCTGGAGGATGTGCCAGTCTTTTTACTATACAGAGGAGGTGCAGGGCGGAAACACCAAACTTTGTCTTCCTTTTAAAAACGTTTGTCTATGTCTATTTTGCAGCATATTCAATGTTAGTACCATAAGGCGTGTATAATTTTTTATTAAAAATTTTATGAAGATGTAACTTACATCTTTGTGTTTTGTAAGGCTTTATTGAGATGCATTTTGCATACCACTAAATTTGGATACCACATTGGAAGTGTACAATTCAATGGTTTTTTAAAGACCTGCTCAGAGTTGTACCATCGCCGCTGTCTTTAGGACACCCAAACAGGAGGCCTCGTGCCCATCTGCGGTCACGCGGCAGCCCCCTCCCCCGCCCCCTCCCCGGCCCCCGGTCTACTTCTTGTCTCTGCGCATTTGCATCTTCTGGGCGTTACAGAGAGATGGAGTTGCACAGTACAAGGTCCCTTGTGACTGGTTTCTCTCACTCAGCAGCATGGTGTCAGCATCTATTTAGGTGGGAGCGTGTGATGGTGCTGTGTCCCTTTTTGTGGCCAAGTGACGTTCCATTGGATGGGCCACTTTTGTTCATCCACTCATCAGTTGGGGCCGCTTGGGCTGTTCACACTTCTTGGCTGCTGTGGACGCGTGTTTTTATCCTTCTCGTGCACGCACCTGGCGGACTGCTGGGCCCTGCGGTAACTCCGTGTTGAACCTTTTGAGAAGCTGCCAGATTGTTTTCCAGCGTGGCTGCACCCTTTGGCATCCCACCCACGGTGCATGGGCGGTCCAAGTCCTCCACAGCCTTGCCAACCTTCCTGTCACCTCTCTTGTTTATTACAGCCATCTTATGTGAAGTCATATCTCCCTGTGGTTTTATTTGTATTTCCCTAATGACCGGGTGATACCAAGCATCTTTTCATGTGCTTATTGACTGTTTGACCATTTGTATATCTTTGGGGAAATGTCTATCTGTATCCTTTGCCCCCGTTTTGATTGGGTTATTTGTCTGTTCTTGTTGAGTTGTGAATGTTCTTTATATATTCTGGATACAAATCCCTAATCAGGTATGTGGTTTGCAGATACCTTCTCCCACTCTGTGGGTCATCTTTTCACTTCCTTGATGGTGTCCTTTGATCCACCAAAGTTTTTTTTTTTTTTTTAATTTTATTATGTTATGTTAGTCAACATACAATACATCATTAGTTTTTGATGTAGTGTTCCACGATCCATTGTTTTCGTATAACACCCAGTGCTCCATGCAGTACGTGCCCTCCTTAATACCCATCACTGGGCTAACCCATCCCCCCCCCCAAAACCCTCAGTTTGTTTCTCAGAGTCCATAGTCTCTCATGGTTCATGTCCCCCTCCAATTCCCCCACCTTCATTTTTCTCTTCCTTCTCCTAATGTCCTCCATGCTATTCCTTATGTTCCACAAATAAGTGAAACCATATGATAATTGACTTTCTCTGCTTGACTTATTTCACTTAGCACAATCTCCTCCAGTCCCATCCATGTTGATGTAAAAGTTGGGTATTCATCCTTTCTGATGGCTGAGTAATATTCCATTGTATATATCGACCCCATCTTCTTTTTTTTTTTTTTTTAGAGATTTTATTTATTTATTTATTTGAGAGAGAGAGAGCACATGAGAGGGAGGAGGGTCAGAGGGAGAAGCAGACTCCCTGCTGAGCAGGGAGCCCGATGCGGGACTCGATCCCAGGACTCTGGGATCATGACCTGAGCCGAAGGCAGTCGCTTAACCAACTGAGCCACCCAGGTGCCCCTGGACCCCATCTTCTTTATCCATTCATCTGTTGAAGGGCATCTTGGCTCTTTCCACAGTCTGGCTATTGCGGACACTGCTGCTATGAACATTGGGGTGCATATGGCCCTTCTTTTCACTACATCTGTGTCTTTGGGGTAAATACCCAGGAGTGCAATTGCTGGGTCATAGGGTAGCTCTATTTTTAAATTTTTGAGGAACCTCCACACTGTTTTCCAAAGTGGCTGTACCAACTTGCATTCCCACCAACAGTGTAAGAGGGTTCCCCTTTCTCCACAACCTCTCCAACATTTGTTGTTTCTTTCCCTGTCCATTTTGGCCATTCTAACTGGTGTAAGGTGGTATCTCAGTGTGATTTTGATTTGGATTTCCCTGATGGCTAATGATGATGAACATTTTTTCATGTGTCTGTTAGCCATTTGTATGTCTTCTTCAGAGAAGTGTCTGTTCATCTCTTCTGCCCACTTTTTGACTTGATTGTTTTTTGGGTGTGGAGTTTGAGAAGTTCTTTACAGATCTTGGATACCAGGCCTTTATCTGTAGTGTCATTTGCAAATATCTTCTCCCATTCTGTGGGTTGCCTCTTTGTTTTGTTGACTGTTTCCTTTGCTGTGCAGAAGCTTTTCATCTTGATGAAGTCCCAAAAGTTCATTTTTGCTTTTGTTTCACTAGCTTTTGGAGATGTATCTTGAAAGAAGTTGCTGTAGGCGATGTCAAAGAGGTTACTGCCTATGTTCTCCTCTAGGATTTGGATGGATTCCTGTCTCACATTGAGGTCTTTCATCCACTTTGAGTTTATCTTTGTGAATGGTGTTAGAGAATGGTCGAGTTTCATTCTTCTGCATGTGGCTGTCCAATTTTCCCAGCACCATTTATTGAAGAGACTTTTTTCCATTGCATGTTTTTTCCTGCTTTGTCAAAGATTATTTGATCATAGAGTTGAGGGTCCATATCTGGGCTCTCTATTCTGTTCCATTGGCCTATATGTCTGTTTTTGTGCCATTACCATGCTGTCTTGGCGATTAAAGCTTTTAATATAGCTTGAAATCGGGCAACGTGATGCCCCCAGCTTTGTTTTTCTTTTTCAACATTTCCTTGATGATTCGGGATCTTTTCTGATTCCATACAAATTTTAGGATTGTTTGTTCCAGCTCTTTGAAAAATGTCATTGGAATTTTGATCGGGATGGCATTGAAGGTATAGATTGCTCTGGGCAGCATAGACATTTTAACAATGTTTATTCTTCCGATCCATGAGCATGGACGATTTTTCCATCTTTTTGTGTCTTCTTCAATTTCTTTCATGAGTGTTTTGTAGTTCCTAGAGTATAGATCCTTTACCTCTTTGGTTAGGTTTATTCTGAGGTATCTTATGGTTTTTGGTGCTATTGTAAATGGAATAGTTTCTCTAATTTCTCTTTCTACAGTTGCATTGTTAGTGTATAAGAAAGCAACTGATTTCTGTGCATTGATTTTGTATCCTGCCACATTACTGAATTGCTGGATGAGTTCTAGTCATTTGGGGGTGGAGTCTTTTGGGTTTTCCACATAAAGTATCATGTCGTCTGAGAAAAGAGAGAGTTTGACTTCTTCTTTGCCAATTTGAATACCTTTATTTCTTTTTGTTGTCTGATTGCTGTTGCTAGGACTTCTAGTACTATGTTGAACTACAGTGGTGAGAGTGGGCACCCTTGACGTGTTCCTGATCTTAAGGGAAAGGCTCTCAGCTTTTCCCCATTGAGGATGATATTCGCTGTGGGTTTTTCATAGATGGATTTTATGAACTTGAGGAATGTTCCCTCTATCCCTATACTCTGAAGAGTTTTAATCAGGAAAGGATGTTGTATTTTGTCAAATGCTTTTTCTGCATCAATTGAGAGGACCATATGGTTCTTCTCCCTCCTCTTATTAATGTGATCTATCACATTGATTGATTTGGGAATGTTGAACCACCCTTGCATCCCGGGGATAAATCCCACTTGGTCGTGGTGGATGATCCTTTTAATGTATTGTTGGATCCTATTAGCTAGGATTTTGTTGAGGATTTTGGAATCCATATTCATCAGGGATATCGGTCTGAAATTCTCCTTTTTGATGGGGTCTTTGCCTGGTTTGGGGATCAAGGTAATGCTGGCCTCATAGAATGAGTTTGGAAGTTTTCCTTCTGTTTCTATTTTTTGAAACAGCTTCAGTAGAATAGGTATTCTTTCTTCTTTGAATGTTTGGTAGAATTCCCCAGGGAATCCATCAGGCCCCGGACTCTTGTTTTTTGGGAGGTTTTTGATCACTGCTTCAATCTTGTTACTGGTTATTGGCCTATTCAGGTTGTCAATTTCTTCCTGTTTCAGTCTTGGCAGTTTATAGGTTTCTAGGAAGGCCTCCATTTCATCCAGATTACTCAGTTTATTGGCATATAGTTGTTGTTGATAATTTCTTTTTTTTTTTTTTTTTTTTTTTTTTTTTAAAGATTTTATTTATTTATTTGAGACAGAGAGAATGAGAGAGAGCACATGAGAGGGGGGAGGGTCAGAGGGAGAAGCAGACTCCCTGCCGAGCAGGGAGCCCGATGCGGGACTCGATCCAGGGACTCCAGGATCATGACCTGAGCCAAAGGCAGTCGCTCAACCAACTGAGCCACCCAGGCGCCCCTGTTGTTGATAATTTCTAATAATTGTTTTTATTTCCTTGGTGTTAGTCGTGATCTCTCCCCTTTCATTCATAATTTTATTAATTTGGGTCCTTTCTCTTTTCTTTTGGATAAGTCTGGCCAGTGGTTTATCGATCTTTAATTCTTTCAAAGAACCAACTTCTAGTTTCATTGATCTGATCTACTGTGTTTCTGGTTTCTAATTCATTGATCTCTGCTTTAATTTTAATTATTTCTCTTCTAATGTGTGGCTTAGGTGTCGTTTGTTGCTTTTTCTCCAGTTCTTTAAGGTGTAGAGTTAGTTGGTGAATTCGGGATTTTTCTATTTTTTTGATGAGGCTTGGATGGCTATGTATTTCCCCCTTAGGACCGACTGCCTTTGCAGTATCCCATAGGATTTGGACCAATGTGTTTTCGTTCTCATTGATTTCCATGAATTGTTTAAGTTCTTCTTTGATTTCCTGGTTGACCCAAACATTCTTGAGCAGAGTGGTCTTTAGCTTCCAAGTGTTTGAATTTCTGCCAAATTTTTTCTTGTGATTGAGTTCCAGTTTTAAAGCATTGTGGTCTGAGAATATGCAGGGAATAATCGCAATCTTTTGGTATCGGTTGAGACCTGATTTGTGACCCAGTATGTGGTCTATTCTGGAGAAAGTTCCATGTGTGCTCGAGAAGAATGAGTATTCTGTTGTTATAGGGTGGAATTTCTGTAAATATCTATGAGGTCCATCTGGTCCAATGTATCATTCAAAGCTCTTGTTTCCTTGTTGATTTTCTGCTAAGATGATCTGTCCATTGCTGAGCGTGGAGTATTGAGGTCTCCTACAATTAACGTATTGTTATCAATATGACTCTATTTTGGTTAACAGTTGGCTTATGTAGATGGCTGCTTCCATGTTGGGGGCATAGATATTTACAATTGTTAGATCTTCTTGTTGGATAGACCCTTTAAGAATGATATAGTGTCCTTCTGTGTCTCTAATTACAGACTTTAGTTTAAAATCTAATTTGTCTGATATAAGAATTGCTACCCCAGCTTTCTTTTGAGGTCCGCTGGCATGGAAGATGGATCTCCATCCCTTCACTTTCAGTCTGGATGTATCTTTAGGTTCAAAATGAGTCTCTTGTAGACAGCATATGGATGGGTCCTGTCTTTTTACCCAATCTGCAACCCTGTGCCGTTTTATGGGAGCGTTTAGGCCATTCACGTTGAGAGTGATTATCGAAAGATATGAATTGTCATCATGTTGCCTGTGAAGACGTTGTTTTTATAGATTGTCCCTGTGGATTTCTGTTGTAGATCACTCTTGGGGTCTTTCTCCTTTTATAGAACCCCCCTTAATATTTCTTGCAGGGCCAGCTTAGTGGTCACATATTCTTTCAACTTCTGCCGGTCGTGGAAGCTCTGCATCTCTCCATCCATTCTAAATGAAAGCCTTGCTGGATAAAGTATTCTTGGCTGCCTGTTCTTCTTCCTTAGTACCCTGAATATGTCTTGCCAGGCCTTTCTGGCTTGCCAGGTCTCTGTGGATAGGTCTGACGTTATTCTGATGTTCCTCCCTCTGTACGTAAGGAATCTCTTCCCCCCAACTGCCCTTAAGATGGTTTCCTTGGTTCTAAGATTTGCAAGTTTTACTATTACATGCCGGGGTGTTGGCCTGTTTTCCTTGATCTTGGGAGGGGTCCTCTCTGCCTCTAGGACTCGAATGTTTGTTTCATTCCCCACTTAGGGAAGTTCTCAGCTACGATTTGCTCAAATACATCTTCTAGCCCTCTCTCTCTCTCCACTCCCTCCGGGATTCCAATTATTCTGACATTGGAATGCTTCATGGTGTCACTTATTTCTCTGATTCTATTTTCATGGATTCTGAGTTGTTTTTCCCTGGCCTCCTCTTTTCCCTTTTTATCTATTATACTGTCTTCCAGATTGCTTATTCTCTCTTCTGTCTCAGTTACCCTAGCTGTTAGATTATCTAGATTGGATTGGATCTCATTGATAGCATTTTTAAGTTCTGCCAATTCACCTTTTATTTCTGCCCTTAGAGACTCTATGTTGCCATTAATTGATTTCTCCATTCTAGCCATTGTCTTCACAACTGCTAGCCTGAATTCCACCTCTGACATCTTGGTTATGTCTGCATCCATTTGTAAATCTGCAGCATAAGTCATAATCTCTGAGTCTTTTCTGTTTTGGGGGCTCCTCCTCCTAGTCATTCTGTTGATGGGTGTTTGAGGGAATGTATAGAGTCCAAATTATTGACCAGAACCCAAGCAAGATGCACCTGTTTTCTTGGGACCTTAGGGTTGCTGGCCTCTTGTTTTCCCAGCCTGTCTTCTGCGGGAGGGGCCTGCCGCGCTGTTAGGCAACCTTGTTTGGGCGGAGTTGCCCTGCGCCCCTGTGGCGGGGGATGGGCTCAGTGAGACTCAGTCTTTGGGGCTTTTGTTCTCTGGCGCCTTTCCGCATCTCTTCCGCGAGTCAGAGCAGAGAGACCTCAGTCTGTTCTCCAGTGAGCTCTCCAGGCCACACTGTCTCCGTTTCTGTCCGTGCTGCTATAAACTGCAGCATCCTGGGTTGTGCGCCCCTCCGCAGCGCTCCCAGTCCTGCCTCCAGGTCGGGGCCCGTCTCTGCCCTTTGTGCTTCTAAAACCGCCAGCCGCTCTCAGTTCGCGCGCGTGACTCCGCCGCTCAGGGTTTCCACCCCCGGGGGTTGCAGTTCACAGGTGCGACCCCTCCGCTCCGGGTTTCCGTCCCTGGGGCTGCCCTAGAGTCCTTTCCCCAACGCTACCGATCTGCGAGTCTGTGCCTGTCCACAGCGCGCGAGGCTGTCACTCAACGGCGGTGCAGGATCCCCACGGCCAGGCACCCTCCCGCCGCCGTTTATCCTCCAATATCTGCCCACAGGATCACGGCTCTCCGCTTCGTACCTCACAACCAACTGCCTGCGATATTCTGTTTGTAGAGATCCAGATCTTCTTACATCTCAGGCTGGTTTCGTGGGTGCTCAGAGGGGTCTGGTAGATATCTCAGTTCAATTCTGGGGACCAGCTGAAATAGGGTCCCCTACTCCTCCGCCATCTTCCCCCCCTCTCCTGATCCACCAAAGGTTTTAATTTTATAAAGTCCAATGTGTTTCTTTTTTCTTTTGTTGCCTGTGCTTTCGGTGTCCTACTTTTTAAAATTAAAATAAAAATCACACCTAACTCAGGGTTACAGACATGTACTCCTTTGTTCTTTCCTACAGTTTTATAGCTGCAGCCCTTCCATTTATGAGCCATTCTGAGTGACGTTTTGTCTACGGTGTGAGGTAGTGCGCCCACGTGGAAATCTAGTTGTCCCAGCACCATTTGTTAAACAGATGACGACTTTCCCCGCAGTCATGTATAATTTGTAAATAAAGTGACACACCCGCATGAGGGACAGCACCATTTTTCTATGTTTGCTTGTTTACTCATCACATAGCTGATCAGGTGGGAGAACTGTGCTCTGGGCCCATGTAGACTTGATGTCTATTCGTGACCTGGGAATCTTGCTAAAATGTCAGTTCTGGTCCTGAAGATTTGGGCTGGGGCCAGAGATTAAGCCTTTTCTTTTCTTTTTTTTTTTTTTTTTTAACATTTTATTTATTTGAGAGAGTGAGCACATGAGAAAGAGCGTGAGCTCAAGTGGGGGTTGAGGGCAGAGGAAGAAGCAGACTCCCCACTGAGCAGGGAGCCCATCCTGGGGCTGCAGCCGCTTAACCGACTGAGCCACCCAGGCGCCCCGAGATTTTGCATTTCTAACTAGCTCTAGGTCACGCCCATGCTGCTCGTCCATGGAACACATTGGAGTGGAGCAGTGGTTCCCGTGTTGAAAACCATGTAAGGAGGTTTTACCAGTTCTGATACTGGCGGGGTCGTCCTCACACCGATTAAAGCAGTATTTGGGTGTGGGACCGGGTGGTTTCGCTGTGCCGTCCGGTTTGCGAACCTGCATTCCCCCGCCAAGCGGGGCCAGAGGTGCTCTGGACCGCCGGCCTTTTAGAGGTGCAGGTTCTCAGCTACGCCAGTCCTGTTAAATCACCGCTGGGAATGAAGTCCACATTCTTTGTATTAATGAGCTCTTTGGAGGATTCTTAATTCATGCCCATGTCTGGGAACCACAGATCTAGGTAATGAGGAAGAAATCGCTGAATCACCTCTCTCTGGTCCTTGGGAATTTTGAAGTGTGGTCTCAGGTCCCTGGATTTGTCACAGAGATGGGGATGAGCGCACCGTGATGCTGTAGGGAGGCTTCTTGCTGTCGAGGTTTTTAACGTTTGAGGACATATCAGATTTCCGCTGACCCAGAAGAGAGAAGGGCGCAGGATAGGGCAGGGGTGTAGCCCCACCTCTCTGGATTTGCTTCTCGGGTCCCCTGAGAAACAGACATCCCCATCATGTGGACTTTCAGAATATTCCATTTGGAGGCCATGTCTCCCTTAGAGGGTAAGCAAACACAGCCACAAATGGCTTCTTCTGAAACTCCTGGTCAGGAGTGTTTCCTGGGGCATCACCCACAGTGTTGCATTTTGGCGAAATCTCAGTCTCTGACACAGAAGGGATGTGTCACGTTTTAGAGAGATGCGTTTTCAGAAAATGGATCACTTTAGGAAAGTGAGCTTAATGTGAGTGAAGGTAAAAGCCTGACTCCACTAGAATATTGTCCTTGTTATGTCTTGTGAGGGGGTCTATCTCCATGTTAAGCTGCTGCAGCGAGTCTTACCGTGCTGTTGCCGTAGATCCTGTTGCTCCTTACGCTGTTGGGAGCTTTTTCATCACGAAGCACTTTCAAAGCTGTGACTCCCTTTTGCCCCTCACTGTGGGCTGGACAGGGTGGTCTTTGCAGCACAGAAGGGGACCAGGCCCTGTGGGGTTCAAGGTGTCTGTCTAAGTCACGGCTGAACCCATAGTGGAGTGCAAAGGTTCCAGGTGCAAAGCCACGTTTTTCCCACTTGCGATGTTTTGCATGAGGCATTCGGGCATAGAGAATGGGGTGTGTGATCTCTCAATTGTGGATAATTTAATAATGAGTTTTATATTAGAAAACAGCACTTAGATAATTGAATGCACAGGTTGTGCTCCTTCTGTCACTTGTGAGCCCAAATATTAATCTTTTCCTTTACTCATTTTTAACTGTCTATGTGTATGTATGATCTCCATCTACATACACGCCTGCCCATCTTTTCACACACCCATCTTTCTCTCTTCCTTTCTCCCTCCTTCTGTCTTTCCTTCCCTGTATCTATCCACCCACTCATCCATCCATCCATCCATCTCTGTTTGTCCGTCCATCCATCCATCCATCCATCCACCTACCCACCCATCCCATCCATCCATCCATTTATCTATTCACCCATACTTCCATCCATCCATCCACCCATGCACCCACATGCCCATCCATCCATCCATTCACTCATCCATCCAACCATCTATCCATCTACTCATTCACCATCCATCCGTCCATGCACTCATCTAACCATCTGTCCATCCATCCACTTATCCAAGCATCTGCCCAGCCCTTCATCCAGCGATCTATTTACCTATTTTTTTTACCTATCTTATAAAAGCTCAAGGATACTGTACCTCATTGTCCTCCTGGGGTGGCCATAGTCCCCCAGTGCAGGGCAGAGCACTTAGTAGGTGTGTGAATATTTGTTTCCTTTGCTTCACATTCTAGGAGAATCGGGACTGTCTTGCTGAGGAAGTCACGGGGGATTGTGCCAGTCCAAGTTGTGGTGGGGGTGGGAATGCTAACAAGTATTGGCTTCATGGTTCATTTTATAAATTACTTTTTTATTATTGTAAAATAATAAAGTCATTGTACAGCCTTGTAAAAATACATAAAAAAGCCATAATGAAGAGAGCAAACTTTGTCTCTTTGTGAGACTAACTGCTCTGGTGGCAGTCCCCGAGGGCGCGCCCGGGGGTGGGCACCATCCAGCATAGGACGCATGCATTCGGGCCTCACGGGAGGAGACAGGTCCAGAGGGTTTTGGGGACCTGCTCAGGTCATCCAGCCTTCCAGGAGCAGAGCTGGGTTTTGCTGCCCGCGGTCCCTTTTCTCCAGGAGGCGCTGCTCACCCACCCGTTTGGTTTCCGAGGTCTTTCTCCGGCACTTGGATGCTCCCAGGAATACCCAGGGGCCCGGGGTGCGCACACTTCAGCCTGCAGCACACGGAGCCCCCACTCTCTCCTTGTCCACACGTCTGGACAGATTGGAAGCCGGTAGCCAGTGTCCTTGTGCCGTGCTTCCAGGTCCCCCCACTTCTCACCCCTGCAGACCCTCCTGCTGGTGCCTTTCGAAGCTCGGCCGCTTGTTTGCTGGAGCCAAAATGTGACTGGGCCATGTCTGGGCGAGAGCGTTATTATGTGTTCGAGACTGTCTGAAAAGACGAGAGCCATTTCTACTCCACTGGGCAGTCAAGTTGAGAGAGACTGGGACCATCTTGAGGTTATACTCGTTGAGGTTCCAGTATATTTATCAAAACTGAAGTAATTTCAAAATGTAAACACTGAGGAATGTTTTTGGAGGATTGTGGTGCAGGTGAGCTCAGGCCCCAAGCTCGTTAGAGGCATGGGCACGTGGTCATCAATCACACAGTGTGAGCCCCTGATGGCCACGCGTTTGCAGTTGATGGATGAGTATCTTCTTGGGATGGTTCCATCAGCCCCATGTGGGGTCTCATTGGACGTCCCCTTCCTAAAGGGTGTGTAAGCTGGGAGGGAGCTCTCCCACCCTCACCCGGGTGGGTCCCGGTCAGGTTTGAACGTGGCAAGTCTGCAGTGCGTCCTTTGGGCAGGGCTGTTTGAGAAAGGGACCGCTTGTCCTGGGTGCCGTCTGAGGGCTGGAGGTCCCCCTCAAGTACATAAGATACCCTACCATTAACGGGGTGCCTAGTTTTCTACTCAGCGGCTCTTACGTGCCCAGCACCATCCCAGGGTTTGGCTCTGCCAAAGGGGTCTGTAATCTGGAGTCCGAGGTATGACTCCAGCTGGGTTCCCGTTGCAATGGCCATGGGTGGACAGCCAAATAAGAAAGAAGAATCCTAATTGTTTTGAGGGTTGACATTGTCCCAGATGAGCATCAGGCCTAAATTGACCTTATACATGAGGGGCCGGCTTCCTCAAGTTGCTGTAGGAAATTTGATGTGAAGCATAGACGCTGGTGGCTCCTGAGGACCCGGCCTTCCACGCCCTTCACCTGCCCCCAAAGGACCCGAGCCCTCGCCAATGCCGTCAGAAGCCCCAACAGCTCCCTCTCCCCGCTCTAGCGGGCGGGGGTCTCTCCCCAAGTTTGCATCTGTCTGCACGTCTGCCCCATTTCCACATCTCTGCCCCCATGTGGAGCTCCTGCCCTGCTCCATGCCGTCTCAACCCCTGACACCCCTGCACCTCACTGTGACATATCCAGGTGCAGGGTGAGTCCCCCAGTGAGTTTAAAGAGCCCTCAGAACAGTGCTCCTTTACGTGTAAAGAAGCCTGGGGATTAGGGCTAGATGGGGGTGGTGAGCTGAATTCATGATGCGGTTGTCCTTCCTGGGGACAGCCGGGGACGTGACCAGGGTGAGGTGAGAAGGGAATTCAGCCCCGGGTCAGATGCCCCGGTTCTTTTATTCTCAAAATGCGCTTGAAGTCAGAACGACTCATCATCAACCAGTAGTGTTTCTGGGTCCTGGGGACATGCACGTTGTCATATTGCCCTTGACACCCTTCTAGAAGGTAAAAGCCTCTCCAGTGAAGCACATCAGGGCAGTGCGCCTTGCTCGGCAGTGGCTATGTTGGGCACTCGGGCTGACTGAGCGGGAGAGAAGGTGGTTTTAACCGAGTACTGCCCTCCCTGTCATGGCCAGCAACAGACTGGTCTGGAGTCGGCTGCCCAGGGTGGTGGGGGACCCTTCCTAACGTTTCCGCATGGGGATGGGCTCCATGGTTCTGGAGCCCGGGCTTCTGCCCCAGCCCTGCTGCCGGTCATTTATCGTGCTGACCCCATTCAGGTCTCTGCCTGCTCAGACCCAGATCTCCATGGGGCACAGACTCCACGCCTCCCCTACCCTTGTGTGCCTGCAGCCTGAGCCGGGCGTCCTCCAAGATGCCCATAAACGTTGTGACTTTGAGATGCAGAAAGGCAGGCCTCTGCCTTTCGGACCTTTAGCTGTAGCCCCAGTAGGTCGCTGCTCCCCCCGGTAAGCATCTGGATGGTGCCGTGGGATTCTGTGTCCTGAGAGCGAGGGCAGCTTCTCAGACCCGCTGCCCACAAAGCGATAATGTGGAAACTCTGTCTCTGCCCCCATTTTGATTTGCATGGGACCCCGAGCATCACCACCATTGTCACCCTTGAGACCGTGTTAACCGCGGGGATACCGGGGCTGACGGGTGGGAGCTGCGAATACCCTGGGGTCGGTTCTTCAAGCTCACTCTCAGACTTGGCACTTGGTTCGTGAGCCATGTGCCTTGGCCGTCTCCCCGGTGCGGGTTCTGAACTACGTTGTGTTTGGGTCCCGCAGAGACCCCACTGACCTTAGCTGCTCAGCTGGACGAGCCCGCGGAGGTGATCAAAGCTCTCAGAAACGGCGGGGCTCACCTGGACTTCCGCGCCAGAGATGGGATGACTGCCCTGCACAAAGCCGCCCGAGCCAGGAACCAAGTGGCCCTGAAGGTACATTCCGGAGCCCGTCTCCCCCGGGGGGCACCCCTTCCCTATCTGATCCCCGGCTTCCACACCGGTTCCCTGTCCCCATCCCATGACGACCACCCGAGCTGACCCCGAATTGTGTTCCCACGTGGGTTTGGACATCTAGTTGGGGCCCCAGACCCTCTCTTCTTGGGAATTTTAGAATTTGGTGTTTATAAAAGGTCATCTGTCCCTCTCGTTTGGCCCGAGGCTTGTCATTTCTGCCAGGAAGGGTAGCACTGAAAGCCACCCCCTCATGCCCTCTGGGAGGAGGCTGCAAACCCAGCCCACAGGCCCTGAGCCAGCCTTGTTGCTGTCGCCAACCCCCTCCCCGGTCTCTGGAAGCCCACCCGGGGGGGTGCTTTCACCCCTCACCCTCCCCACAGCCCTCTGCATGCTTTATCTGCCCTGACCCCAAGTGTGGGGGGCCCCCAAGAGCCCTGGCTGGGAGGGAGGGGGACCCACTGTTGGGGGCTGACCCCCAACACGATGCTTGTCTTGGAAGTCACGGATTTCTCAAGTTCACATCAGCTGTACCTCGTCCGCTGCCTTAGTCCGAAATCCATGCTGGGATGGTTTTATGCTGTAGGTTGAATAGTACAGCTTTTCCCTTTCTGCAAAAGCTGCCTGCACTTCGTTGCTCTCAGCCAGTACGGGGTTTTGGGTGGGGGGGTCAGCAGGGCGCAGCAGGTCCCTGCGTGCCCCCCACGCATGTCTGTCTGCAGAGCGTCTCCTGACGTCCCGGATGCACGTGCATCCTGTCACCTGGGCTCCACCTGCTACTTCAGGGCCTGGAACCTCACCACCTGAAGCTGGCCCCTGCTTCACTCTAGGAGGCCCGGGAAACGTGCGGACCCGCGGGCCTGCTCATCCTCGGCCGGTGGGAGAGTGACCCCCATGCTTCGTTCTTGATTCACTCCCTGCAGAAGGGGTCATGAGACCCATGTTTGGTGTTCTTGTTTTCTAGACCCTTCTGGAGCTGGGAGCATCGCCTGATTACAAAGACAGCTACGGGCTCACGCCGCTGTACCACACCGCGATCGTCGGGGGGGATCCCTACTGCTGTGAACTGTTGCTCCACGAACACGCCACCGTGTGCTGCAGGGACGAGAACGGCTGGCACGAGGTCCACCAGGTGCGCACGCCGCAGCCCTAACACGCCTGCCCTCAGCCTCTCACCCGGCGCCCACAGCTGCCCTCCCAGCGTTCCGTTCCGTTTGGAGCAGTCGCTGGCATTTAAAAACAGGGATATTTACCTAGAAACACACGTTTCTGACCTCTGTAGAGAAATCGGAAAGTTAGGCAGGCCTCTTGCATTTCTGTAGGGCAGTGATCATCTGGAGCTGTGGAGTGAACACGCCCTTCATAGGCGCTGGGAGCTCTCTGTGCATCTAGCGTCTCGGGGACCCCAATAGAGCTTGGCGCCAGGTGCATTCTGCGCACAGGTGACCTGGTGCGCTGCCCAATTTCTAATACGGGTGACCCGGCGCGATGCCTGATTTCTGATACGGGTGGTCCGGCGCGATGCCCGATTGCTGATACAGGTGACCCGGCGCGATGCCCGATTTCTGATACGTGTGGTCCGGCGCGATGCCCGATTGCTGATATGGGTGACCCGGCGCGCTGCCTGATTTCTGATACGGGTGGTCCGGCGCGCTGCCCGATTGCTGATACGGGTGACCCGGCGCGCTGCCCAATTTCTGATACGGGTGAGCCAGCGCGATGCCCAGTTGCTGATACGGGTGACCCGGCGCGCTGCCCGATTGCTGTTACGGGTGGTCCGGCGCGCTACCCCATTTCTGATACGGGTGAGCTGGTGCGCTGCCCAATTTCTGATACGGGTGCCCCAGTGTGATGCCCAATTTCCATGCATAGGACCCAGGTTTCCCTGATCCCACCTGGCACCTGTGGGGCTGGGGGTGTGTCAGCTGCAGTCTTGTAAAGAAACAGCATCCACCTGATGGCTCAGATGAAGAGTCGTTAGTGCATCCAGAGCAGGGGAGGAAGTTGTGGTCCCAGAAGCAGGGACAGCTGAGGTGGGAGGGTGGCCGCAGGCAGGAACTGCCCTGGCTTCTCTCTTGTCCTGCCCTCCTATTGGCTGAGCCGTGTGTGAGCCAGCCAACCAGGGAGCCCAGTGGTGCAGGTGTCCGGGTCAGGGTCTCCGGGCAGAGGAGGGTGGACAGTGGGTCTGGGGGAGCAGGGCCCAGGAAGGCAAGGGGAAAGGCCTGGAATGGGGGGGTGTCTCTGAACTGTTCTCCGGATGGGCAGTGCCACCTGTCCATTTCCCTCAGCCAGTGTGACCTTACACACTTACCTGGTCCGGGTGGGGTCATGCCCCCCACCCACTGTGGTCAGAGGGCCGAGCAGTGCTGAGGGGTACCAGGTGGGCTGTGGGGTGCAGGCAGGTCCATCCCGCTTGGCCCTTTGCGTGCTGGGTCAGCCTTGACTCATCAGCAGCCTGGGGAGGCGTCCAGTTCCATCCCGCGGTGTGAGCTGGGGCCCCGCAAAGCTGCTCCTGGCCACCTCCAGCCCACACCCAGGGAGGGACCCTCAGGGGAGTGAGTAGTGATGAGTGCCCTGGGGTCTGCATTTGTTCACCCATAAAGTGGGTGTCAGCGGGCCCGTGGCGCCCTCGGGCTGTGGGAAGGATCTAATGTAAGTGCAGTGCTGAGCCTCCTCTCTGCTCATCCTGCCCGTTCTCACTCTGGCCCCCATGGCTGCACGTCTGAGTGCTTTCGGGTCATTCCAGGGTCATTTCCTGGCCTGTCCCAAACTCCGGTTTGAAATGTAGTTTTAATACCACGCAGGTACAGTGAGGCCAACCGATCGGGAGTTGGCTGCCATTGGAAAGAGGGTGTGTTACTCACAGATCCTGGGAGGAGGGGCAGATGGGGCAGGGGGGCCACATGGGAAGCACCGGGCTGGGTCAGGAGGCAGCAGGAGCGGGGGGAAATGGGGCCAAGAGTCTTCACTGTGACTTTTGTAGGATGGAACAGGCCAAGGCATGGCTGGTCTGGATAACGTCAGGGGCTCAGGGGCACTGGGGCTGTCCCTGGCTGTCTGGGCTGACCAGGGCAGGTGGGTCGTGGCCCTGGGGGCAAGAGCCCAGTAAGGCAGGTGGGGGTGATGGCTCTGTGTGGGCTGGTTTGTGTCTGAGAGCCGCCCTCTGGGCCAGTCCTGTGCGGTCAGAATTGACTTGCCTGGGGAGGGGCAGACCCCCCCAGTGTCGGCAAGGCCCCACATGCCAGGGCATCAGAAATACAGAAGATGGGAACGTGGAGTTGCTAGAGCTTGAACCCTGCAGCAGGGCCCCAGCTTTGGAGAGTTCTCCGGGCCGGGTTCGCCCTCCACCAGCCGGAGGCCTCCCACCAGCGTCCCTTTCCCCTCTGGTGCATTCGACAGTCTGGCCTCTGGTCACCCTGAGATGAAGAAGCATCAATGTGTTGGGGTGGGCGGGGGACGATCCTGGTGGTCACTTCCTGCAGTGTGGGCTCCAGCTGTGATTTCTGGTCCCCGCGTGTGCTGGGTTCCATCCCTGAGACCCCAAGCGCGGGTTCCAAGCCTGCGGGCACTGAAGCCACCAGACCTCTTGGTCCCAGGGCCCCAGCCCCTGGCGCTGAGTTTGAGCTTGGAGGGGGTGCTCCCAGGCCTGAGCATCCCGCTTCCCGTGGCGCCCATCAGGATGGTGTCATGTCCCCCAGGTGGTGGGTTTCTTTTCCATGATGTCCTGGGAGGCCAGTTCCCTCCCTACTAGAGGTTCTCGATTTTCCGGGTGAAGTCCCTGCCTCCCGAGCCCCGCTGTCTCGTCTGCCGTGGCTGAGACTGGCTGTGAGGTGGTGGAGGCAGGCGCGAAGCAGAGATCAGCAGACCGGCCGTCCTCCTCCGAGATTCTCAGCACTCAGTCGGCTCCCACGCCATCCTGATCTGCTTTATCGGCTCCACCTTTCACACCCTGGAGCAACCCCAGCGGATACCTGCTGGCCTCCATGACTCAGACAAGGTAACCGACCGGAGAGGGGGCGTAACCTGCCCAAGGCCACAGCTGAGTCCACTCCCGGCCCCTCTCAGCACCGCCTCCAGGCTTGCAGACGGAAGCCGACCCTGCCGTGACACCCGGCGGTGGCAGGAGGAAACAGAGGAGGCAGGTTTTGCACAGAGCTAGCAGGAGAAGCACCTTGGAGTTCTGGGGTCCGCAGTTCTGCATTTGACATCTGTCCCTCTGCCTCGCGCCCTGGAGTGGGGGCGGCCCCTTCCCAGCCGCCTGGCTCCACGCCCTTGGACGGATCCTGCTCGCCCACAGCCAGGCCTGCTCACGGGTCCTGCGGTGGTTCTGCTTCCCGCCAAGGCCAAGGCCAGGTGCTGAACTGTCAAGCAAGGCCCTTCCGATCCCGCACCTGCCGCGCAGCGCCTGGGGACGCCCGCCCCCTGCAGGCCGACTGTGGAAGCGCGCGTTTTTGTATGTGGCTTGTCTGCAAACTCTTGAGTTGTTCAGGTTACCCTAACTGCTCAACATGGAAGGAGTGGAAAATTCGAAGAAACAGAAGGAAGAAAGTAAAAAACACCCAAACACATCCCCACAACCCAAGAACATGAAGATAAGGGAGGACACGTCCTCCTGTGCGTCTTGCCTGCACCCTTGGCGCGGCCTGCGGACCGCGGGTTTGGCTGCGTCAGGACTGCAGGGTAGGTTACGGGAGGCTGAGGGCTCTGGAGAGGGTGGCTGCCCCCAGTCTGGGGACAGCTGCTCCGTGGATGAGCCGCCCTGGGGTCCCACGCGCCTTCACGCAGGCGGTGCTCTGTGGGGGCTCTGGGAGAGCTCGATCCCGCCCGCCCGCCCTCCTTCGTGGAGTTCCTCTGACAGTGTTTCAGGGAGGGGCGTTCCCTCCTTCTGTTGTCAGTCCAGGGGATTGGCCTGTGAGTTAGCTACTCCCCCTCGCCCGGCCACGCCTCTGTCGTGGTCATCCTCGCCCAGCCATGCCTCAGTCACTGTCTTAGTCCTCATCTGCTTGGTTGCGGTCATCATCACCATCATCACCGTCACCTGGCCATTGTCACAAAGAATATGTGACAGCACTTAACCGCTTTGTTCACAGGCTTATAGATCTCATCTGATTTCCTCAAGAATTCCTTTTTTTCCCAAAGATTTTATTTATTTGCGAGAGAGAGATCACGAGCAGGGGTGAGGGGCAGAGGGAGAAGCAGACGCCCCGCTGAGCAGGGAGCCCGATGTGGGGCTCGATCCCAGGACCCCGGGATCATGACCGCATGCCCCACTGCGAGCAGCCAAGCCCCCCGGCCCCAGCAGTTGGAGCTGCAGGAAGTGCCTTACCTTGCTTTGGGGGTTCTGCCACATGCTGACCTGGGGCATCAGATCTGTATCCCGTGCCCCTATCCTGCCCGGACGAGCAAGGATTCCTTCAGAGAAGTAATCAGTGCTTCCTTTTGCGGGGGGGCCTGTGGAGGGATTGAAGCCCACCAAGCAGGTGTTCTTCCAACCAGCCCTGATTCTTGGGGCTGAGAGGAGATGCCAGGAGGGGAGGGGAGGGGTGAAGACCCCAGGCCGGAATGGAGGGGCGCCACCTTCTCCCCATGGTCGGAGCCTGTGTTCTACCCTAGTGATGCCAGGGATGTCTGCGAGAGCCGTCTTCTGTCCAGAACTCATGTTAAAAAAGCCGTGGGCTCCATAGGGAAAGCGACCACTACCACAGCTGTCAAAACATACCTTCCCTTTTGGAGTTCTTAGCATGACATTTTGTATGTCATTGCAGGCTGAAACTTACAGATTAGTTGATCTGAACTGATTGTATTGGTTTGTTTGGGCAGTTTTGACAAAATCCCACCGACGGGGCTCACACAACAGACGAGTACTGTCCCCCGGTCCTGGAGGCTGAATCCCAGGATGCACGTGTGGGCAGGCGGGGTCCCCCTGAAGCCTCTCTCCTCGTGTGTATGTGTGTGTGTGGACGGCCGTGCTCTCCCTGGGTCCTCACAGGGTCGTCCCTGCGTGCGGGTCTGTGTCCTGATCCCCTCTTCCTAGAAGGACCCCGGTCACCCTGGATCAGGGCCACCTCAGTGGCTTCATGTTACCTTAATCATCTCTTCAAGGTCCCCATCTCCACATATAGTCACATCCTGGGGTGCTGGGGGTCAGGGCTCCAACAGAGGAATTTGGGAGGACATTGTTCAGCTCCTAACCCTGGCCAACACAGAGCTGGCCGCTTCCTGGTTGACCTGCCATCCACACACTCATTTGCACATTTCCCCAAGGCTCTTTGGGCTGGCAGCAAGACCACCACTGGCCTTTGAAAACTGTGGAACCCAGGGCCGTGGGGCAGCCAGTGGCTCGAGTCAAGCAAGCCACGTGTGCGCGTGTTTGGGCAAGAGTGTCCCCGTGCTGCCGGGCACCTTACTTGCTGACCAAGCGAGGGCTGAAATGGTGTATTGTTTTTGAACCGTCGGATGGAGATGTCTCCTGTTTACATTATAAGCACATGCTTCACATAGGAGAAATGCCTAGGCGTGGTGTGGATTAAGTAATTTGGTTGGTGGCACAGAATCATGCAGAAGCATTTGCTGCTCACTTGCAATGCAGTGAACTCCGCATTGTTTCCACGTGCCTTGCACAACCTGGGGTGCCTCTCAGCTTGCTGCCCCCTTAGGGTAGTAGGTGTGTCACAGCAGGTGCCCAGCAGGTGGCAGTAAAGCGCTGGAAGGAAGGCGCGCCCTTTTCCCTAATTTCCACCAAATTGTGTGGTTGGCTAGTGATGGGGCGGGTGTTTGGCATAGCAGGGATGAACCGCAGGTCTCTTGGGGAAACTTCTCCAAACACGCACGCCCAGGAGATTTGCAGGGAGTAGGTGTGGAGTGGAGCCCCCCACACGTGCATTTCCCAAAAAGCACCTCATCCAGATGGTTAAGATACAGGAGTGTAAGGGGTACTGTATGTCAGGTTTCAGCTCTCTGGCTCTGGCAGCCCTTCTTAGCTGTCTCTCGAAGGCCAGGAGCCGCAACGCCCATTTCAAGGGGGAAATGGTTAGCATAGCCTATTTTGGGGCTGGACAGATTTCTTACTTTGGTGAGCTTTGAGGTCTTTGTGTCAAACAAGGACTAGGTTCTCTTTCTAAATTGTAAAGGACTTTATCAGTTTCAAACTCACAGAAGAGTTGCTAGAATGCTAGAGAACCCCACATACCTTCACTCACAGACCGTGTTCGAGTTTTGTCCATCGTCACAATAACGTCCCTCATACTGAAAGGATCCCATCCAGGACCCCGCATGGAAGCCTTCCATCGGGGACCCCTGCGAAGATTATGGGGCACTCAGCTTGGAGATTGCCTCGCAACTTGGGTTGGGTCGGTGTTTCTTCTCGATGAGGTCCGGGGTGTGCATTTTGGTAGGAAT
This sequence comes from Neomonachus schauinslandi, assembly GCF_002201575.2. Lineage (NCBI taxonomy): Eukaryota > Metazoa > Chordata > Mammalia > Carnivora > Phocidae > Neomonachus > Neomonachus schauinslandi. Next base: position 2,807,013 of record NC_058413.1, on the reverse strand, counting down.
ATTGTAGGAGTGATTGTGTAGGGATATCGCATTCCTGGCATCCTGTCAGGGGGCACGTGGTGACCCTTGCCCGTTACCGGTGACGTTCACTCTGACCTCCTGGCCAGGTGGAGTCTGCCAGGCTTCTCTCTTTCCTTCTGTAATTAGGATTTTGTGGGGTCTCTGAGGCTGTTAAGTCCCTTTCCTCATCCCCCACCCACGGATGGTCTTAGCATCCATTGGTATTTCTCGCCTGCATTAATGATCACTGTCATGGCCACTAAATGGGGGTTTTCTACTCCCATCCTCTGGGGAGAGCCAATGAGCCCAGGCTCCTTTGATTTAAGGAACAGTGCTGTCAACTCAAACTGGTATAACGGGAAATAAAAGTCCTGGCCAGGCTCTCTATGTCCCGAGGAGTCCAGGCATGGCTGGAGCTCGGACGGCCCAGTGACGGGCTGTATGTGCATCTGCCCTTGGCTCCACGTCTGTCCTCCCTCCCTGCCTTTCTCACCCCTGTGGCCCTGCTCCTTTGCTGGGGGCCCCAGCAGCTCTGGGGTTCTGCGGGTTGCGGAGGCCCCTGGGCTGCGCCCACGGCAGCAGTGGGTGGGGCAGCCCCCTGACCTCTGAGAGTGGGGCTGGGGTCCCACAAGAATTGCAGGCACTGTTGCCATGGGAGGGGAGGGTGGGCAGCAACCGTGTCCGGGTAACCACCTGCTTCGTGAACTAGTGAGCCTGCTTCACGGGGGGCGTGGTGTTAGAAGTGCATGTTTCTCAGGTTCTCTGTGTAAGCTCGTCCCAGTAACAGTTCGAGCATCTTTCCCAACGTCTTTCCTTGGCGAGGTGCCACAGTCCACCCCAGGTATCCGGAATGCGCGGTAGAGAGAGCTGCCTGGCCTGCCCCCCGGTGGCCTGTTTTCCTACTGCCGTGGGCTTCAGTGGCCACCCTAGGCCTGAGAAGTGTGTGTCAGGACCCGCTTCCTGGCTCTCCCGGCTCCCATCCACATTGTCACCGCTCACGGGGACCCTGGCCCTCCCACCTCCAGTGCTGTCCATCGCTGGCCACACGCTGGCCTTTCCCGACATGCCGGGAAGTGGGCGGATGGGGTGGGGCCTGTTTGGAACTGACTGCCTGCCCAGGGTCGTGGGCTGCCCTGGTACCACGCGCGTGCCCAGGACCCCGGCTGAGCTGTCACAGCGCGGGGCCTCCTGGCTCCCCGAGAGCTGCCATGGGCAGGGGCTGGCCTGGTGCCGAGCAACACGTGGGCCCTTTGGGGTCCCTTATCCTACGTGATTCTCATAAGAACATTCTCATAAGAATGTAGGGTTTATGTCTACAGGTGAAGACATAGGCTCATGGGGGAACATTCTGGAAAATGGAAGGTCCATGACTTGGACCCCAAAGATCTCTTTGACCCCAGAGCCTTGTTGGTTTAGGGATAGCACACATCACCGCCTTGAAGGACCCCGGGAGGGAGAAATCTCACTGTGGGGCTGCCTGCCCCCTGCCTCCTGAACGCTCCTCAGGGCGTGGGTTACATTTCGTAGCAACAGTGGGGCCTGCCCCTCGCCTGGAGGCCAGGCTTGGCTCCCTTCCCTGGAAACAGCGGGGGCTGTACGTTCCCCTTCTTGCTGTTTTCACGCCCCCTCTCGGGGCTAGGGACTTTGGATAAGTGGGGCCAGAGATGGAGTGTCCTGGTTTGCATTTTGTGGGGTTGGCCACTGAGGCCAGCAGGCAGACAGCGCGTGTGTCCCTGGGCTTCGGGTCCCCAGGTCCAAAGGAAAGGAGCATTGGGGCCCTTTGCAGACTTGCTGTCCAGGAGCCCAGCGTAAGTCCTTGGTCCTGTGATGAGCTCCCCCACCCTGATCCCAGCCAGGGGTCTGATGGCCCCCCTGAGGCTCAGGACGCTGTGGGTGGCCCTGCATTTGGGGTCCTGGTCCCACATGGGGGGTGGGCTGGGGTCGGCCGGGCACATGTCGAACTTGGAGTCTGGTGTGTGGGTTTCCCATTGACAGCGCGGACTCTCATTACAGGCCTGCAAATACGGCCACGTGCAGCATCTGGAGCACCTGCTCTTCTATGGGGCCGACATGGCGGCCCAGAACGCCTCGGGGAACACAGCCCTGCACATCTGCGCCCTCTATAACCAGGTCAGTGCGGGCACACTGGTGGGTGCACTCCCCCAACACCCTGTCCGGCCGTGTGGGTGCCGGGGCTGGGGCCGGGCTGAGCACCCTGCAGGGTGCTGTCTGGCTCAACAGAGGTGCCCTAACAGAGCCCCACAGATGGTCCTGGAGGCTGGAGGTCCGCGATCAGGGTGCGGGCACGTTCCCTTCCCAGTGAGAGCTCTTTGCTGGCTGCAGATGGCGCCTTCTGTGTCCTCACACGGTGGGGAGTGAGCAAGAGCACTCTGTGGTCTCTTCTGACAAGGGCACTGTCCTGTCAGCTCAGGACCTCACTGGACCCTCAACCCCTCCTCAAGGTCCATTTCCAAAATCGCTCGCCTTGGGGGTATGGGCTTCAGGGAGGAAGCTGGGGGGAATCCTCCAGCCCTTAGCAGCTGCTGCTTTGAGAATGGGTTACCCCGTCATAGCAAAGAGGAAGCCGAGTTGCGGGGAAGAGAAAGGAGCGGTCCCAGAGCTGGAGCTGGGCTGGAAACCCTGGTCTGCTCCCCTCCCAGGCCTCACTGCCACACTGTCCACTTCCAGAAGCGAGCTGGGGAGCCGGGATCCTCTCGTTTCCATCCTCCCCAGCTGAAGGTGCAAACTCTGCCCACCCCGGGGTGGCCGTCTGCTGGGACGTGTGGGGCAGAGGGGCAGGGACGTGGCTGACCAGGCTCCCGAGGTCGGTCTGGCACCCCACCAAACTTGCACCAGACCAGCATGTAACAAAGGCGAATTACCACCACTGTGTGTGCAAACACGCTCCCAATGGGCTTTTTCTCTTTAGCTGTGGTAACATGTGCATGACAAAATCATTTAGATTTTAACCACTTTTACAATGTAGTTCAGTGGCATTAAGCACATTCATATCACTGTGCAACCAGCAGCGCTATCCTTCTAGGACTTTCCATCTTCCCAACGGAAACTGTGTCCCGAGAAGCACCCCGTCCCCCTCGCAGCCCCTGGCGCCCACCATCTACCTTCTGTCTCCACGAATCTGACTCCTCTGGGGACTGCATCTGAGTGGGTTCCTGCAGCATTTGTCCTTATATGCCTGGTTTATTTCACTGAGCGTAATGTCCTCAAGGTCCCTCCATGCGTCGCATGTGTCGAATGTCCTTTCTTATGGCTCAATAATATTTCATTATGCGGATGGACCACATTTTGTTTATCCATTCATCCCTTGATGGACACATGGGTGCTTCCGCCTCTTGGCTGTTGTGAATAATACTGCCATGAACGTGGGTGTACGAGTATCTCTTCAAGACCCTGCTTTCCTCTTCGGGAGGGGGACTGTACCTACAAGTGGAACCCCAGCATGAATAAAAAGAAGCACGTACTCTTCGGTGTTAGACCAGAAACTAAGGGAAGCTGGAGATGAGCTAGTTTGGTATGCCCTGAGGGGTAGGACATGATCCCTGGCCTCTAGGAGCATGAATCCCAAATGGCGAGGGAGCAGCACCCTGGACCGTGTGAGCACCCTGCTGGTCCCGCCGAGAGGCACAGTGGTGGGGCTGAAGATGGTGGAGAGGCTCGTGGAGGCCGTGGGAAGGGCCTGGGGCTCCCAGGAGGCCGTGGGTTGCAGGACCTGCTTGGGGCAGGGCGGAGGCGTGGGGAAGGAGGGTCAGTGTCCTTGAGGCTCAAGGTCAAGATAACTCCTGGATGCCAGTATCGAAGGTGTTCTCTGCTCCAACTTTCTTTTCTTCATGTCTCTCTGATTTCAAGGAACGTTGAGTCTGGAGGATGGTGGGGTCTGGACACTATACTAAACAGCTGAGCAGAATGTGGGGGTCTCCACCAACTGGAGGAACAGACAGGAGATCTTTCGGGGGCCTCTAAGCTGTGTGCCCTTTGCTTGTCTTCTCTGCCATCGGCATCATCTTCCCAGAACGAAGCCATCTTTTTGGGTGAAATCTTCAGCCTTTGTCTACACCTAAGTCCTTTCCCTGGCCCTTCCAAGACCAGACCCCTCCAACCACTTTACTTCCAGCTATGAAACCCTCCTAGATTCTTTGCCGTAGAAAACTCCTATGCATCCTTCAAGACCCAACTCAGATATCCCACCCTTAGTCAAGCCTTCTCTTAATGAGCCCCTGAGAGCATTAGCTGTAGTTTGCTCTGCAGCCCTTTGCAAGATAACCAGAATGAACTGCCATTTTTATGCCTTGCCTGTTTTCCCTGCTAGCACCCTGTCCCCCTTGGACCCAGCTTCTCAGAGGTATAGATTGCCATCTTTTAGGGTCTCTTCCGTGGCTGGCACGGCAGAGCAGCTCAGCCAGAGGGAGCTGGGGGCGTGTTTCAGCAGAGCTTCCTCCTTAATGCGAGCAAATCGGTGGGATTTGCGTGCAGCGCGGGCAGTCGGTGCTGCACGGTGTTTTTGGACGTCGGGGTGGCTTTGTGAGCATGGAGGTACCTAGCTGGGCCGCGTTCAGAAAACGCACATCATGAGACTTGGCTTTGGTGGGTAAAACATCTGTGCCTACATGTGCTTCTCAATTGTTGCCTTAGAGGGGAAAAGCGTTCCTTAATTTTCCCCAGTAGATTTCAAGCATAATTTATCATGAATGAGAAAAGAAAAACAGGAAGAAATGTTTTCTGTCGCTTGAAATAATTGAGGACAAGACGGTCTTTGAGAGTGTCGGTGGTATTTTGTTAGGGAAGGTTCAAGCAGTCTGGTAGTCCTCATTCTGACTTGTTGAAGGGGCCTGGTGTGACTGGCATGGTGCTGCCTGTCCCCCATCTGTCCCCAGCCCTCGGCCGATGGCTTCAGGAAGACCCTCCCCCATGTGCCTGAGGAGTACTTTTTTTCTCTTAGGTATTTTCTTTTAGGAGCAAACATTTCCTGTAAAGGGCCACTTAGTAGATATTTTTGGCTTTGTGGGCCACGTGGGCTTGGTCACAGCCATCCCACTCTGCCGCTGCGGCATGAACTCAGCCACAGACAACACCGAGGTGAGTGAGTGTGGCTGTGTGCCGATCAAACTTTATTTGTAAAACAGGCAGCAAGCTGAGTTAGGCTGGGTGCCATACTTTGCCCAGCCTGAGTGGGGAAGACTGCATCTGTACCCTCCCCAGACACACGTGTAGACAGACTCCCCGCTCCAAGGCTGAGCGACTTACTCCCAGTGCGCCAGTGAGCCCGGGTAGGCGTGTGAGAGCTGTCCCCTCTCTCCAGGGTCCCAAGATCAGCCTGCTGCTGCTCTAGGCTGTGTGTCCCTCCTCTGCAGCATGGTCAAAACCCCAGCAAGGTCATGGTCTAGACCACAGGGAGCCCTGTCCTCTCCACGTCCAGCATGTACCGCACATTGTCCCTAACCAGAGCCCTGTCCTCCCATGTCACCAATGTGTTGCGCTTCTCTGTTCTACACATGTGGGCATCACGTGGCGGCATCAGGCCAGGCTCAGTGCCGACTAGAGGAACCGCTTTGCAACTTTCAGCAGAAAAGGTGTCGGAGGGCGCACATACAGAGCACTCCAGGAAATCATGTTGAGAAGTAGACTGCTCCAGGGGTGGGGACACCGTGTGGGAAAGTCAGAATAGGATTCAAGGAAAGGAACTGGAAGCAGCCACAATGAGGTGGAGTTGCAGTGCAAGGAGGCGTGGCAGTCTGGGCTCCACGTGGCCTAGACCATGACCTTGCTGTGTTGTCTGGGGCAAACTCCTGTCTCTCTTGGGCAATGAATTCTCCCATCTGTAAAGTAAGGATAATTCTACCTAACTGCCAGAGTTGCTAAGAGACTTAAAATAGAAAACAAACATATGGTATGTCTGCCACACAGTGGATGCTTGGTAAATGGTAGCTGTAATGGTGGTGATGGTGATGGTGGTGGTGATGGTGCTGCTGGTGTTGGTGATGATGGTGATAATGATGATGGTGGTGATGATGCTGCTGGTTATGATGATGGTGGTGATGATGGTGATGATGGTGCTGATGTTGGTGATGATGGTGATGGTGATGATGATGGTGGTGATGATGATGCTGATGGTGATGGTGATGATGGTGCTGATGGTGATGATGGTGGTGGTGATGGTGATGGTGCTGCTGCTGCTGCTGCTGATGGTGCTGATGGTGATGATGATGATGGTGATGGTGATGATGGTGATGATGCTGCTGGTTATGATGATGGTGGTGATGATGGTGAAGATGGTGATAGTGATGATGATGGTGGTGATGGTGATGATGATGGTGGTGATGATGATGGTGGTGATGATGGTGCTGATGTTGGTGATGATGGTGATGCTGGTGATGGTGCTGCTGCTGCTGCTGATGGTGCTGATGGTGCTGATGGTGATGATGATGATGGTGATAATGATGATGGTGGTGATGTTGGTGCTGATGTTGGTGATGATGGTGGTGATGGTGATGATGGTGCTGATGTTGGTGATGATGGTGGTGGTGATGGTGATGATGGTGATGGTGATGGTGCTGCTGGTGTTGGTGATGATGGTGATAATGATGATGGTGGTGATGATGCTGCTGGTTATGATGATGGTGGTGATGATGGTGATGATGGTGGTGGTGATGGTGATGGTGATTCAGCTGTGGTTAATGTTTACTGAATCCTAATATGCCAAGAACTATACTAACTGTATTTACCTTCACCACAACCATGAATGAACAGTATTGTCATTATTACTGTTGCTGTATATATAATTATAATTGCATAATTATGTATTTATATGTAATGAATACAATGCATGTAATATATATTTACATTTAACAAATATGACTATTACTATTAATATAAAAACAATCATTATTATCATTATTCCCAGATGGGGAAGCAGAGCCTCAGATTCTCACGAAACTACCCCAAAGCCACATGTCTGGAAAGTGTTGCAGATTCAGGGCGAACCCAAGTCGAGTCTGCCCAGCTCCTGAGTCCTCATGATTTAACTGATGCATTACTTCCTCTCCATACACACCTGGCCACCCTCAGATTATAAGATACTTGACAGTCACTGAGAACTTACGTTCGGCTCTCTTGTGAATCAGGGAGACACTGCCTTTGTTCCAAGTTTCCAATTACCTGTTAATTTGCCCCAATGCTGAACACTGACAGCTACAAGGGAGAAACAGTTTAATCTCCATAACAAAAGGACAAAATTTGGGAGATTCTAAATAATTGTTTTCAAAGAAGTAAAATCTAGCTTCTGAGGTAGCTTTTAGAAAAATAGACAAAGTGACAAAGCGCTGGGCCGGCAGGTGCATGGCGCCACGTAACGGTGATGGCGCAGTGCATGGCGCCACGGACGTAAACCATGGCTGCGTCTCTGGAAAAAGCAGAGGAGAGCTATGGTCTTCCACCTATGGCCGGGCTTTGAGGGCCCTCGGAAGAGCAACAAAGATTTTTACCCAGTATGAATTCACGACTGACATAAAACTTGGAGCCAGTTCCTCAGCCTGACAATGGTGGAATGGTTACTCTAACAGGGCATTTAATACAAAGGAACATGCCGACTGTGAACCTAAGCACACAGGTCAGGTAAACACACGGGGAATTAGACACCAACGGACAAATCAGTCACTCAAGTGTCCACTGTTGCTGACACCCAATCTAACAACCCGACCCCCCCCAAACTGACCCCCAGCCACACCTCTACCTCTGCCCTATTCCCCCACTCTTTCTATCCTCACCCTCCTTCTGAATCTCAACGGTGGGACCACCTCCTATTCCAGAAACCCAGGAGATGCTCCTGACTCCTCTCTGGTCTGCACCTTCTAGATCAGCCTAGGTTAATCTATGGCCTTGAATGCTTGAGTCCCCATCTGTGCCCCCACCACTGCCCAGCAGGCCCCCATCCTTTCTCACCTGGGTTACTCCAGCAGCTCCTGCACAGAGCTCACCTGCATGCCTCTCAGAACCATGCAACTTCACCCCAGTCCCGTCACCTGTGTCCCCTTGTGATTCAATCACTCCACATGCCTGGGGGCTCCGGGCCTGCACCTCCCCCCCAAGGGACACAGGGAAGGAATGACTCTGGTCTGGACCCCACCTCCTTGTCAGGACATGTCCTGCCTATCAATGCCCCCCTCTGCCCTTGCCCCAACCCCATACACATATGCCCCTGCACACACACACACACAAAGCACACACACACAGAAACACACACACATCCACATTCCAGCAATGCCAGACCACTCTCAGCAATTCTCCGGCACGCCAGGCTGGGTATGTCCTTGTGCACTTGTGCCTCCAGCAACCGTCCCCTCCCCTCCTCACCTGCCGGCTGGAATCACACTCACTCTTCCCAGCCGGGCCCAGGAGTGACCCATTCTGGCCTCCTGCCAGGTGGAGCTCACCACTGAGTGTCCTAAACTGAACCCAGGGAGCTGGTCTGACTGCCCATGGAGCACAATCCAAGCCAATCGGCTGGCCCCGCTCCCTCCTGTCCAACCTGTGGGTTGGCTGGCCCCGCTCCCTCCTGTCCAGCCTGTGGGTCGGCTGACCCCGCTCCCTCTTGTCCGGCCTGTGGGTCGGCTGACCCCGCTCCCTCCTGTCCGGCCTGTGGGTCGGCTGACTCCGCTCCCTCCTGTCCGGCCGGTGGGTCACGGCCTCTCCATCTTGCCGTGAGGGACAGACCAGCATGTACTTTGCCTTATGACATTTCAGTAACCATCACTCTTTCATCTCCTGGTGCAACACCTCGAATGCCGTGACATCCAGATCCACCTGAAAAAACCTCCCCAAGTGTCTGGGCTGAGCTGCGTGGCTTAAGATATAGAAAACTTGCAAGTGGATGTAATGACACCTCCAAGACCCCAATCAGAGTGGCTTCTCCCTTAGCTCCTGACGAGCAGTGCATTCATGGAGGTGGGGTGGGGGGGATCTGTAAAATCCAACAGTGAGAGCAGCCTCTGTGACCAACATCAGCCTTGGTTTAAGGATCTGCCCAGGAAGATCCTAGGGTTCATTCAGCCAGCTCCAGCTCTCTTCAGGTTTTCTCAGCCCACAGAGGCCGACCGCCTACAGGGAGGCATATTCAAGCACAGGGAAACTATGCACATCTTCCTCCAAGATGTCCGCCCCACCCCATGCACGTGGCCCCACCCCAACACCCAGCTGATTAGCAGTCCTCCCTACTCCACACTACGAGCTGCAACATGAGAACAAGAGTGTGTGTGTGTCTATTTCTTGGCACAGCCACACCTGAAGCTCCATACATACTGACAGAACTGGACTGAACACAACGTTCTGGAAAAAGAACGCTCCCAGGCGACATAATCCAACATGAAGTAGGGTCTGGTCTGGACCACAATGAGGATGGTGGGAGCTGCCATGACTGAGGGCTTACTTTGCACCCAGGGCACTGTGAATATGGTACCTTGTTAGAATACAGCAAAGATCCAGAGAGGGCAGACTGTGCCCATGTTCTCATGGGCAGAGTTGTCAGCGGCACAGCTCTGGTCGGCTGGGTGGTTTACCCGTATGAAACTCCACCCTCCACTGGTAAAGCTCATGGCCAAACTCAAATCAAAAAGGAAGACAGCGAGAGAAGCCTACTCTCCAGCTTGGTCAATGAGTTGTAGCCTTTCTGCAAGATGTGAGGCTAACAACCGAGAATACCAGGACACAAGGGAAAGAACACTGGCCTTGGAGACAGGTGGAGGCAGACACCCAGTGTGGGTCTGCCATGTACACCGTGCATATCCATTTTCTAGGGCTGTCTTAACAAAACAGCACAGATGGGGGCTTAAAACACAGGCATTCATTGTCTCCCAGTCCTGGAGGCTGGAAGTCCAAGATGCATCCATGGGCAGAGCTGGGTCCTCCTGAGGCCTCTCTCCTTGGTGTGTAGAAGGCTGTCCTTTCCCTGTGTCCTCACGGGGTCAGGCCTCTGTGTGTGTCTGTGTCCTGATCTCCTTTTAAGACACCATTCCTGGGGCACCTGGGTGGCTCAGTTGGTTAAATGTCTGCCTTTGGCTGGGGTCCCACATCGGGCTCTCTGCTAGGTCAGGGAGTCTGCTTCTCCCTCTGCCCTTCCACCTACTCGTGCTTTCTCTTTCTCTCTCTCTCGCTCTCTCAAAAAATAAAAGTCTTAAAAAAAAAAAAGATACCATTCCTACTGGATAAGGTCCCACCTGAGCAACCTCATTTTACCTTAATCATCTCTTTAAAGACCCCCACCTCCAAATATACTCACATCCTGAGGTGCTAGGGGTTAGAAGGCATGGCCTTCTAGTGCATGGCCCAGTCTCTGCCTCACACTAAGCACCACATGCTCTGGGTGGGCCACATCTGTGTTGTCAACTAACTCACATGATCCACAGAAGATCAAAAACTTTGTGCTCTGGGGTCGTGTGCCCACCAATGCCCAAGTGGTCGGCCTACGAGGGCAGAAGGAGGCAGAAGCTGGACAAGACTGTTTTTGATTTGCAACAATAGGACAAGAGAATTTTATGGAAGAGACTAAACTGCTCTCCAGATCTGTTCTGGGTCCTGTACAATGGGGGTGATGGCAGTGGTCATTCTGTGAGACCTTACAAGGGTCCGGGAGCGTCTAGACAAAGCTTGAAAGAATGGTAAATATCATAGTGCATAACATATGCATTGTTACAGTGCACGGTCAGAGGCCAAGGAGAGAACCATCAACAACGCAAGGCTGCACTGCACAGAAACATTCGGCCTACCATCTCCAACACATCTGCTCGCTCACATTCCCCAGATGAGACTTCAATCCACTTCAATCTTTGACTTCCACCCAGAAAAAGTTAAAAAACAATCAGAGGGAGAGCTGCCGAGGCATTTGGGGGTAGTGGTGCCAAGGGGACACTCCCTGCATCACCGTGGACCAGCTCCAGGACCCAGAGCTGGAGATATAGACCCCAGGGAGAATAAATATCCCAGCAGCATTCAGCAAGAACTCAGGATGTTTGAAAAGAAACCCAAGCTTCTGAGCACATCATTCATTGCAGAGGACTGCGTTTCACATGTAAAGCTTCCTCCGGGTCATACTTTATGTTATTATCACTCCTTTTATGATGCGTTTTAAAAGAGCCATCATAAACAGAATGTGCCAGGAGCCATTTTAAGGTGAATTCAGGCATGTTTGGGCCTTTAACAACTGTTTGCATACAATCTGCAGGTTTGCATACCTCCGAAAAGTAGCCAACACCAAGGCAACCCAAACCGGGACTGGGTAGGTTCCAAATGTAAGCGTCCAAAGGAAATGATGCTTTTTGCTGTGGACAAGGACCTCTCAGGCTGGAACCTGGGGCAGCAAACAGGGAAACGTTCTCCCAGCTAACACATGAAGCTTAAAACAAGGGATTTCTAGGGAAGAGGAAATGCTAGGTGACCTTGACTGAGAAGGACAGCCTGATCTGAGGATGCTGAAGTCCAGGGGCCACGTTGGTGATTGTGGACATTTAAGCACTAATGAAGGATAAAGTGGCTGTGGACTCGTATTTCCAATCAGAGTAAGAGTTTTCAAACTCTTGAAGAGTTTGAAAGTAAGAGCCTCATCACCACCTGATGCTCTGTTGAAGTGGTGGGAAAACCACATGTGGTGGCTCGTTTTTAAGGGGCTAACTGGCAGTCTTCGCCATTGTCAAGGGGACAGGACACAGAGGCACTGGCTCAGAATCCATCAGTGACTCGTGCCCTCCTTGGAGGCGAGTTAATTCTCCTCTTTGGCTAGACGTTGTCGGTGGGGGAGTCCTCCGGAAGTAGAGTGGAGGAAAGGACATTTGAGGGGGGTGGGGAGAGGGATCATGTGGTCCTGACCCCCAACACATCTCATGTGCTCCTGGGGGTTAGGATTAGCGCTCCTGAGCCCAAAGAGGAACAAAGAAAGCTCAGAAGGGCTCCCAGACTCACACAGCTGTGAGAGGCGGGGCTGCAGATCCCTGGGTCCCACCAGCGCACACAGAGCCATGGGTCAGCAGGCAGGGGCCGAGAAGTGGACGGGAGACAGGCAGGGGGCTGGTGGTAGATGCAGCATGGACACTGTGGGGTACGACCCCCCATCCATCTAGCGAGGAAGTGTGTGAAGACAAAGGTCAAAACTGAGCGGGCAGGAGTCAGACCCAAGAGGAGGAGTCACAGAGATCCGACCACAGAAGGTGCCGGAAAAGAAGCACTGCATCCTTGGGTTTAACACAGAAAATTAAATATTGATAGTTCGGGCCTTGGCAGTGCCACCTTCTGGGTAATTCTTATCAGCCTGGGACACCAGGGAAGGAGTAGAGATCTGCTTCTCACCAGTGTGGCCTTTGAGCCGCAATGTTCTTAACACAATGCGAGATTTACAAATCTTTTTTTACAGAATGTATAATAATTCCAGACCAAAGCCACCTCCCCAAATGTTATTTTCTCAGAGAGATTTAAGTAGGTATTAAGTTGAGGCTTAATCAGAAGGGCACAGCAACTCAGACATTTGTCACACGGGCTACGGAGACCAAGCAAGCCAGGCCGGCCTCTCTCATATATAAAACATTAATCTAATACCCAACAGGAGATGCAGTGCGGAATCCTTACAACACACAAAACTGATGCTGGTTAAACAGGGTTTTTAGGGGTTTTTTGTTTTTTTAATGATGCAAATGAAAATAAAGCCCCTCTCAGCCTTCAGCCATCAGCCATGTGAGATGAATAATAACCAACACGATCGAGGCTTCCCCCCAGGCCTTCCCCTGTATTTTAAACCCACTTACAACCCACTAGTTTCCTGAGTAAAACTGTGAAGTGTAAACCACTCCATTTAAGGATAAGGAAGTTGATTATCATCACCACATCACAGAGAAAATGGAGGCAGAGGGAAGTCGGGGGCCAGGCAAGAGGGGCTCTCTTTGGCCTTAGCAACCAATTAATGAAACCACAAGGAAAACCAGAGTCCATGCCTTCCATCCTCCCCAAAAAGTGATCCAAATGTGCAGTACAAAGACATAGCAGGGTCACTCAAGCTAGAGATCAAAGATCCAGAGCATCTGCTTCTGTATCGCAAAAGCGATGAATGGAGGGAGGGAGGGAGGAAGGGACAGATTGAGAGATGGAGAGATGGATGGGTAGATAGATGGATGAGTGGATGGATGGATGAATGGATGGAGGATGGGTGGATGGACGGATGGATAGAGGGAGGGAGGGAGGGAAGGAGGGAGGGAGGGAAGGATGGGCAAATAGATGGATGAGTGGATGGATGGATGGAGGGAGGGAGGGAGGGATGGACGGATGGGTGGCTAAATGGATGGAGGAATGATGGATGAGTGGACAGATGGAGGGAAGGAGGAACAGAAGGATAAATGGATAACTGGTGAATGAATAATATTAAAGAAAAGAAGTCTCAAAAATATACTGCCAGGGGGCGCCTGGGTGGCTCAGTCCTTAAGCGTCTGCCTTCGGCTCAGGTCGTGATCCCAGGGTCCTGGGATCGAGCCCCGCATCGGGCTCCCTGCTCGGCGGGGAGCCTGCTTCTCCCTCTCCCGCTCCCCCTGCTTGTGTTCCTGCTCTCACTGTCTCTCTCTCTGTCAAATAAATAAATAAAATGTATAAAAAAATATATACTACCAGGTGTTAAAAGTTATGAATGACATGCCCAGTATGATGCCAGGTATCTATGTTCTTTTTTACGTAACACAACACTATATAGTGATCACTGATACAAACAGAGAGTGAGAGACAAGAGGGATTCACACTGAATTCATGACAGTGTTTGCCTCTGAGGAGAGGGGGCTGGGCATGAGGACAAAGGAGACTCTGACTTTAGCAGGAAAATTTTAATCCTAGTCTTAAAAAGTGACAAAACGCAGGGCACCTGGGTGGTTCTGTTGGGTAAGCATCTGACTCTGGATTTTGGCTCAGGTCATGATCTAAAGGTTGTGAGATCGAGCCCTGCGTTGGGCTCTGCACTGGGTGCGGAGCCTGCTTAAGATTCTCCCTCTCCCTCTCCCTCTGTGTCTCCCCCAACACCCCTGCTCATGCACACGCTCTCCCTTAAAAAAAACAAGTGACAAGATGCTAACACTGTCAATTATTCATAATAGACACACTGGTATTTAGGATATTATTCTGACCTGTCCTGTATTTTTAATTTTCTTAATGTTAAAAAAAATAAACAGCGTCAAATCAAGATGTAAGGCACTTCTCAGCCTCTTAGGGGCCTCCCTGGCAGGACTGGAGTCAACCCTGGGCCACACTGCAGGGACTCGAAGTTCTTGAAGGAAGAGCTTTATCACCATCACCTCCTCCAGCCCACTGGATCCTCTTGACTTTTCTTTCAGGGCAGAAAATGTGCTCAAGTCAGGGTCACGTACAAGTAATTTTCTAAGTAAGCCTGAAATCCCAAACCAGTTTCCTTTCGGTAGCGAACAAGCCGGCAGGAAAGAGCACATTCCGAGACAGGAAGATCTAGAAACAAAATGGCAGCCTGAAAGACTGGTACATTTTCTGATGCAAGAGTTTTTCCTGTCTGAGTTGCCCGGGCTCCTGGGGCACGTGTGAGGCCGTGTAACGATGGCATTCGAGGCACCGATGTGGTAACTGTTGGTCTCGGGGGAGGCAGTCAACCAAAGAAAGCATGGCTCTGTCTCCCAGTCCACATACTGCATGATTCCACTGATAGGGAATGTCCAGAGAAGGCAGATCCATAGGGACAGAAAGCAGGTGAGTGGTTGCCAGGGGCTGGGGGGCAGGGGGCCGGGGGCTGACCTCTGATGGGCAGGGGTTTCCTTCTGGGGTGGTGAGAATGTTCTAAGATTGTGGTGATGCACACACTCACCTTTGAATTTACTAAAACCCATTGAATTGTACACTTTTAATTTGCAAATTGTATGGAAGGGAAATTATATCTCAATTTTTTTTTTAAAGATTTTATTTATTTATGTGACAGAGAGATAGAGAGAACAGGTAGGCAGAGAGGCAGGCAGAGGGAGAGAGAGAGAGGCAGGCTCCCCACCGAGCAGGGAGCCCGATGCGGGGCTCGATCCCGGGGACCCCGGGATCATGACCCGAGCCGAAGGCAGCCGCCCAACCGACTGAGCCACCCAGGCGCCCCTATATCTCAATTTTTAAAAGAAATCTTTTTTCCCCCCCTGTGCTGAGAAACTATCAAGATGCAGGCATCACATTTGAGAACTTGCCGAGGCAAGTGGCGCCTGGGTGGCTCAGTCAGTTAAGCGTCTGCCTTCGGCTCCGGTCATGATCCCGGGGTCCTGGGATCGAGCCCTGCATCGGGCTCCCTGCTCAGCGGGGAAGCCTGCTTCTCCCTCTGCCCCTCCCCATACTTGCTCTTTCTCACTATCTCCGTCTCTCTCTCTCAAACAAATACATAAAATCTTAAAAAAACAACGTGCCAACACAAGTCACCAGTAAGGACCCTTCGAACAGCCAGAGCACACACTCATGCAAGAGCTACACCTGCTCCAATCTCATCGACTCGGTCATCAGGAGCCACACCACCCTGGATGCTTGCAGGAGCCTCCCACCGGCTTCTACTTCCTTCCTTCCTCGCGGACCCCACCCCCAGAGAAGCCGAGATCCCCCTTCTCAAATATTAACGAGGTCATGCGCGCTGCACCAGACCTCTCCACAGCAAGATCACTGCCCCCGCCTCAGCCCCATCACCTCCTTCTGCTGCATGGACACACCGAGTTCACTTCCAACCCAGGCTTGCTGCACCTGCAGACCCAGTGTCCGGGAGGTTCTGCACAAAGGTCTTCACTGCGCTAACCTCTCATCATCTAGGGAACTGCTCAGATGTCACCCCCTCACCACTGGAGGTGAGGGTGCAGATGACTTCATTCACTCTCTCATGAGACATTGTTCATTGAGACGCACCAGCCGCGGGGGCACAAGGGTGCACAAGACAGAGCAGGAGCGCTGGTGGAGAGACGCTGGCCACGCGGCCACAGAGCGCGCACCTGCAGAATCACGGCCTTGCGGGGGGGGGGGGCGGAGCAGGGGAAGCAAGGGCCCTGAGGACACCCCACGCGGGATCAGCAGGGCAGGGGAGGCGCACCGTGTCAGTATCGGATCTTTATCCTTGGAACAGTAAGAGCTCCTGGGGAAGGTTGACGGGATGCGGTGGGACTGTGTTTACACTGCAAGCAGTCGCCTGGGGCACTGTGTGGGTTCTCCTGGTCCAGCTGGGGGACGGCAGTATGCACAGCCTGGTCACAGAGAAGGACAGGAGAGCCCAGGTCCGAGGGGTCCAGATGGTGCAGGACAGGACCTGGCGGTGGACTCTGGCAAGGGGGCCGGGGAGATGAAATGCTCAGGGTGAACCCAGGGTGCTGGCTCGGACAACAGAATCAGAGGCTCACAGCCAAAATGTGCAAACAACCCAAGTGGCCATCCGCTGGCCAATGGATGAACGAAATATGGTCCATCAGTGAAGTGCTCCTTGCCAATAAAAGGAAAGAAACACTGGTGGGTGAGCCTCAAAACTCTTCCACTGAGTGAAAGAAGCAAGACACGCAAGGCCACATCCTGTAGGACCCCAATGGTACGGAATGCTCATAATAGGGTGACCACAGAGACAGGACACAGGTTAGTGGGTGTCGTCAGGGGCTAGAAATGGGCGAGGATGAGGGGCAGGCAGGTGGTGATGGAAGATCCCACACCCAGATGGGGGTGATGTCTGCACAACTCGGCAAACTCACTTAAAATCACCGAATAGGTATCCTTAACATGAGTGAACTTTATGGCTTGTAAATTACACCTCAATAAAGTTGTTGTTTTTTTTTTTTAAGCGAACCACTAGCTGAGAGAGGGAACAGCAGTGGGACCAGACGTGGGGGTCAGAGAGAGGAAGAGAGGGTCCAGGTATCCAGGTATCCCATCCAGTCAACGTTGCGTTTTCATTGAGCAGGTGTCAAGGGAGAGTGAGCTCTGTCCCCTGGATGGGAGGTCAGAGCTGGAGATGCATCTGTGTCCATGGCCGTCCCTCACTCAGACACGTGTGAGTACCAGTGAGCCCTAGAACTCCAGAGCTTCGCCTGAGAGGTGAGTAGAAGGCAGAGAAGTCCCAGGGGAGAGGAGGGATTCTGGGAAAAGGACTCTGGTTTGGATGGGAGACGAGCCCCTAGCAGAGTGGGGCCAGGGAGCCAGGCATGGCCCGCCCGCGCCTCCCCCAGAGCAGCCCCCACGCCGCTCAGCCACCCAGGGCCAGGACGCCGCGGAGAGCAAGGCAGGGGGATACCCGACCCACAGACCCTCTGGAAAGATGGTCCTAAGACAAACCCTCATGGAGGGGAGCCGGGAAGTGACTTGTTCCCAGAAGCCTGGACCTCATGAACTCCTACAAGAAGACACAGACTGCTCACCTCCTGAGGGGTCAAGAGTAAGGAGTTAGCGTGTACCCACCAATGTGCTCAAATGGAGCTTTTCAAGGCAGAACGCCATTCCTGCCCAGGCCTTCCAGAACCTTCTCTCATGACGGACAGTCTCTGTAGAATGAGAGGCCAATAGGGAGCAGTAGGGGCTTGATTCTCAGCTACCAAACGAGGAGAGGGGCTCAGAGATGGCCAAGACAGGTGAAGAAGTCCCAACATTCAAAGCCACAGACCTCAGATAAGACCAAATACAGTGCCGTGTCTGGGAGAAAGGTGAGGAAGGGGTTAAAACCTGGGGGAGGAGGAGGTGGGACGTCTGTGCCACTGGCTTTCTAGTTTGATCCTCAATGATAAGTGGAAGGCCAAGGTCACTTGGAAACCAAGCATGTCTGACAGTCCATTTGTAAGCAAGTGATAGATGGCGGAGCGTCCCCATCAGCTGACGTGAGCGGCGGGGAGGCGGGCACAGCAGGGACGTGGCAGGCCGCTGCTTTGGGGGAGGAGTTTGAGCGTGTGCGCGCGCGGACGAGAGAGAGAGAGAGAGAGAGAGAGAGAGAGAGAGAGAGAGAGAGGAGAGAGGATGGATGAACGGCAATAAATCGTCTTTGAGGGGATCAGGATCACAGCTCAGATGCTTCTTCCTAAATGAAATATCAAAGCTGAAGATACACAATAAACGGAAGCATTGGTAAAGCAAAGGAGGAGAGACTCATTCTCCCGAAGCACCTGCCAGGAGGTGGCCAGTCCCTGCACCTCCGGGGACCCGTCCAGAGGGGTCGTGGTGGATGTGATGGACACGGGGGATGGTGGCTGCCACCGAGCGACTCGGAGCCAAGCCCTGGGTGGGGGGTGGGCACTGGGGCTGGCACTCTGTGCTCCCAAGGAGGCCCCGTCACGGGCTCCTCCCGCCCTCCCTGGGATGGGCCACGCGGGGCGAGGTAGAGACCGGACTGCCGTGCGCTCAGGGCCAGCTCTGTCCCCACTTCCCTCAAAACTATAAATAACAGAAGAACAGTAGTTTGTATTGATCTTCGCACTTGCCACTCACTTAAAAGGCCCGGTTTGCTGGCCGGTCTGCACTCGACCCCACACTGAGCCCTTCGTGCGTGTGTGGCGATCCAGAGCCCCCCTCACTGTGCCGTCCCCTGCATGGCCCTGTGAACCCCGACCGGGAAGGACTCTGCTCCTCAGGCTTCGAGGAGCCCTGCCAGATACTCTGGCTCAGAGGTGGAAAACTTCCTCCCACTGGAGGTGTGAGACTGGGCAGTAGTCACTTAAAGGAGAGACAGGTCCAGACTGCACCTGGGAGGGGGAGGAAGGGGACACGCCGGGGACAGCAGAGGGACAGCCGCCTGGCTCCTTGAGACACCACCTCCCCCTTGGGCGGGCGGACACAGGGGTGACAGACTGGCACAGCAGCTCCCACGGGGCCTCTGGGTGGGATTCCAGGGTCCGTCTCGTGTCCCCTGCTCCAGGACTCAACCTGGCAAGGACCTGCACGCAGGGACAATGGCTGCTTTGTTGCCGGGGTTCATGCCCGTGGGAGTGCCGGTCTCAGCCTCCAGGGGCTTTGTTTGTCTCAACAAAGTGAAGACAGGTGATCTTTAGAAGGTTCCGGAAACAATTATGCTCCTGGGAGTAGAGACCAAACCCCTGGCAGACCTTCATGGCTGTGGGCCTGGAGAGCAGGTGTCTCTCCATCATTCCCGGCCTCTGGACAGAACCCACCACGCCACCTGCCAGGAAGAGTGGGCCACGGGCTTCCAGGCCAGCTCCCGCTACCCTATACCCACGAGACCCCACGTCGTGGTGACTTCTCCCACGTCCCACACCCTTACTCGCACCCATGGGGCATCGCAACAGCCACGATGGCAAAATGGCCTCTCTCTCCGTTGTCACTGGTGAGTGTCCCCCAGGTGGGCAGTGCCTGCTCTGACCAAGGAGACCGATGAAGGTAAGAGACGCTCAACGGGCACTTGCTGTCCCCTGGTCCTGGCTGTGCGTCCAGCCTGCACTTGCTCACTTCACGCCTGCAGGTGGGCCCCAGGCTCGAGACGTTTCGTGCCGTTCCCCAAACACACGGCGGACAGTTGGGGGGGTGGCTCTGAGCCATCTCGGATGCACCCGACCCCGTGCCGTGCCTTCTGCAAGGCTGCCCACGGCCACATTCCCCGGTGACAACGAGCTGCAGAAACTCATCAGGCAGCGAGTGAGCACATCCAACACCAGCTTCTGGCGGGTTTGGAGGCTCTGGGCCGTGTATCCCAGGCCACCTGCTTCTCACCGGTCCACCGGGACTGGGAGGGCATCAGTGGGGCCTTTGAGGGTGGGTGATGTTCCATCTCCTCGTCCAATGCTGGTTACACGCTGGGCCACTCTGCGATACGACACCCAGAATGACAACGCTCCCAAGTGCTGCCCAGCTCGGGCTGTTCCACGAACTCAGAAGTAACACACATGAGGACCTTAATCTGCATCCGGCCCACAGAAAGCAAGCGGGAAGTTCCCAAAGGACGCACTGGCGCCAATCCGGGACCCGGGGTTTCCCGCAGAGGGACTGTATCTGCGGGACGCTCAGCATCGGGGCAGGAGGGAGATGAGGAGAGCTTGCCCACACATGGTCAGAGCAACAGACAGACAGCACGTCGCTGACAGCTGCCCGGGTCAGCCAAAACAGCCCAGAAATGATGAAGATGTGCTATAGGAGGAGAGGAGAGGCGGAAACCAGACACGCATTCATCCGGAGAGGATGCACCCCCGGGTAAAAGAAGGAAGATCTACAAGAGGAAAAGAAGAAGCCACAAAACCTAGTAAAAAAGAGAGGAAAGAGGAAAGAGGAGAGAGGAAAGAGGAAAGGGAAGGAAAGAAGAAGGGAGGGAGGGAGGGAAGAAGGAAGGAAGGAAGGGAGGGAAGGAGGGAGAATAATTTTCAAGACGAGCTAGCACAAGGCTGGAAATCAAACAGAAAGCCTGAATCTCAACCACAATCCAGCAGGAATTACAAGGGACAGAGCAGGATGGGTCCAAGTGAACACACCATAAAGAAATGCAGTTAGGATGGCAAAAATGGGCAGGGAAAGAAACAACAAATGTTGGAGAGGTTGTGGAGAAAGGGGAACCCTCTCACACTGTTGGTGGGAATGCAAGTTGGTACAGCCACTTTGGAAAACAGTGTGGAGGTTCCTCAAAAATTTAAAAATAGAGCTACCCTATGACCCAGCAATTGCACTCCTGGGTATTTACCCCAAAGACACAGATGTAGTGAAAAGAAGGGCCACATGCACCCCAATGTTCATAGCAGCAGTGTCCGCAATAGCCAGACTGTGGAAAGAGCCAAGATGCCCTTCAACAGATGAATGGATGAAGAAGATGTGGTCCATATATACAATGGAATACTACTCAGCCATCAGAAAGGATGAATACCCAACTTTTACATCAACATGGATGGGACTGGAGGAGATTATGCTAAGTGAAATAAGTCAAGCAGAGAAAGTCAATTATCATATGGTTTCACTTATTTGTGGAACATAAGGAATAGCATGGAGGACATTAGAAGGAAGGGAAAAATGGGGAGGGGGAATCGGAGGGAGAGATGAACCATGAGAGACTATGGACTCTGAGAAACAAACAGGGCTCTAGTGGGGAGGGGGGAATTGGTTAGCCCGGTGATGGGTACTAAGGAGGGCACGTACTGCATGGAGCACTGGGTGTTATACGGAAACAATGGATCGTGGATCGCTACGTCAAAAACTAATGATGTAACGTATGGTGACTAACATAACATAATAAAATAAAAAAAAAAAATGCTCGAGAACATCACGGAGGACTAGGAGGAGAGGCGCCGGGGATGAAGGCAGATACGGAGAAGCCCAAGGGCGCGTGGCCGCTGTCCCTGAAACAGAGACCCCAACCCACAAGCCGGAAGAAGGAGCAGCGGGTGAGAAAAGCTCCCAGAAACGAGGGGCCAACGGCATCTGTGGAGGGGAAGTTTTCCCAGAAACACGGAGCGGCCGGCACCACCAGCGAGGGCCCACAGACACCAAGCAAGCACGTAGCAGGACACACGCCAGGGCCGTGGGCAACGAGAAGCCAGGAGGGCTACCAGGGGCCAACACAGGAAATGGCATGGGGCCCAAGCCTTGAGAGACGACTGGGAGTCAGCGGTGGGCAGCACGGGCAAGGCCAGGCCAGACAGAGCTCACAAAGCTCAGCAAATGGGGAAGAGCGTGGGACACGGGCTCCCTGTACCACCGAGCCCAGAGCAGCAGGGAAGAGGCAGAACCCGCCTGGGCGCCGAGGCCCCACCTACTAATGCGTCCACTGTGGGCATCTCCTCCACGAGGCTGGTCCCTGTGCCCTCGAGGCCTGGCCTCTGCCTGGCACATAATACACACTCAGTACGTGGACCGTGGCACCAGTGGCATGAGATGAGGCAGACAAAGGCACAGCTGATGGGGAGGAGGGCAGGGCAGGGCAGGCGCACGACATGCGGGACGCCACCAGGACAGGCCGTGCAGAAGGAGACCACAGGCATCCTCGAGCCCAAGCCACGCTGGGCACTGAGCAGAATTGAGCGAACGGGGCCTACCGTCTGCTGCAGGTCCTGGATGAGGATGCGGATCACCAGCGTGTTGCCCTGGCTCTCCTCCGTCCTGGCGGTGCTGGGCTTCTCCGCCGTGGCCCGGATGGTGTCATAGATGGTTTCTTCTTTCGAGCTGTCCGACTCTGACCCCACGGAGTAGTCGGAGAAGCTCTGGGCCATCTCGTCCTCGCTGGAGGTCGGGCTGTGCGGCATGGCTGCCCTACGTGTGTAAGGAGCAGGGGGAGGAACACAACAGGCGCATGTGAAAAGTGCACACAGAAAGCCCAGCGCTCGGGGGAGACTGGCGCCTCAGGCGCACCGTCCTGCACCTGCTGGTCTAACAGCCGCACAGCTACTGTGCGTGATGCACACGCCTCTGGAGGCGGGGAGAACATGGCACCCCAGCTGCTCCCTGGAGTCCGGACCGGGAGGCAGCCAGGCCAGGACAGAGCCCCGTAGGCTCTGCCCCCAGGCTGGGAAACCCCGCATGCACAAGGAGCCCTACCTAGCGGTGGCCGCGACCACAGCTCACAGGGATCCACCAAAAGGCCATGGGGGCAGTCTGAAGCCTCCCAAGGTAGGAAAACAAGCTACCTTCTGTTTTCCTTTGAAGCCAGAGCAGCAGGAGAGGAAGAAATGAAAGCTTCGGGTCAGAACGGTACCAAGTTCATGCTTTAATAACCCCTCTGCTTCAAACACAGAGCACTGATGGGTAATGTAAAAATAGAACAGAAAGGCAGGGCCAGGCTCAGAAGGGAAGTAGTCCCCGGGCCCAGGAGTCCGGCAGAGCCTGAAGCCATGAGCAGGCTGACTTAGGGGAGACTCAGGGGGGTCCCCAAGGGTCTGTGGCAGCTGGGAGCACAGTTTCCCCACCATCAAGTCTAGTAGAGATTCCCCAGCAAAGACCAGGTCAGGGCGCCGACCACGGCTGATGGAGAACACAAAGAAGGATATGGACGTAACTCTGGGAGCACGCTGCCCAGGGATACCCCCATCTCTGCGGGCAGGGGTCCGGAAAGGTTAGGATAAGAGCCGGTGTGAGCTGGGGATGCCGGGGAGCTGGTAGAGGACGTGCCAAAGCAACAAGTCCACTCGAACTCTGTAAAGGAGGTCAAGGCCCTGTGCGTGTAGAAAGTGGGCAGGGGCGTTCCCTGCAAGAAAGGGGCCATCCTGAGCAACCAGGGATGGAGGCCACCCTGATCGCTGAGGGGCTGCCCGCCCGGTTTATGGTATCCTCCCACAGAGGGCACAGCTTCGAGCAAGAATGAGTCCCCTACACATGGAGGACCCTAAAACAGAATATCCAGTGATTTACAGGAGGGAGGGGGAGGGAGGAGCTCACCTGCACATCTGCCCCAGGCTCCAGGCCCAGCAGGTGCTTGGGTGAGCGTCCCCTGCTCTCGTGTTTCATGAGCAGGGGAGGCTCAGAAAAGTCCCAGGGGGGGCACGGTTCACCCAGCGACAATTTGTGTTCATCGTGAGAAAATGGACACCCACTATTTACTTCCAGAGTTCTGTTTAACGACAGCAAATGCGCGCTGGAGCTAGAAGCGACCCGCCACTCTGCCCCCCGCAGGGCCAGTACTGGGGTGCTGACAGCCACCGGGGGCACTCCTATCTCCATCCCAGACTTTCCTGGGGTCACCAGACACCCAGGTGCACACGAAGCCTAACAAAGCAAAGGAGCTACTCCAGAAATGCATGCCCTCCCCAGGGGAAGGGCAAGACCATGACCGGGGCCAGGGGCTCCCTTCCTGCCGAGAGGATCTGCACCGTCTTTGGGGAATGGGCCAAGATCGTGGGGCCCACAGAGAGTTTTGTTTGACCTGCACAGGGTTTTAAATGTCTAACCTAAAGATTCCATACGCAAATCCAGATTTCTGGTTTATGGTGACCATCAGAAGGTTCTGCCCCGTGACACCCAGGGACAGGGACGATCTCCAGCAAGCCCCACCCCCACCCTCTCCAGGTCCACCTCAGGCTCTCCTCCTTGACATCAGTCACCTTCCCCGTCCTCCCACCGTGAGTGTGAGAGCCTGACAACAGATCCATCCGTTCACTCATGCTGGCCTCTGTGTCCTTCTAGACCCTCCGCAAGACCAGACATTTGACTGGTTGGACTGGCCCGGTGACCAGTCAGGAGTCTCAAAGAGCAGATCATCCAAATCACCCAGGAAGATTTTATTTTTTTCAATTAAAACTTCCAAAGCTAACCCCCGTGTGATTCGGAATTAAGATTTCAGAGCCAATGGGTCTTTTCTGTATTCACTGCCAGATGCCTTTGTGAGCTCAGCTTCATGCCTTCCCAACCACAGGAGTGCGAAATCTGGTGAGGGACAAGACAGCGATGGCTGGGGACAGGATCTGGGTGCTCCTGGCTCCACCCCAGCAGGGTCCCCACCTGTCTGGCTGCAACAGCTAGCGACGTGCTCCTTCCTGCCTTTACCATCTACCCGTGGAAAAATAAGTGCCAGGCATAATTACACGGTATAGGGTAGGCGCAGACTTTGGAACATATGATACAGTAACACCTATCACGTAGAAATAATATAACAGTGTACAATCATTTCTATATTGCATCTAATTATAACATGTTAAAACAAATAACATAAATATTCACGTGTAAATATGTTAAAGAATCGCATACATGTAATTATTTGCAACTATGTCCCAGGTTCCAAGGAAGCGTATCCTCTAGAACACTGGTTCTTCATCCTGGCCCCAGAAGTTACTTGGGGAACCTTTAAAAAAAAAAAACCACAAGTGCCAGAACTTCTGAATGAACTGGTCTGGGACAATGTCCCTGGAAGCTGCCCCGGGGACTGTTAGGAGAAGCACCTGTAGCCGAGCCCGGGCTGCCCCTTCATGAGCTGGGCAGGAGCACAGACTGGAGGACAGGGGCGTGGAGATGCAAACCTGTCTTCTCCTGGGCGTGAGGGACAGTGGGAGAGGTGCAGCGTTCACTGCCTCAGCCGTCAGCATGGACACAGGTGTGCGGTCCATCACGAGGGGCTTCCAATAGCTTCTTCCTGCCCCGACAGGGTAAGTTAGCCCAGAGCACCTCCTGCTCCAATAACAAACCATGTCTTCCCTCCTTACAGCCTGTCTGTGCCTCTTCCGAACCCAGCAGGGACCAGGGGACGCAGAGGGGACATGGAAGGTGGCCTCACGCTCACAGGAGGGGATCCCTGTCGAATGAGAAGTGACCTGTCAGGGGAAGCCGGGCACAGGCAGAGGCAAACGAGGCCACTCCCGGCACACGGGGTCCAGCGGCTCTTCTCACGAAGGATGGGCACTGGCCCCGGAAAGCCCACGATTGGGGCAGCGCAGGCCTCAGTGCCTGCATCTGGAAGATGGGCACGTGGACAGCCGCCAGCAGAACGCGGCGCCATGCAGGCTCGTGGCCTTGCACGTCTGAGACAGTTCAAGAGCAAACGGGATGCTCCGAGCCCCCAAGTCACCTCCTCACGTGGGCCCCACCACCAGACCCCACCACAGCCCCTCGCATCGGCCAGGGGCTGGTGGTCACAAAAGGATGTGTCTGCCACCAAAGTGCGGGTGCAGAAGGTCCCACTGGACGGGTCCAAAGAGGAAAAGGAGGCCACCTGCACACTGGTCCTTTGCAGGACCGCCCGGGTGCTCAAGGCAGAGACCTGAGCAGAATGTCTTGACCTTAATACGGGGCTTGAGCAATGAGATCAGCAGACCCATGGGAAAAAGCAAAGCCCTGGGAAAACATGTAATCATTAACTCCCAGGCAGGACTGCAAGGCCCAGGGTCACCAGGGCCAGGTAAGAGAGAGGGCACCGGCCACATCTGCATTTCAGATAAACCACGAAAGCATTTTATTATAAGTATTTCCCAAACATTGCATGGGACATACTTACGCTAAAGAATTATTCATTGTTCATGTGAAATTCAAACAGGACTGGGTGTCGTGCATTTTGTTGGGGGGGCGGAGAGGCCATATGGGTTCTTCACCCCACGGTGAGGGGGGGCAGGCAGGCTCTGAAGACAGCTGTGCCATGAAACCCAGCCTCCCTCGGAAAAGTCAGCGCCAGGTTGGAGGAGGGAAGGTTACCCGCCGCCCCTGGCAAACATTTCAGCATCACCGGCCTCGGA
>NC_058413.1:2749943-2780796 GCF_002201575.2 Neomonachus schauinslandi | reverse complement strand
ACCTAGGTGCCTACGAACAAGGAGAAACAGAAGTGATGCCAGTAAAGGACATTTTCCAAAGGCTCCATATTCTACCACTGGAGAGTTCCGGGAAAACACGAAATTGTTCCAAGAAAACGTAACAACTTAAACTGGCTCCTGAGCCCCCTGACACCTCGGATGGGGGGGGGGGCAGCTAGTTTTCCTGCTCACTGCTTCCACCGCCATGGTGAACACAGCAACACTGACCTGGGACCTAAGACGCATTAAAAAACAAAACAAAACAAAAAAACAAAGCACCTCCCGGCTGGAGTGGACTTTATCAGAGCTGCAGGCCCGTGAAGATCGCAGATAAAAATGCAGAGGTCCCACTGGCTCTGGTTTAATCATACACACACACACATATATGGGGGGGGGGCAGAAAAGTGTTTTTACTCAAGTGGAGTCTCCAACAGCACCCCACGTCTGTGACACCCGGGCCCAGGATTGGTGACTACTCGCTCACGTCGTGCACTCACATGTCTACAATTCACTCATCCGCAAGGCAGTGAGACCCCCAGGGGGCTACACGGGGTCGGTGCACGGACACTGAAATCGGGGCTGGGGGCGGCCCCCACCGCACCTGCAGGAACAGGCTGTCACACGCACCGTCTGCGCAATGGCCGTGGGCAGGGGGCTGCAGCGAGAGGGGGCCGGGGGCAGAGAAGGGCAGCCCGGGGAAGGCGAGGAGAGAGAATTGCCGCCTCCCCAGGTTAGCCTAGCATCTCTGCAAGCACTGTCCTGAATAAACTCTCCCTTCCGTGCCCGCCGCATCCGTGGATAAACGAGGTCTGTCTTCTACCTCCTGCCGCCTGTCGGCACCACCCCCTCGAGCTGGGCTCCTCCCTCTGGTCCCCCGGGATCCTTCCCTCAAGCTGGGGCTCCAGCCCGGGTCGGGCCCGATGCCCCCCGCTACACAGATCCGCCTTCCGCTTGACTCAGAGCCTGGGCCGCACCAGCCCGGGCACCACCCACCCTCAGCTGCCACGGCCCAGCTAGTGCTCCGAGAACTAATCCCACGCACGCACGCTTGCCGTGGAGCAGACAAGACACTGATGTAAAGCTTCTCGCGCACAGAGTACTAACACGGATGGCTGTGGCCGGAGAGACCACGGATCCGGGTGCAGAACCGTAGCTCGCGCCGGTGGACACACAGAATGCTGCTGACAGCCAGGCTGCGTATCCTCGGAGAGCTTGTATTTAAACAGAGAAATGTGGAAGCCAAACGTGAAAATATAGCAAAATCATAAAATGTCTCATTCTGATGGTGGATATATAGTTATTATGTTTTTCTACCTTTCTATAGGGTGATAATGTTTTTAATTAAAAGTAACTTTTAAAAAACCCAGTGACGATGACCTAAGTTCTGTCTGTAATGGTCTTTCCAACACAAGCCCCTGATGAATCAAGTCTACTCCAAATTCTGAAAGGAAACGGGCAGGGGAGGCCAAGGGGCACCCAGTGGGGTCCCGGGCATGGTGGATGCTTCTGGAAGGGCTAGGGTTCTCGCAAGAATGTGGGCGGAGGGGGTCATTATTGCTCCTGACTTAAGAGATAGGGTCAGCCAGTAGGGGACACGGCCCCCAGTCCTTCCTGAGGCTTTGAGGGAGGGACGGGACAGACCCTACACCAGCAGGGCAGACAGCAGACCTGCCCTTGGAGCCCCTCCCGGGAAACCTCCAAGACAACCCGCCTGATAAGGGGAAAGCAGGGTGCAGCCCGGGGAGGGGGAACTCGGGTCAATTCACCCCCATCTGGGCACCAACCACACCCCTCTTCAACGGGGAGGAGGGGTGGACAGCAGGCAACATGCAAATGATTTGCACTGATGTATATATTTGTATATATATTTTTTAATGCCTTGACCTTAATTTTCACAGCAATCATCAGTTCATAGGAAGCCAAGCCGCCAGGACAGAGCTCCCACACACTCCCTCTGCCCCCGCTCAGTGAACAAACGTATTATTGTTCAACTCCTTCCTCAGGCAAGCTTCCTGGGTTTTCTCGCTTGGACCCTGACCCACCAGAGCTAAGTTCAGCTAGCTCCTAGTCTCCAGCTCTCACAGACCGGCTGCACTCAGGATCTGAAATGAAATGTAAAATCCAAACAGTGTTCTATGGCCCAGACGGATAGGGCGCCCCGGATAGTCAGGAGCATGTCCCAGCCCCAGCCCCTAGTTGGGCTCCCTGCAGTGAGCTCCGGCCAGCAGGTGCACCGGGAATGCCCCAAGTGGGCGGCATGGCCTGGGTCCTCCTGCTGGGTACACGCTGAGCTGCCACCACGGAAGGCGGCAGCAAGGCCGGCTACCCTAGGCAGCGCTGTCTGTGGGGCTTTGCACGGGGTGGACACACCTTCTAGACGATGGGTTACCAGCGGCCAAGTCCAATTACTGAGTCCGGGAACTGGGCGCATCAAACAAAATTACAGAGCTCTGAGATTTCTAGGGGGAAACGGAATGCCACAGAGATCTGGAAACTAGCATGTGTCTGGTTATGAAAATGCTTTTACAATTTCCAACCCCGCGCCGGGCTCTCGCCAGCTTTCGGGGCCACGGCCCAGCATCAGACACTCCGGGCGAGGTGAGCCTCCCTCCATGTGCCACGTCACTGGCCCGGGACACCTGCTGGCCTGTGGGTGAGGCTGCAGCTACCCCAGTCCTGCTGTCACCTGTCATGACAGCGTTTAAACTTCAGGACGGGTTTTCTTTAATTCCTATTATTGCAACGACTGTGGGAATCCGGGTGTGCTCTGCACCCACGACTTTGATTTTCCTAGGAGAGGGTCTGCAGGAAACACCTTTCCCCTCTGGGGAGTTTAAAGCTGCTGTGCCGACCTCCTGGTGGGAGACACTGCTGTCTGCAGGCTCCCTGGGAGGTGCCCTTCCTGCCCTCTGTCCCCAGGATGCCACGCTGCCCCTCGGCCCAGCTCCATCCCCTGGGATGGCCCCTTGCCGTGTGGACAATCTTGTGCAAACACCAAGCGTGAGAGTCAGTTCTAAGCAGCCTGGCCAAACCCCACAGCGCGATCCGCGGGCCCAGAGATGTCCATCCTCGGGCCTCCTAATACTAGCTCAGCCTGTCCCGGGGCTCCCAGCCCCACCTAGGACCTGGAACAGGAAGGAGGCTGTCCTTCACGTGCCCCAGGAGGGGCAGGTGCTCAGCCAGGGCTGGGAATGGGTGACCACTCGGACACTGCCATCTGGCTCTTCTCGGGAGCAGAGACTTCTTATCTGTGAGCAGCGCCCCCGGAACGCCCGCCCCTGGCCGCCCCAACACCCGGCCCCACCCAGCTCTCAGGGCCCAGTGCAGGCCACAAGCACGGAGCCACCTTCCTTCTGCACCTGCTGACCTGTCTCCTCTACGTCCTGCAATGCCGCAGGACGGACGGACCGACGGACGGACCGGCGGACGGGCAGGACAGTGTGAGCCAGGGACGCACTCAGGTAGGAGCCTCCTGCCGCAAGGACTGTTCTGACTTCACTTGCGAATCCCCGGTCCCGGGAGCCAGCACCTCCTCGTCGGGCTTTGCTTTACGGTGCTTCAGACACCCCGGACTTTACACGCGGCAGGTCCACGGGGACCCTGGCATCCGCAAGTCTCCCAGCGCCATTTTTCCAACAGCATTTGCTCATTCTGTGTCTCTGTGTCACGTCTGGGACTGCAGCCGCTCCAGGTGGGCCTGTGTCCAGGGCAGCAGCACCTGCTGTCTCAGGAACATCTGATGGCTCCAAACGATCCATGTGCCTCCAAACCTGTGTCTGCAGAGCTCTAAGTAGAACAGGTGGGCAAGGAGGTGCTGATTCTCTGCACGGACGTCTGAGCAGCAGGACTGTGGTTTGTTTTAAGTTCACAGAAATAGTCAAAGAAACCAAGTTTTCAGAAAACGGAATTTAAATGTTTCTGTTTAAATTACTGTGATTTGAAATTACAACGTTCAT
Organism: Neomonachus schauinslandi; assembly: GCF_002201575.2. Lineage (NCBI taxonomy): Eukaryota > Metazoa > Chordata > Mammalia > Carnivora > Phocidae > Neomonachus > Neomonachus schauinslandi. The sequence continues at coordinate 2,776,840 of NC_058413.1, read as the reverse complement.
GAATTTTAATTTGTATTTTGACTTTTAATGGATAATTTGAGATCTTTCGGTGGCTATCCTTTTTGGAATCTTTTGAAAAACGTTTAAATTTATTTTTGATTGCCATTTTTACGAAAAGCCATTCACATCCTGTAGACGTTAATATAGTAAGTTAATTATTTAGATTATGTTCTCAATGGAACATAAATTATGTGAAAACCTGGATTATAACAACATGCACAGTAATTTTGCTAAACAGAAGGCAAGACATACACATCTTACAGAATATGCAATAATGGTAAATCCCCACACTTCTAAAATTTTGTCTTTATGAGGGTGTATCTGTGAAAGCAGGTGAAAACATATTTTATCTAACAGCTTGCTAGCTTGATGTATCATTTTAGACAGGAAACATGTGGCTCGGAGGGGGCCTCAGCGTGTGCTCCTAGCCCCAACCCCAAACGTCATCGGACAGGCCAGCCGAGGAGGGACAATGACCGCTCCCCACACTGAGCACTAAGGGCAGACCACGGCCCGGACCTTCACCGTGCATACAGCCATGGGGAAGTTGCCGGATCCCCCACTGGGGGATCCACTGGACCCAATGTGGGGCGAGGCCCGGGGTCTTTGTCTGCCCAGAGCCGTAACAAAATACCCCAGACTGGGGGTTTACCTGACTGACATTTATCTCCCACAGCCCCTGAGGCCAGAAGTCAGAGATCAGGGGCAGACGGTTGTCAGGATGCCCAACACAGCCAAACACCCCAGCGCCCGGGAAGATCCTGAAACACCTCAAACCAAGAAGGCGGGGCAGGCACCCCAGTGTGAACGTGTGCTCCCTTGTGGAACTTTGTTAGAAAGAAGCCATGGTGAGCGCTGTGAAGTGGGCAAGACTGATGAATCACAGACCTGTACCTCGGAAACAAATAATACATTATGTGTTTAAAAAAGAAGAAGAGGATAGCGGGAGGGGAAGAATGAGGGGGAATCAGAGGGGGAGACGAACCATGAGAGATGATGGACTCTGAGAAACAAACTGAGGGTTCTAGAGGGGAGGGGCGTGGGGGGATGGGTTAGCCTGGTGATGGGTATTGAGGAGGGCACGTTCTCATGGAGCACTGGGTGTTATGGACAAACCATGAATCATGGAACACTATACCGAAAACTAATGATGTAGTGTATGGGGATTAACATAATGAAATTTTTAAAAAAAAAGGAAAAGAAAGCAGCAGCCTCTAAGCACCTTGCCCCGTGTTTCGATCGGCTTTCTCAGCGAAGGGTCCTGGGAGTGGAAGAACCGCATCCTAGACGGGTGTGCGCTCCCAGATGCATCGCCCAAGAGAGCGTGCCTCCCAGGGAGGCTGCCCGGCGTGCACCAGGGCACGCACATGCACTCCGGGGGTGCGGGGCCGGGACGGCGGCACCCGGCGTGGCATCACCGCACACATGTCCCAGAGCCCCAGAGGCAGCCGTGCAAAGGGAGAGCCCAGTGAGTGCAACAGACTTGGGGTCCTTCCCAGACGCTCCTCAGGGCTGTGTCTCCAAGCACCGCAGCATCCTGGTGCCGGAGGCTGGGAAGTGAGCATCCTGTCCACCACCCGACCCGCTCCCTGTCACCTTGGGGCAGACAGGGGCAAAACCACTCGCTGGACAGGGTTTATAATCTATTCCAGGCATTTTTCAAGCGGATGGACTTTGGAGATTTCAGAAACAGCCAAAGGAAAGCTGTTCTCAACCAGCATGTGGGACACCATGAAAAGAAAGGAGAAACTGGTTCTGGAATGGGTTTTCCTCCTCGCAGGGACCACTGGCTGGTGGGCCTGCCGGGGTGCTGCCCGCCTCTGAGCAGGTGTGAAAGACGAAGCTCCAAATGCCTCCACGCAGCCGACCCCTGCACTGCCCACAGCATCTGCACCCTTCCGTGCATCCGAGGACTGAGTTCACTCTCTCCGAAATACCCAGCTGCCTGTACAAAGACGTAAGGCTCTGCTGAATCCTCGTCCTTGACCGACCAGGCAAGCATCCCCCCGAGACATGCTCCCGCACAGCCACAAGCTAAGGGTTCCACTAAAACAAGGTTATCTGCCGTCCAAAGAGGGGACCCTTCTCGAACCAGAAACACACACGTGCTCATGTGTTATGCAAGCTACAACATACCCAAATGCCCCAATGTGCCGCGTGGGGTCCCCAAGATTCACATTCACCCACAACCTCAGAACGGGACCTCACTTGGAAACAGGGTCTTTGCCGATGTGATTAGCTAAGATGAGGTCACAGCGGATGGGGTGGCCCTTGAGCAGTGACCTGTCCGTTCAAGAAAGCCACGTGAGAATGCAGACGATGCCCCGGGGGCAAGGCCCCATGAGGCCGGAGGCAGAGGCTGGAGGGAGGTGCCTCCCAGCCAAGGAAGGTCAGGGCTGCCAGCCATGAGCTGAGACAGGCAGGAAGGACCTCCCCCCGGAGACTTCAGAGGGAACATGGCCCTGCAGACGCTCCCATGTTGGACATTCAGAACGATGAGAGAATAAATTAGTGCTGCTTTAAGCCACCAGCCAGCTGGTAATGGACTATGGCAGCCACAGGCAGCTAAGACACCGAGAATTTATACTCAAGGGAGTAGCACCTTCGATACCATTCTTAACTTCTCTCTCTGTAGGCAGTATGCACACCTGCAGTCTGGTCCTGGTATCTTTTCAGAATAAGAAAACAATCATCGGAAAGATACTCACCACTGACATTTATAAAACGCCCTTAGTAGCGTCTGGCTAACAAGGTGGCAGAGACTAGAAGAGGCAACAGAAGGATACAGGCTTTGGGGGGAAACACAGAACTGGGGTTCAGTGCTGAAGCCCCAGGGGCAGTGGGCAGTGAATGTCCACACCTGTCACTCGCTCTTCCCTCTGCCTATTACCCCTCTTCTCCTCCCTCCTCCTACCCCACAGACGTGCCCTAGAAACGCCTTCCCTGATCACCCTTCCTTAAGCTAAACACACACACACACACGTGCAGAGTGCATGCTTCTCCAGCTACATCTTCCGTCTTGGTTTTCGTTAAATTCGTGTAGTGGTTATTTTTTATGTCACTACAGGAGAGCTGGGACAAAATCCATTGCATGCACTGCCTCTTCCTGAGCACCTGGTCTGACTGCGTCCACACTCGAAGAATAACAAACAGGCACAGGTACTGGACCATGGTGGGAGGGTAGCGACAGCAACAGACTGGGGCAAGACGGTTCTCTCCAGAAAATGCTAAGCCACGAGTCATGAACAGGAAGCCATGGCTGCCGATGGTGGGCATGGATGGAGACAGTGAGGCAGGCAGAGGGGGTGTAGAGAGAGCACAGAGGGAGGTGAAGAGAGAGAGGTAAGAGCAGGGGAGGGACAGATTCGGAGCAGGTGGAGAGAGGTGGAGACAAGGACGCACTGGGGCAGAAGACGAGAGAGAGAGACCCTCACTCCCAGGGAAGGCAGAGTAACAGTGCTGGACGCTGCCTCCTGCCTGGAGCCACCAGGATGTGTTAAAAACATATGAAAAAATGTGCTTCAAAATGCAGGACAGCCACACATGAGAGACAGGAAACAAACGAGGGGAGCCCTATGAATGCCCCCAGCTTATTGCCTTCACAGGACTTCTAGGCCATCAAGAGAAAAAGGGCCACCCAGTGAAACTGGGGGAGTTCCTGGTGGAGCAGCGAGGCTGGGATGCAGGGAGTCCATGGCAGCTATCTGCAGGGCACGGATGCAGGAGGGAAGACTGGACGCGAAGGCCATGGGAGATGGGCAGAGGGTCCCTCTGCATATTCTAGAGCATGGGATCGACGCATGCATGTGACAAACCTACCAGGCACCGGGGAAGGAGGCATCCGAAGGGTGAGAGGCAACAATACACATCAACCACACAGGTCCTGGAATGTGCTGTTCCCACCAGCCAACCTGGAAAACCTCACGGCTCAGGAGCACTGAACACACAGAGTGGTTGGCCTCAAGAGTGGGAAATAGTCAGGCCAAGACTAATAAATGCTGCCACGATCCCACTGAACACACACTGAAGGCAAGACATGAAAGGACCAAACTGTTTTTAAGTAACTTAACTGAATCCCACAACAAAGGTCAAGAATGTTTATACATGGGGCGCCTGGGTGGCTCGGTCATTAAGCGTCTGCCTTCGGCTCGGGTCGTGATCCCGGGGTCCTGGGATCGAGCCCCGCATCGGGCTCCCTGCTCAGCAGGAAGCCTGCCTCCCCCTCTGCCACTCCCCCTGCTTGTGTTCCCTCTCTCGCTGTGTCTCTCTTTGTCAAATAAATAAATAAAATCTTTAAAAAAAAATGTTTATACATATTCGAAAATATACAAATTCAAGATAAAAATTTGCAATTCACAATGTTTAGCAATAAAAAAGTTACTAAGTTAAACAATAAAATTACTGGGCATGCAAAGAAGCAGGAAAATATGACCCATGATGAGGAATATAATCAACCAATCAAAACTAACCAAAAACTGATGCAAATGTTAGAATTAGCAGGCAAGGCATTAAAAGTTATATTAACATTATATTCTTTATGTTCGTGAAAAAACAAAAACTAAATAAACTCCCAAAGATGAAAACTACCATATCTAAAATGAAAAATACACTGGATGGGATTAGTGGCAAATTAAACATCATATAAAAAGATTTGTGAATTGAAGACAGAGCAAAATGAAACACGGAGAGAAAATGGCAACAAGTTACAATAGAAGAACAGATTATCATTAAGCTATGAAACAGCTTGAAGCATGTATATATCCATATATATGTATACGTTAACATATATAACATATATATAATTGGAGTCCCTATCAAAAGGGGGAGGAGGTACAGAAAAATTGTTCGAAACTATAGCCAAAAATTTTAGCCAAACACAAATTTGATGGGAACTATAAACTCACAGACTCAAGAAGCTCAATGAAACCCACACATGAGAATCGTAAGAAAACGACACTAAAATGTGTCACAATAAATCATAACTAAAGATAAAGAGAAAAATCTTTTTAAGATTTTATTTATTTATTTGAGAGAGAAAGAGCACACACATAAGCAGGGAGAGCGGCAGGCAGAGGGAGAGGCAGAAGCAAGCTCCCCACTGAGCAAGGAGCCTGACGTGGGGCTCAATCCCAGGACCCTGAGATCATGACCTGAGCTGAAGGCAGACACTTAACCGACTGAGCCACCCAGGTGCCCCAAAGAGAAAAATCTTAAAGGCAGACAAAGGGGGGTACCCGGGTGGCTCAGCTGGTTGGGCATCTGCCTTTAGCTCCAGTGACGATCTTGGAGTCCCAGGATGGAGCCCTGTGTTGGGCTCCCCACTCAACAGGGAGTCTGCTTCTCCTCTACCTCTGCCCCTCCCCGCTTGTGTTCTCTCTCTCTCTCTCACTCACTCTCTCAAATAAATAAAATCTTAAAAAAAAAAAAAAAAAGCAGACAAAGGGTTAAAAACATAAAGATCTTTTACATCTGGACCGCAAACTCAAGAATGATGGCAGATTTCTTGTTAGAAACAATACAAGTGAGTGGGCGATGGAAGAACATCTTTCACACACTGAAAGGTAAAAAGGCACAACTAGAATTTTATGACTGGTGAAAACATCTTTCAAAGATGAATACTTTCCACACATGTAAAAGCTGCAAGATTGCATGACCAGCGAGGCTTCCCCAGAGGAAATGTTAAAGGAGAGACCTTGGGCAGAAGGAAATGATAACCAGATAAAAATATGAAATGACACAAGAGAATGAAGACAACTGGAAGTGATCATCGCAGCGGTAAATATATGCCTTTTCTTATTTAATCACTGATTTATTGACTTATTGATTGGTGGAGGGGCAGAAGGAGAGGAAGAGAGAGAATCTCAAGCAGGCTCCACGCCTAGCACAGAGCCCAACCAGGGCTTGATCTCACGACCCTGAGATCATGACCTGAGCCAAAATCAAGTCAGACACTTAACCAACTGAGCCACCCAGGCACCCCATATGCTTTTCCTTATTTAAACCTCTTTAAATGACAACTGACTTTAAAAAAAATTTAGTGCAGGGTTTATAAAATACTTGAAAGAAAAATACATGACTGTATCACAGAACTGAGCCAGACGCTGGAAGTATGTGACTGGAAGTTCTCAGACAGCAGCGGTGTGATGGCATGCGAAGACAAGCTGGAATAAGATCAAAGTTTTTACCAGGAGCCCTTAAGCAACCACCGAAATAATAAAACACAGAGTTACAGCTATCTAGTCAACCAAGGAGAGAAAATGAATCACAAAATTCTATCAGTGTAAACAAAGGCAGAAAAAGGTGAACAGAGACCAGATGAGACAAGCAGAAAACCCATAGCAAGGTGACAGATTTAAGCCAAACCATTACCACTTTCACATTAAATAGGACCCAACTCTTGAGCTTTCTATAAGAAATGCACATTAAAAATAAAAATAGCTGAGGGGCTCCATCAGTGGAGTGTGCGACTCTTGGTCTCGGGGTCGTGAGTTTGAGCCCTGCATTGGGAGATGACTAAAAAATAAACAAACCTTAAAAAAAAGGAGGGGGGTTTAAAACAATAGCTGACAAGTAAAAGGATAGGACAAGGCATATCACATTAATATGAATCGAACGAAAGTCAGAGTATTACACTATTTTTATCAGAAAATTGAAGAGAAATCTGTGAGGCCAATGTCACCCTGTTACTAAAACAACAACAACCTGTCAATATCTTTCATGAACATAGATGCATAAGTCCTAAACAAAATTTTAGCAAATGAAATCCGACAGTATATATTTCATGACCAAGGGTGATTTACATCAGGAATGCAAGGTTGATTTAACATTTGAAAGTCAATGTAGTTGACCATATTAACAAACTGAAAATAAAAACCATACAACCATCTCAATAGCTGCAAAAAAAGCTTTTGACAAAAACACAACACTGATCCGTGACACAAAAGCTCAGCAGACAAGTACCAGACAGAAACTTTCTCAGCCTGAGAAAGGGTGTCTCCGAAGAGCACACAGCCAACATCAGCGAAAGCCTGAAAATGTTCTCCTAAGAACGGGGACAAGACAGGGATGGTTGTTCTCATAGGTTCTGTTCAAAAACAAAACATCCTGATTGGAAAGGAAGAAATAAAGTTGTCTCCATTTGCAGACGACGTGATTGTCGGTGCAGGAGATTCTCTGGAATGCTCGCACAAGCTAATAGAACCAGAAGTGATTTTTAGCAGATCAGAGAATGCAAGATGAATGCAACACGATCCTCTGCGTTTCTACATAGCAGCAGTGAACCACTGGAAACTGGCATTTAAAAGCAATGCCATTTAGAATATCAACAAAAAATACAATAAGCTTAGGGGAAATATGACAAAGGATGTGGAATGCCTACACACTGAACACAGCAAAATACGGCGGAGGGAAATAAAGGTGTCAGTGACGGGAGACCGCCTTCCCACTCAGGCCCCCAAAGTTCAAGTTCGCGCAAGCCTCGGCGGGCCAATCAGGGAGCCAGCGGCACAGGACTTGCCCAGAGCTGACGACCAGCATCCAAGTGGACAGCCTGCAGTGTGGACATGACAAGGCACTCTGCTGACTTTGCCAGGGACAAATGTTAGGATTTCCATTTTGCACTTGCAGAAAAAAAGAGTGACCTGGAAGCAAATAGCTCTGGGTTTCCCTTTTCCAGACGTACCTGTGACCAGGTGTGTCCCCTGCCCCACCAACACCTTGTTACTTACAAGGGAAAACCGCAGGGTACAGAAAGCGTGCTTTTCCTTATTTAAATGGACTCTCCCTGCTGATGCCCTCGATCAATAGGTACAGGATGAAAGTAGAGGACAGAGGAAGCCATTTCCACGCAGAAATGTGGAGGAGGTATCGAGCGTTGCTAATTTATGGCCTGGGCAGTTAAAATAGCTTTTCCTAACAGGGTAGGAGTGGATGAAATGCGAGAAAACACCAAGCTCCTTACCTAAACCCACCTAACAATGCTTCACACAAGAAGTCCGCAGCTCAGGTCCAAGTTGCAAAAACTAACCAAAAAAACAAAAACAAAAAACAAAAAACAAACCCAGTGCTCAGTTCCTACTTAAAATAGATCCAGACTTCTAGAGAACACCTACAGATGGCATGTTTGAGAAAGCCTGTCAATCCACACCAATAAACCACACCACACCAGCCCACAAGCCAACGTGAATCAACTTGTGTCAGCCCAGGATTGTAAGCCTCTAGAAAATGCCAGAACCACAACGGGCCAGGACGGACACTCTGGGCATCCACCACCTATAACACTCAGGCACAGCACTGCAGAGACTTGGAAACACCACGGCGGGGACAGCTCACTAAACAGCACCCCCTCCCCTCTAGGGGGCCCCGGGCACATCTGGCTACCTCCTGTATTTTTCACTACGAAGCAACCTTCCGCATCCACAGGGCAGACAGAAAATGGGGAGGGTGGGGAATTCATCCATAGGCATTTTTCGATGAAGCCGAGGAACAGCACCTTGACCGTGAAATAGCACTTCCTCCTGCAAGTTGGCAAAGGTTCAAAATGTTACCATAAAAACATGGTGCTGGTTCTTTTCAAATCGTGGTCCACCCTCACGCGCAAAAAAGCCATCCGCGGGCAAGCGGCGCGTGGCCTTGAAGAGTGGTAACCGCCAAGTGCAGGATGTGGCCATGGACAGTGGCAGCGAGACCCCAGGGGCTGCACTGCAGGTCAGCCCGCCCCCCGGCAAGAGTGGCCCGGGCGGGCACAGGCTCAAGAAAGCACTAGCAACTGTCGGATGAATCCAGCAAAAGGGCCACCCAAGGCATCCACTAGAGGGGACGTGCCGGAACGTTCCATGTCCAGGGCAACTTCTGATGCCGTCCAAATTAATGGAATTGGTGCAAAACAGAAACCAGAGCTGTGAGGTGGCATATGAACCACCGGTTCTCAGATCTGGACCCCAACAACCCCTCCTGGGGGGCTTTCAAAGGTTCCGATCCCGAGGCCCACCGGAGTCAGATCTGCTCAATCAGGATCTCGGCGGGGGAGGGGAGGGGAGAGGGGAAGGAAGAACTGGAACTGTAGAAGGAAGTCGACCCTGAGGATTCGCATCTGCAGCCACATCAACACCATGGCTGTGTTCCAACATGCCAGGAGGATCGGGGACCCCCTGCAGCAACCCCCCTGGGGCCCTAGGTGCCAATCCCTCTCCCTTACAGGGGGTGCCTATGAAGGTTAAAAGGGTTTTGTCTTCGTGGAGGCAAACAAAATCCACTTTCCTGCAATTTCCAGGGACTGGGGCTGGTTCTGCAGCCTTCTGGAGGGCTGAGGCCTTCTCCTCCCATGAGACAACCTTCGTTCAGGGAAACAGAAACCTTCCAGCCCAGTGTGGTCTGATGACAGGCTCCCCACGTCTGCTAGGGTCTCCTGCATTTCTGCCCATCTGGTGAGGAGAGGCACTGACCCTCTCTGCCTCAGAGCCGTCCCAGTTCCCTGGGGCTGCTGGGCACAGCACCACAGAGCAGGTGTCCATTCTCTCACAGCCCTGGGGGCCAGAAGTTCAAAGTCAGCCTGTTGGCAGGTGCCCTCTGGGAGCTCGGACAGAACACCTGTCCAGGCCTTTCTCCAAGCTTCCTGAAGGTAGCCTCCGGGGCTGGCTGGCCTGTAGACGGCTGTCTTCCCCCTGTGTCTTCACATGGTCTTCCCTCTGTGTCTATGTCCTAATTTTCTCTTTTCATAAGGACACTGGTCACACTGGGTCAGGGCCACCCTAATGACCTCATCTTGACCATCTGCAAAGACCCTCTTTCCAAGTAAGGTCACATTCACCGTACTGGGAGTGTGGGCTCCAACATGTCTCGGGGGACCCCAATCCAACCCAGGACAGAAGAGACGGGAGCCAGGACCGGCACACTGAGTGTCCAGAGTAGCAGCCTCAGTTTCCCCAAGTCCAGGGCTTCCCTCCCATAATGCGGCCCACTGTGTGTGGTCCCTTGCAGCCCGGTCTGCATCACCATGGGGGAATCTGGGCTCCGGGAACCAGGACAAAACGTTGATGTTCTGCCTCGGCTGCCACGGTGAGCGATACGCTCATCTTTATCTCTGACCCGGGGGTTTTGTGTCTTCTGCTAGCATCATGAAACTGCGGCCAGCTGACATGTTCTTGACACCATCCGTGTACCCCAGTTCCAAATTAAGGCATTGTCCTTAATGTTTCAAACCCCCCGTATCCTAGCTGTCCCTGAGACCTCGCCACTTTGCCTCCTCGATTGCTCTCCAGACCTGCCCACAGCCTCTCACCTTCCCTGCTGCCAGCACTGAGTGTGCACCCCCCTGCCCGCATCCACCCAGTCGCCTCCCCACCATGCACCTGACAACAGCCTGGACCGCCTCCAACAGCCACGCCTCCGATCACAGCGTCAATGGGGAATGCACCAACAGAGCAGGTCAGGCTCCTTTGCTCCATATCCGGCAGATGCGTGGCTTCCCATCAAAGTAGCAGACCCCAATCGTCGAGAACACTAACTGAGGACTATATGCTGTACATGGGTTATCTCACTTAATCTAGACGACAATACCAACGGGGACAACTTACAGATCTTGCGTGGAAGTAAACGCACAGCAAGACTGAATTGCATCCCAAGATCACACGGCTATTGGCTGATGGTGGCAGGATTCAAACCCACTGGCTGACTTCAGGAACCACAAGGTTAAATTGCAACCCCCCCGTGGCCTCCAACTGACAGTTTGTATTAAGCAGACGTTAGGGTTGGGATCCTGCCGTGGATTCAAGGTGGCCACACACTCTGTAAACTCCTCCCGTCAAGAGGGGAACCTTACTTCCCATCTCCTTGAACCTGGGTTGGTCCAGTGGCAGAACATGGCAGAAACGAAGCCACAAAATTCGTGCAGCTGAGCCTTCAGAGTGTGGGCTTCCGTCCTCCCTGCTCGCAATGCTCCACCTCCTGCAAGGCAGCTCCCACGTGAGGCGTCCCCCAACCCTGAGCACATCCTGGACAGAGGGACCAGACTTCCAGAGCAGAGTGAGTAAGGCTGGCTGATCCCTGCCCAAAAGCCTGACCCAGCCAAGGCACCTTCAGCTCTGACACCCGGCCCAGCAGCCCTGGGAAGCTGCCACAAGGACCACCGGCACCGGGCAGAGGGACTCCTCGGTGTGTCTCAAGAACAGGAGGAAAGCAGCCCTCACCCCACACCCAGGCCCTCGCACTCCCTCCCCAGTCCTGAACCAGCAGGAAGGCCTAGAAAAGTCCACACAGTTCTCCACATTCCAGAACACACCCGTCCTTCGGCTGGCTGAGGATTTCCAACCAGGACCCACATGGGGCTCCTCTGGGGAGGGGGACTTCTGTGCAGGGTACCCGGAAAACACAGCTGATATTTATAGCTGATGTCTGGGAAGGCACAGGCATGTGAATAATTGACAGACAGAAATAACAGACCAGATGAATTGCCCGGGCAACCAGGTACAGCGCTAGAGACAATGAAATTAACTATACCCAAAAGTCAAGATGGAACAGGTGCAGGGCGTGAGTGCACCCTGCGGGGGCCCCAGGGCCCCATCCCTCCATCCATCCCTCCATCCGCCCCACCTCAGTGGCCGAGGGCCCACCATATTCCCACGCCCTGCCTGGTGGTGGGGTCCCTGCGGTCTCCCCGGAGCCTGCCCTTTCCCACTCTTGAGATGGGAGGGCGCCCAGGATGCAGTGACCCCAAGTGGAAAGAGGAGAACAGACAAGACTCTCCTGATTGCAGGACAGATGCATTCAACGTTCTGCCTGAAAGCATCAAGCTCTCATTTTCTCTACCACCTCTGTTGCAGGTTCCTGTCTCGAGCCTCCTCTTGAGCACTCTTCAGCCTCTCCCAGTCTACCAGCGGGCACCCTGAGGCCTCCACGGGTTTTCTGGGTACCATCCTCTTCCCTTGGCCCCATGATGGTATCCCATTCTAGACTTGGTGGCATTAGCCCAGTGCCTGGTGCACCCCAAGTAATCAGTGTATACATAAGGGGTGAACCCCATGTACCTCAGAGAGTATCACCCCATCTTCACACATGAGCCCAGTGACGCCCAGAGAGGGTGCATTAGGAGTCCAATGTCACACAGCTGGTGGGTCTCAGAGGCAGACTCTGAATCCAGACCTTCCTTCCCAAGCCTCGACTACTGGGCCCGCGGCTTCTCTGGGGAGACACACGAGGCCAGAACCTTGAAGCTAAAGCCTGGGGCTCCTCCACCACACAGATCTCAAAGCCCAGAGCCTGGGGAGGGGCTGGCCACTGGGTTAGAAGGGAGAGCTGAGCGGTCAGACCCAACTCCAGACACAAACTGAGCCTCCAGTGGCACCTGCCAGGAGGGCAGCTTGCTCTCCCCAGCCTGGCACAGACCACATTTTCAAAGATGCTGCAGGAGGGCAAGATGTAAGCCAACCCGCATCAGGTGCATCCAGGTGCAGCCCACCCAGAGGGCCGCCTGCGCATGATGAAAAGCCTAGCCGCCTGGAAGCTCTGTGCCCCGCTGCCCCAGCTGCCGTTCCCCTAGCCCACGCTTTTGTCCGAGCGGGAGAGAAATGCTTCATCAACTCCCAGGAAGGCGTTGGTCACAGCCTCAGAAGGCTGTGTTCTCCTTGCCTTTAGTCAACAACTGGGCCCCGGAGATGTGGAGTCAGCGCTCTGCTCCTGAGGTCCTAGGGGCCAGGAGCCCCACAAGGACGTCTATGCCACTTCTCAGAGAAAGGGACAACGGGTCGCTGCTGCCTACAAGCTGAAATGCTGGGACCAGTCGGGGGTCAATGGTTACAAGACAAAGTGCTGATGATGAGACCAGAGGCAACATTCTGAGGGGGGGATGGTGAATTCTCTGTTGGCTTTATGAGTTTGAGGGGTGTATCAGTCAGCTCCAGCCGCCGTAACAAACACCACACATGGAGAAGCTCACATGACAGACATTCACCGTCCCCCGGTCCCGGAGGCCGACGCCCGAGATGCAGGCGCGGGCAGGGCGTGTCCCCCTGAGGCCTCTCTCCTCGTGTGTGGACGGCCGTGCTCTCCCTGGGTCCTCACGGGGTCGTCCCTCCGTGCGTGTCTGTGTCCTAATGTCCTCTTCTTAGGAGGACCCCGGTCACACTGGATCAGGACCACCCCACTAACATCATTTTAACCGAGTCACCTCTTCAAAGCCCCATCTCCAGATACAGCCACATTCTGGGGCTTGGGGGTTAGGGGTCCACCAAACACATGAGGGGAACACAGCTCAGGCTGCAACAATGCCGTTCCCCAGTGTTTCATGCTGGGCCCATGCTGACGGCCCCGTGTAAAGGACGGGGCTGCATCGACGAACGAACAGCCGTTCGCACCATAACTCACATACATGATGCTGCACCCCGATCGCTGGCGGGAGTCCAGTCCCCCTAAATAGGACACGGTGACCCCCCAAGCTGTCCCCACGGTTAGCACCAGGACCAGAAGAACCCAAACCTTCACGAGGAAACCTTCACAGACGTGAATCGCAAGGCACAGGTCAAGAACACAGCGTGTCCCACCCTCAATGGAAGTATCAGGAGAATTCCTTTATCAACCCAATTGTGTACTTTCTGCTTTCAGTCATTACTAGAATATTCACTTACGAATGCAAACTGCAAAGAAATCTATGTTCGTTGAGGCTTTCTTTTTCCTCGAGTTTTTATCAAGCCACCAGAGGGCTATCAGCTCACAAAGGGGACAGGAAAACGCAGGAGCCAGAGAACGCAATTAAGCCTGCTTAATTAAGTCACACGCAGCCCGCGGAAATAATGAAGTGCCTTTTATAAAACTTTACAGCTTTCCTGGGGGGACGTTCCTTATCAAACGTAAACATCCAGTTCAAACAAAAGCTCACCCTCCCTTACTACCTCAGAGAAGCCTGCAGAACCGCACCGGGCTACCTGGAGAATGCTGGGGGGGAAGAAGGGGAAAAAAATCCTTCCAGTCTCCCAGAGACGGAGCCTCGGAGCGGGCTGGACGGCCATCAGCACCGCCTCCGGCTCTGAGCTCCCTGCCTGGAGGCCTCGGCCTGTTCTGGCCCCATGGCACCTTATTCCTTGGCGAGAGATAACTGCCACAAACAGGTGACCAGATACTCAGCATCTCTCAGCTTCGGAAGCTGAAGTCCCCGATGGATGCTGATGGGGCAGGTTCGCCAGCACACCCGCTCCGGCCTCTCTCCTTGAAGACCACCACCCTCTTCTTCACGTGGCCTTCCTCCCGTGGGCCTGTCTGCCTCCAAGCTTCCCCTTTTACGAGGACCCCAGTCACGCTGGATCGGGACCCACCCGGTGACCTCAGTTTACCTGAATCACCTCTGTGAAGGCACCAGCTCCGACTGCGGTCACGCACGTTCTGAGGCGCTAGGGACGCCAACGCGTGAATTCTGGGGGACACAACTTGGCCCTTGGGAGCGCCGTCGGCGGGAGCGCCAGGCCCACAGCGGCGGTTCCTGCCTTCCAGGGAACGATCCCCAGGCCTTTACCGCCACCGAGCGCACCGCCACCGACCGCAGGGCCGGGTGAACAGCAGCGGGCAGGCGTCCAGACAGCTCAAGGGAAAAGCTTTTGTTCCAGGGGGTCATCAAGTCTGCGTCTGAGGAGGTGGGCCCACAGGTGGCTGAGCCTCGGGTCCGACGAAGCGGCAGGCACCTGTCGAGTCAACGCGGCCTGGGCGGCGGGGCCCGGCAGGGCTGTGGGGGGCGGGCGACACGCCCCCGCTGCTTTGGCCCCCAGCCTCTACCTTCAGCTGTGCACAAGCCACCTGAACCGACCACACCTCGCACCTCAAGGTTACGCACCTGCTACCCTTCTTCAATCACCCGACGTGTTTAAACTTGAGTTTTATTTAAAGAGGAAAGCCAGAAGCACGCCAGACTGAGACCAAACCACACAGGTGACTTCCAGGCAGGACGCAGGATTCCATGACCAATGAGACCTCAAGAAGTCACCCTCACCAGCATGAAGGATCTGACACCATGGCCCTAAGATATCTCCAGAGCCAACCCGGGCGCTACTTAAAAGCCTCAGGAGAACCGATGAAATGCAAAACCGAACCAAGCAACAGAGGAACTGAGCTTCAGACTTCCTCACCGCCGACTCTGAGGGCAGGTTCAAAGCGGGCAGGATGATGCAAGCTCCCGTGAAGCGAGCAGGACCGAGGTCTCTGTGAAGCAGGCCGACCGAGAGCGCCACATGCAGGCGGGAACCCAGGAGAACCCCAATCCTGACCGCGGGGCTGGACTGCGTCCTTCGCGGGTCAATGTTCTGTGGCCCCAAGAAGGCTCAAGGCCAAGGAGAGGCGTGAAGATAAGGAGCCAGAGGCACCTCACCTGTTTTGCTCGTGAAATCCAGAAAGGAGGTTTCGTTTTACACACTGCACCTGTTAATGCTTGATACCAAGGAGCACCTGACAAATTCAGCATGTTTTTCCACCAAAATACACAATGCAACAGCAACAGAGTAGTAAGATTTTACATGGGAGGTGTAAGATCGTTTTAAGAAGGTTGAAAACATTTCTAGGATGTTTCAGAGAACTTAAGATTGCCCCTATTTTCAGTATAATTAGACTGATAAGAATTACATATTTGAAACGGAATTTTTGGTGAGAATTTAAGGGAATTCGAGTTTGTGAGATCCCACTATCCTCAAAGGCTCACTCTTCAGGGACTGTGAAATCAAGGAGCTTCGTAAATAGAATAACAGTTGTAAATTCAATCCTTGAGCTTTAAGAAAGTTAAGTTCTTGTGCACCTGTAATAAGTGAAATATCAACTCTAAAATCACAAGTAACCAGATATTCTCTCTGCCGGATGGGAACCTCCACTCGGGGACGGATTAGACACTGGTGTGAGCACCGCTTGCCCTAAAGACAAGCCAGCCGTAGGGGCGCCTGGGGGGCTCAGGTGGTTGAGCGTCTGGCTCTTGATTTTGGTTCAGGTCCTGATCTCAGGGTCATGAGATCCAGCCCCGCGTTCAGCAGAGTCTGCTTGAGATTCTCTCTCCCTCTGCCCCTCCCCGTGTTTGTGCATGCTCTAAATAAATAAAATCTTTAAAAAAAAAAAAAAAAGACCGTGCAGCCGTAAAGAGAGATGACGGTCCATAAGTCCCAGCTCAGTACACCTGTCCACCCCGCCTCTGGCTCGTGTTGAAAAGGAGGGACTCCAAGACCCCGAGAAGTCCCCCAGGCCTGCCAAACCAGGACTCTCCCACCCAGTGCTCAGAAGGGTCCATGCGTCTGTCCTGCACATACTTGCTGGGAGAGCATCCACAGCACGCCTCCCTCTCTTCCAGGTGCCTGGGGGACGCAGTGAGCAAAGCCAACAAAACTCGCTGCCGGAGAGCTTCCGTCGTCCTGGGAATCAGAACCGAAGGGAGTCTCGCGAGTCGGTGTCCTCCAACACTGTGTGCTTGAACCCCGGAAACATCTCGTTCGCCTGAGCAAACCGCCGCACCTTCCCGGGGTGGGGAGCACGGGGTCGGGGCACGTTCCAAGAGTCAGGAATTCCAACACACACCCCGCCCTCCAGCCAGGCTTCAAGAGCCGCATCTCAGATGCACTGTATTCTCAGACCATCTGGATCCCCGTCCCTGCATCCGGCAAACCTTGCCTCGATCGGACAGTAAATCCTGAGGCCAGGGACCCTGCCCGTCCGAAGCTTGGTCCCCACCCTCCAAAGACAGCCTCATAGGCGCCTCATAAATAACCTGATCAACTGGAAGGGAATCATCCCGCCCATGCTCAGCCCAAGGAAGGGGCATTTAAAGCAGAGCCCCGGCCACGCAGCGTGGAAGTTGGGCCCCTGCTGTGAACTCCAGTGGAGGGCAGCCCATGTTCACACACAGCGAAATGACCACTAAGGACGTCTAGAGTCACAGCTAACAGAGCAATGGACCAGCCGCCTCTCGCCAGCCTCGTGGCAAACCTTCCAAAATGGGAATGTGAGTTTGCATCTTTGCCTTTCTGGGTTATGAATCCTGGGGGTGATCCAAGCAGAGTGGACAGACAGTGGGGCACCCTTCCCAGCGGGTCTGTCACCCCGATGAGGATTTCACCCCGGGGAGGGGGCCTGCAGCCCTCGGGTAAACCTCCTGTTCTGCCAGCCAGACGCCGGCCAGGGACTCTCGAGGAGCTTCCAAGAGAGGAAGGGAGCCGCAGGCCCTTCCCAAGACCCGCGGGGAACCTTCCTCCCTCCTGCGATCCCCCTGAGCTCCGAGGCGGAAGTGCCCCTGGCCGGCACCAGACTCCCTCCCCCAGCGTTGGAGAGCGAGGACCACACTCTCGGGTCCAGCCATGTCCTTGCGTGAAACTGGAAGGCAGAAGCCTCGTGCCTACGAGCAGAGTCAGTGGAGGCCGGGTGTTTCGAGGCAGAGCTGACTCCGCGGTGGCCGTGGGGTCCGACGCCCCGGCGACCCATCGCAGGCTCATCCTGCTGGGTCCACCATGTTCTGTGACATTCCACCAGGCACTGAGCATGGCGCGTGCGCCACTTCCTCGAATCTCAGCAATTCATGCCTCGGCCACCTGCCACCCCCCACGACCGACCCAAGGCCCAGGTGTCACCAGCACTGGGGCCCAGAGCCCGTGATGGGAGTGACCTCGGGGCACCGCCACTCGCTGTGTGACTCTGAGGAGGTCCCTAGGCCTCTCTGAACCTTAGCCCCGTCGCCTATCACGCGGAGCTTTGGTTCTCCCTTTGCGGCGTCAGAACGGTTAAACCAGACGACGTCCGCGCCCTGGGTTTCTGGTTAAACCGCAAACACCGCTGCGGAAGTCAGACTCCAACAAACGTAGCGGCCGATGAAAACAACCCGAGTGCCAGAAATCACCAGACTCGGCAGCGAAACGGTGTCACTGAGCAAAAGCAGCTCCCCGCGCACGGGTGGAGCCTGGAGCCCAGACCCTGGATTTGACGGGACCTCAGGAACCAACCGCAGTGGGACTACGGATGTCCCCCCGCCACGGGGACAGCAGGTCACCGCCATGTCCTTCCTCCGCCATGCCCCAAGGGCAGCACTTCATGGACGGCGGTGGGGGGGGGACGCCGGCAGCAAAAGGCGGCCTGGCTCGCAAGGCCTTTTCTAGAAAATTCCATCTCTGAGTAGTAGCCTGCAGAAGGCTGCGGCAGCCTCAGGGGGAGAGGACAAACGTGACCATCAGCCCCCCGTCCCTAGTGCCAGCCCCCCGTGTCTATGAAGCAAGTCGGTCACCGGGGGCCCTGGAAGGAAAGACGGACGTCACCCGCGGCTGCCCGAGACAGCCATGCCCTGCCCAGGATAAGCAGACCCCGTGGCCACGGGCGGCCTGGATTGGCGTGGTCGGGGACAGTGTCACAGACGTTAAGGACACGAGAAGACAGCGGAGCGCAGGCGGGAAACCCCTGCAGAGAGACTGGCATTCCACTTCGAAACACGTTCTTCTTCCTAAAAGCAGGCACAGCTTCGCCTTCTTGGGTGCTGGTCTGTGTTTTTAAGACTGTTTTTTCTGAGCTGTTTTAGATTCACAGCAAAATCGAGGGGAAGGCACCAGGACTGCCGATGCCCCCCCGCCCCCCATGTGCACGCCCCTCCCCCTGTCGGCACCCCCACCAGAAGACATGACACATCACTGTCACCCAGAGTCCACAGTGGATGGACCTCAGGGGTCACTCTCAGCTGTGCGCGTCCTGTGGGTTTGGACAGACGCGTGATGACGCGTGTCCGCCACCACGGTGTCACATGGCGTGGGGTCCCCGCCCTGTTCCTCCCTCCCCGCCCTCCAAACCCTGGCAACCACTGACTGCCCTTTCCAGAGCATCACAGAGTAGAAATCACACAGTGTGTGGCCTTTGCAGATCGGCTTCTCTCACGGAGTCGGACTCATCCACGAGAGTCTCCTCCGTGACTTTTCACGGCTTCACAGCACATTCTGTTTTAGCGCTGAGCTCTTTCCCACTGTCTGGATGACCCACGGCTTGTTTGCCCATCCACCTGCCGAAGGACGTCTCGGCAGCCTCCGAGCTTTGGCAATTATGAAGAAAGCTCCTATAAACACCCGTGTGCAGGTTTTCACGTGGACACAGGTTCTCAGCTCCTGTGGGCAAATCCCATGGAGTGTGACCACGGGATCACCGGATGGACTGTCCCCATCTTGCAGGGTGGCTGGCTGCCCTGTCCTGCATTCCCGTCCGGGGGGAGTGAGAGTTCCTGCTGCCGCTCAGCCTTTCACATCAGTGGCCCGAATTTTGGCTGTTCTCATAGGCTTGCAGTGGCATTTGGTTTTTGTGGGTTTTTTTTAACGTACAGTTCAGTGGTTATAAGCTGTCCTGTGCAACCAGCATCCCCTAATTCCAGACCACTACTGTCACCTCAAAGGGAAACCCCGTGTCTGTTACCAGTCTCGGCCCATTCTGGCCTCCTCCCAGAGCCCCCGCCTCCCCCAGCCACTCCTGCCCACGGCGGCCACTGGCTGCTGTCTGTCTCTGTGGGCCTGCCTATCCTGTGCACTCCATATAACGTGTGCATTTCATTTCATGCAACATGTTACCATCTGTGTCTGGTTTCCCTCACTGTCTGAGATTCGTCCACGTTGCAGCAGGTGACAGTGCTGCATTCCTTCTACGGTGTGGATGATATTCCTTTGAATGGATGACCACATCTGTCCATCCATTCATCTCTCTATTTTTTTTAACAGATCTATTTATTTATTTGGAGGGGGGAGGGGCAGAGGGAGAGGGAGAGAATCCCAAGCAGAAACCCCGCTGAGCACAGCGTACGACGCAAGGCTCAATCTCACGACCCCGAGATCATGACCTGAGCTGAAATCAAGAGTCAGACCCGGGGCGCCTGGGTGGCTCAGTCATTAAGCCTCTGCCTTCGGCTCAGGTCATGGTCCCAGGGTCCTGGGATCGAGCCCCGCATTCTCTGCTCCGCGAGAAGCCTGCTTCTCCCTCTCCCACTCCCCCTGCTTGTTTCCTCTCTCGCTGTGTCTCTCTCTCTGTCAAATAAATAAATAAAATCTTTAAAAAAATAAAAATAAATAAATAAATAAATAAATAAAAAGAGTCAGACCCCCCACCCACTGAGCCACCCAGGCGCCCCGATCCATTCATCTCTTGATGCACATTTGGGTTATTTCCACTTCGGGGTTGTTGTGAATAATGCTGCCGTGAGCATTCACATACATGTTTTCAATTTCCTGGATGTACATACATGATCACGCTTTCATTCTCGTGGCTGCATGCCTAGCAGTGGGCCTGCTGGGTCCCGTGGTGGCTCTGTGCTGACCCCTGAGGGCGGCCACGTCTCAGCCACCCATGTCGATGTGGTTGGATGGCGGCCGTCCCTCATCTGCTGTCACGCGTGCTTACCCACGAAACCCACCCTGTGCTCGGATGCACCCCCCTCAGCCAGACCACAGAGGGGCATCCTGGCTCAACTACTCTTTTTTTTTTTAGATCTTTGTTTTAGTGATTATGATATAGAGGAGAATCTGTGCTCAACGTTTTGATCACCCCTCATTTAACAAATATTTACTGAGCACCTACGACATGGCCGGGCCCCTTATAGGCACTGAGGACACATCATCAGTGGACAAGACGAAGATCCATGTCCAGAGCCACCCCACAGAAAGGCAACGGTGGCTGCTTAGGAAGATGAATGGTCCTTAAACGTTTCTTCCAAGATTCAGTCAGGTCCCAGATCTCTCCGAGGACAGCCTGTGGACGCGCGGGTTACTCTTCCCCACACCCTCCTTCCCGCACCAGCCCCAGGATGCCCACGAAACCACACATCCTGAGGCACCACACAGAAGGAAGCACCCCACGTACAAAGTCACGGTCCCCGGAAGGAGAGCGTCCCCGTGAGTTCCCAGCACGCACACCTCGTGATCTCAGCTTTGCTGAAAGTCCAACGACCATCCCCGTTCTACACAGAAGCAACAGCTCGGGACATCTGGGTGGTGAGTGGTTCGTAGCTGCCATGTGGGTGCCATCCACACCCCGCAGACGGCTCCGTGGGGGGAGCCCCTCCATCCCCTGGCCTGCAGGGAAGAGTCATTGCCTGACGGGTAGAAATGAATTTGGGGAAGGGCTGGGGCTGCGACTCGAAACTCCTTCCAGTCACCCTGAACCGAGGAACCTTCTAGAAGCTGCCAAGTGCCTTCGCCAATGCCACATTTCAGGGGCGCTTCTCTGAAGGGAGTAGGGCCCCTGACCCACAGGACACTGACCACAGGATTATCTGTTCAAGCACTGGTGTGTCTGCTTGTCTGACCGCGCTGCTATGTGAGGGGCAAGGACTGTGCCCACATGGCCCACTGGGTACACAGTAGGTGCTTAACCACGGAGGAGTGCTGAGTGAGTGAACGGCGACCCAGCCGCGAGGGTCGACGGGCACAAACGACTCCCTGCATTTAAGGGGGGGCCTGACAGATGCTGGTACCAGCCCGGCCGCAGCTTCTGTACTGGGAACCCCGCCCCACCCGGGAGGCTGCTGGTTCCCGGCCTCACCCTTGTCTCACTCCACACCCCACACCCCCCGGGGCCCTAGGCAGGTAAAGGAACAATAGCTCAGAATGTGAAAGAGAGCAGGGAGCACAGTCAGCACCCCCAGGGGCTCAAACCCATGTACCTTAGCAGCACACGTGGGGGATGGGCAGGGCTTACTGACCCCATTTCAGAGGTGGGTAGACCGAGGCCAGAGAGGTGAGGGTATTCCAGGCCCACAGCCAGGCAGAGGCACAGCAAGAACCCAGGGCCCCCAAATCCATGCTCAGCATGCTCCGCATCTCAGGCAGCCCCCCCAGGAGCCTGCAGCCAGGTGGCCCTATGCAGGTGTCCACAGAGGCCACGCTGGCCAGCGCCACCACCTGGAGGGGACCCAGCACAGGATGACCTTAGGAAAGTGCCCGAGTCACAGGTGGGCCAGAGCCGTCAAGGTGGACTCCTGGGGTTCTACTCCCCTCCACATGGGGCTCCCGGCCCCACCTGGACTGCCACCTGGCCCACTGCATGTAACAGCCACCGTCTCAGGTTAAGACAGAAAGTGCAGAAGGTGAAAAATGATCGTGGTGCTGACCCAGGTGTCAAAGCCATGGCCCAGGAGGCCAGGGAGCCAGACGTCCGTAGGACAGCCCGCACCAGGGCCAGGGGACTTTGGCCCTGTCTTCTGTTTTCCAAATTTTCCACGGGGTAACTAAGTAAAGTTTTACAGAAAACACATGAAAACCCCCAGATCTAAGTGACCCCAGACATCCACACAGGGTGGGGGCAGCCGTTAGAATCAGGTGAGCCTGGCATGGGGTCCCTGGGATGTGACATCGTTGCCGCCCACCTGCATGGCTCGGGGAACATCCTGCTTGCTGAGGATGGGCTCAGTGAGTTATTAATCACTTTGTTCTTCATCACCCACGGCCTCATGAGACATTGTGTACTGATTGGTCTCCATGGCCCTGGACCAAATGCTTTGTCCCCCATCCAAATCACCCCAGCTCTTGACAATGCTTCCTGGCCCTCACAGGCTGGCAGTGAAGAAATCAGACCAGGGAGGCGCAGATCGCCCTCCGTTCCAGGGACCTCCATCTAGTGGGACGGTAGGGGTGCAGCGGGGTGGTGACAGCGAGTCACTGCAGGAGAAAGGCCAACAAGGAGACTGGACACAGGGGAACCGTGCCAACAAGGAGCCCGGCCCCGTGTTTAAGTAACAAAAGAAAAGGGGGGCTGGCCACGCCCCCACAGGCCCCACCCAGACCCCACCCAGCACTCATGTGTCTGGACCCTTCCTCAAGATGCAGTCGGTCCTCCCTGACTCTTCCGATGGAATCCTTGTACTTTGCGACATTTGCTCCATGTAAATTTCAGGGCTGGTACTAGTCACCCCAAGGGCTCCGATGAGTCACCTGAATCACTCCCAAAGAGTGATTCTATCAGGGCCTCTGTGGGGACCTGGACGTGGCCAGGGCCTCCTGGACCCATGGCCCCAGGAGGCTCGGGCAGGTCATGAGAGGGACCTGGGCCCCTGGGGAAGCTGAGCTGGTTGGAGACCCTCAAGGAGGAGGCGGTGTGTGTGTTCCAAAAAAGAAACTAAATGTGGAAGAGACCAGTCCCTGGGCTCACCCTTCGGGACTCCCCATTCAGGGCCCGGGTCTGTGGGTGAGGACAGAGGAAACGGGACTCCTGTTTGCATTAGCACCATGCCAGTGACTCCAGCTGATGAAGGAAACGCAGCCATGGGCATGCGTGGGGCGAGTCCACGAAGGCAAACCCACCTGTCTGCTGGTGACGGTGACAAGACAGCAAACCCCTGTGAGTCACAGGGTTCAGCATGTGCTAACAACCCAACCTCCCAAGACCCCTGCCAGGCAGGGAATGAGACCAGCCCTACGTCAACGAGGAAAGAGAGGCTCAGAGAGATAAAAACCACCTAAGCCAGGAGCTGCTACGTGGTAGCACCAGAATGTGGTTCCGCACGGCGTGGACGCGGCGCCCATCCTCTTCCAGGCTGTCCTGTGGTGGCGGTGAACTCAGCAGGCCTGAGCCGCCCAAACCCGGCCCATTGCAAAGACAGGCTAGGCCCCTGCCTGGCTCCTGGGAACGATCTGCCTGATACAGCGTCTTGGCCCCCCACGAGGCCTTGGGCCACATCACATCGCTGATGCCAACAGTGTGATTTGTGGCTGGGGGGGGGCCTTAGCCCATCTGGTCCCAGCTTAACCTCTGGAGGGACTGGACACTGGGGTCAGCTGTGTCTGGTGACCAACCCCCAATAAGATCCCGGGACTCCGGGCTCAAGGGAGCCTCCCCATCTGGCCACAGTTCACATGTGCTGTCACGCGTGGCTGCCGGCAGAATTCAATACCGCCCGTAAGACCCCACTGGGAGGACGGCTGGCCACTGGCGCCTGGCCTCTCCGGATGGCCGCGTACCTCTGCTGATGTTAACCTGGATCCTCCCGCCGTGTGAACCGTAACAGCTTCACCGAGTTCCGTGCCTCCTTCTAGAGAATCGGTGATCCCGAGAGTGGTCTCGGAGACCCTGAACGTTAAGTGTCTTGTCCACCTGCGGCTGTAATCCTAAGGAGCAGACTTCACGGCAAAGGTGGGGAAACAGGGCTGGACTGATTTATAAGAACGTAAGTTGCTTTTTGATAACTGTCAGAAACGTCAAACGAACAACAGAGAGATGATCCCAGGAACGGCTGCTTCCATGATGACCAGAGGACCAGGGCCAAGCGCACGCGACTTCTCCTGGGACGGGGGCTGCTTTTGCAGGAGGAATCCCACAGGCAGGTAACAGGATCCGGTGTGCATCCCATCTGGGCAGCCTGGACAGCTGTGAGGCGAGGCTGTGCGGGGAGGGACCCGAGTCCCCACAGACAAACTCCCAGGTGACGAGGCACAGAGATCTCTCCCCTCCCCTCGGCGGAAGCGGGTGCAGCAGGATGGCTGAGGCAGGGGTTCTTGACACAGCCCCCCGCCCCCAGGCATCTGTCCCGTGCCGGCCGGCCCTGCACTGCTAGCGGAGAGCAGAACTCCTGCTCGCCTGGGCCCCGTCTCCTCTCGAGATGGCTCCCGTATAAGCCAGATCAGACTCACAGAGGAGAGACCAAGGGCGAGCGTCACGTCCCCACAAATAGTCCTTCGTCCGTCCACGCTGCCTACAGACCCACGCAGCCCAGGGTCCCGGGAAGGGGCTGGATGCACACGCCCTCGAGGCACCACCTCCCCACTGGCCCGTCCACGGGATGCTGACGGGGATGCCAGGCAGAGGAATGAGTGTCTGGACCCGGGGCTGGGGGTGTGGGACCCTGTCCCTCTGAGCACGGAGCTAAGGGCAGGCAGGACAGAGCCAGCCTTAAGTGGAGTCAGTCTGACGTCTGTACCCCACTCTGCTCCCCTTTCCCACGAAGGGAGCCCCCGTGGGGTGCAAAAGGAAGAAACCAGAGGAGGGAAGACCCTGGGGTCCCCAGGGCTCTTGGCGATCCCACTCCAGGAGGCCACATGCCCGCCAGGAACCCGGAGTCGGTGCCGAGTGTGACCAGAAGCATCCCAGGTCCTGGGCTCTTGCTGGTGCCGCCCAGCCTGCCGGCCTGGACCATACCTGTCATTGTCACCAGCTGTGGGCCGTCTGGAATCTGCAGTCACGGCCTCTTTCAGAGGATGTTGCCCCAGGCAGCTCCAGGCTAGCCTCCCTGGCCCCAACTGGGGACATGCCCCGCCTGGACTCGGCCTGGCCACAGCCCACACTCCTGCCAGGGTCTCCAACTTCTAGCCTCTTTACTCCATCCTGGGACCCAGCAAAGGTGGCATGTTCCTGCGGGAGGCGGGCGGGAAAGCTCGGCCACAGCGTCCCCGGGGCGTCACTGGCCCCCTGCCCGCACCCCTCGAACAGAATTCTCCCACTAGGTCCTCGCACACCTGTTTGCTGGGATTAAATGTAAGGAGGCCCATGAGAATTGGTCAGAGCTGAGGACAAGCAGACCTGGCTGGGGAGGAATCAGGCTCACAGGGTCCGGGGCAGCTAGTCCTGGCCACTGGGACGGTCCTTTTCTGCAGTGTTCTGTCTGGTGGAATCCACATTATCTCCTTCCTTCCTTTCTTCCTGCCTTCCTTCCTCCCTTCCCCCTTCCCTCCTTCCCTCCCAGAATTGCACAGGTTCCTGAAACAGGGGTGGGAAACCTTTGGATTATCTCTATATTCCAGCAGGAGGAACGTTCCGGAAAGGGGCAGGTCTGCCAACGCTGCTTCCCCCGACCTACTGAGTCACCCCTACACATGCCTGGAATTCTGGACTAGGGACGGCTATCCATTAGCTGGCTGGTGGCTGGGGAGTGGCAGAGTCTGCAGGGGAGTCCAGAGGGCCGTGTCCTGGGTCACTATCGGTGGCTGAAGGGAGACCTGAGGCTCAGCAGGGCTGCCCTTAGACTGTGGCAGGGGGAGGGGCTCCAGTCACCACGAGGGTCTCACCAGCCCCGTGCCCCATCCTGGGGGACCCACATCTGACTTTAGTCCCTGTGCCCCGAGCCGGCCCATGCGGTACTCTCCCTGTCCCCTCACGTGATGGCTCCATGGACGGAAGAGGGACGACGACCCAATGAGCTCTCCAAACCAGCGCGGACCCCCGCGCGGTCAGGCGTTTGCTCCTGCGCAGGTGGGAGGTGCGGAGGGACCGTCCATCCCAAGTCTTCAGTGCTTTCCTTAACTCCTGGCGGGTGCGTTCACAGACGCTCCTCCCCATTCCCAATCCCATTTGAGAGACATCGCGCAGACAGGGGCGCTCCCCAGAAACACCGGATGGGCCTGAACTACGTCTCCATGTGGCGGTGGCTGGACTCTCCTGTGCCTTTCATGCTCTGCGACTGTGAATCCATTCCATGAGCTGAACCCCCCTCTGATAACACCCAGGGAGGATTCGCGCGGAAGGCGACCACACGCACACGTGGGTGGGATGGCCACGCGGGAGGGAGCAATGAACAGAGAAGAGAAGCCTAAGTATCCAGAGAAAGTGGGAACCCACGGCGATCCTCCCATCCCTGCCCATGCCTCTGATCTACTTCCACGTGCACAGGTGTGAAGACACAGTAACATCACACAGCCCCTCCCCAGGCTTCCCCAAGACCAGGCGCTACCTACACACATGGTAAGTCTGTAATAGAATAGAGACATCACTGGGAGGAACGGACAGATGGAGGGAGGGAGGGAGAGTGGGAGGGAAGGAGGGAAGGGAGGCAGGAAGGCAGGAAGGAAGGAAGGAAGGGAGGCAGGAAGGGAGGAAGGAAGGAAGGAAGGCAGGAAGGAAGGAAGGGAAGAAGGGAGGAAGGAAGGAAGGAAGGAAGGCAGGCAGGAAGGAAGGAAGGGAGGAAGGAAGGCAGGAAGGAAGGAAGGCAGGAAGGCAGGAAGGCAGGAAGG
>NC_058413.1:2709316-2749543 GCF_002201575.2 Neomonachus schauinslandi | reverse complement strand
AGGAAGGAACGAAGGCAGGAAGGCAGGAAGGAAGGAAGGCAGGAAGGGAGGAAGGGAGGAAGGAAGGCAGGAAGGGAGGAAGGGAGGAAGGAAGGCAGGAAGGGAGGAAGGGAGGAAGGGAGGAAGGAAGGCAGGAAGGGAGGAAGGGAGGAAGGGAGGAAGGAAGGCAGGAAGGAAGGAAAGAAGGAGACAATGTGGATTCCACCAGACAGAACATTGCAGAAAAGGACCGTCCCAGTGGCCAGGACTAGCTGCCCCGGGCCCTGTGAGCCTGATTCCTCCCCAGCCAGGTCTGCTTATCCTCAGCTCTGACCAATTCTCAAGGTGGCATTTCCCTGGAAGCCAGCCCTGAGCCGGCCTTTCTGGGAGGCAGGCCCTGGAAGGGGGCAGAGGGCACTGCTCATCTCTGGACAATGAGTAAAGAATTCCTCTGTATCCGTTCCTGTAGGTTTTATGAGTTACCCTTCCCTGACTTTCAACTGATTCCATTAACAAATCAGAGACAGAGACGGGGATTAGAGCCCTAGGGACATGCTGGGTTTGGCAGTCTGAAGGCTCCCCAGAAAAACTTCTGAAGGCCTTAAAAAGTCTAAAATCCAACGAAAGAAAGCTGCCCTGTAGTTCCAACTGTCCCATTATCACTGTATTTGAACCCAGGAGGGGCACTGAAAGCAAATGCGGCCGGAAAGGCACCCTGGAGGGCTTGAAGTGGGTGCCGCTGGGTGGTGGGACGTGCCAGGGCAGGGGGCAGCTGTCAGGGAAGGAGGGAGCCCCAGCAGAGCTGAGAGCAGAGAGGACGTGGAGACGGCCAGGGATGAGGCTCAAGTCCAAGGACGGGAGTGGAATCCCTGCCCCGTAAACCCTACTCCTCCGGGGCTGCGTTCCAAATTCCAGGGCAGTCCAGCCGCCTGAGCAGGGTTCGCCCCTCCCTTACCCCACGGAGTCCTGGGCAGGTGCTTGGGACACGGCAGCCGGCCATGAAGGAGCTCCCGGGACAGCGAGGTTGGCATAACGGAGGGGGCAAAGGGCATCTGGTGGGAGGCCAGTAAGACACCAGCATGAGCCCCAGATGTAAATGCACAACACGGTAACGCAAAACAGCCAGAGCCCAAGGGTGCACCCACACATGCACACACACACCCTTGGGGTTCAGACAAGAGTCTACTACATTTTGGCGTATCACGGGCCAGGGAATTAAGAAAAAGAAATCTTACAACGCAGCTGGGATGGCCAACATTTTATTTCCCCGGGGCAAGATATTTTAGGAAGCAAGATGCACCATGAGCACCAGCCCTAACGGGAAGGTCACTCGCTCCCAGTGTCGGGGAGGAAGTCAACACAGAACATGGCCTGTCCTTCAAATCAAATCCACGGAGCTTCACATAAAGCTCATTGTCAGGGGCCGGGTCTCTGCACGTCACCCAGGACTGGGGGAAGCTGGTTAGGAACTGGTGGCCGCGGGGGAGCCTGGACGCTGGAGGCCAAGCCCATCCCCAGGGCACGAGGACGGTCTCCACAAGGTGTGGGTAAAGCGCATGGAGCCCAGGGTTGGGGGGCTTCCAAGGGGCTGTTCTAATCCAGAAGCCACACTGCAGTGCAGGGGGGCCCCCAGCCAGGCCAATCAGGACGCACATCTCCCTTCCCACCCCCAGAAAACCGGAACAGCACAAATGCCCCAAGCTGTGTGCGCGGCTGACTCAGACACCGCTTTGCTTTGGCATGACCCCGCAGAGGGTGCTCTGGCTCGGGGACCCAGCCAGGCGTAGCGTGGGTCAGGGTTCCTGTGCCACACGGAACCTCCGCTGTGCCCCTTGTCACGGAGCCCCCTCATGGACAGCGTGTTCACAGGACCACGGCATTTGGCAGGTGTGCACACACCAACACACAGACACACACACACAGACCCAGTTCCTAAACCTTGGACACAAACTCCCAGAACTCCTGACCCTCTCGCAGAGCTATGAAGCCCCACAGCAACTCCCCCACAGCAGGACAAGCTTGGATTCCAGCCCAGCACCAGCTCACGTGGCCGGTGGCCCGGCATGAGACCCTCTCTGCTGGGTGTGTCCCTGCATCCTCGGACAGCAAATGCTCTGGATGCAAGCTTCTTATGTGGGGTCCCCCAACACGGCCCCTGCCTCCAGCTGCTCGGGGAGACACACTGGGGGGCACCCCGCCCCAGATCCCGTGGTGAGGGCTCCGTAGGGGGAACCGGGGAGTGGCAGGAACCTGCCAAAGACTGTTTAGACCCACATCCTCACAAAGACTCATCAGATTCTCAAAGAAGTCTGTGACCCCCACATGTGAAAAACGGCTGGCTTAGGTAACTTGCATGGGCCCTTTCGACGGTGAACCTCAGTCTGAGGGGGTCCCCGGGGCTGTGCTGTCGATCCGCCCTTGGTAATCTGTGGTTAAGGCCCAGTGTCACCCCCGGGAGAAAATCCCTGGTTTGGCCACATGGCTCTTCTCATTTGGAAGAAACGAGTATATGTGAGTATTCACAGGAATATAACTTTATTTACATCCGGCCTCACCTGACTTCTTTCTCACCAGCAGGGTGTGTCCCTGAGCCCCAGGAATCCACCTGCACACGGAGAAGACCGGCTGGTAACTCACTCCACCCAGTTACCGCCACCCACTTGGTGCGGGCTACCGGAGAAACCACATTCCACCCCTGCCCCCGGGGCCCTCCCTGCTGCAGAGAACTCGCTAGCAGCCCCGGGGCTGCAGGTAAAAGATCTCAGCGAACAGAGACTGGACGTGTGGCTGGTGCCCTTTCCTCCCTTGCACCTGGGATCCTGGGACCTCCGACCCTGGGAGCCGGCTCCTTGGGGTCACCGCAGCCCTAGAAGCTTCCTGACCCCGCCCGCGGTAACAGCTCCAAGACTTCACAGGCCAGGTGGCCTCCCTGGGACTCCCTGGCTCTCCCGTCCCTGAGACCCGCCTGCCGGGACGTTTCACCGAAATGGAGTCACACAGTATGTGCTCAGCCAATTCTCCCTCTTGTTCTTCTTCAATCCACTGTTGGGGAAAGCTCTGGCCTTGCCCAAAGTAACCTCTGCCCACGGCTCTGAATCACTTCAAAATACAAGAAGGTAACATACCTGAGCCACCGTAGCTCGGTGTCCACCCCAAAGCCGCTTCTGTTAGGTCCTCGGCTTTCACTAAGGTCAGACGGTACTTGAAAACCATATTGTTTTTGTTTTTGTTTTTGTTTTTGTTTTGCAAGACCCCAACTGAAAACACCACGTCACGTGAAAAACATTCCTTAGACTGGAGTGCCAAGGAAAGTCTGCTCTCCAGATGAATTACTGTCAGGCAATTGGCCTTTGTTACCCCACCTTTCCCTTTTCACCCTGGCTACCAGGAAGCCCAGGGGTAAGAACCACATGTAAGGGTAAAGATGCTCTCTTGCCCCAGAGATTGGTCTTAAAGACCCCTAAGGGTTAGAGCGGAGTTCTACCAGTGGGGCCTGCAGCAGAATCATCTGGGAAGTAGGCTAAGAAGACAGATACCTAATGAACTAGATTTCTTGTGGATGCAGTCTTAGAATCTGCAAGATGCCGGGGAATTCTTGGTCCTCGGGTCAGGCTCTGCGGTCAAAGTGAAATGACACAGCCCATCTCCTAGGACGAAGCAGGCCTTTCTGGAGAAACTGATCTAGTTGTTGTCTTCATCTTTGGGGAGGAGCATGCGCACAGCCTGGGTGCTCTCAGCAGGGGCCACGGTGAACGCAGCAGACAGGCAGACTGGGCACGAGGGGCCGGCACTGCTGAGAGATGCTGAAGCAGTCAGTCCTTGGCTGAGATGCGCAGGAGGATTCACAGGTCGAGCACGGCGAACGCCAGCCCCATCCCTGGACCTCCTAACCCAGTCCTCACGGGGCTTCAACAGTTTCCGGGAAGACTCCAGTCCACCGGAGAAGCATGCCACCTCCCTGACTCCGACACCCAGCCTGGGCCCCCTGCTCCCCAGCTCCCCCACCCCAACGGGGGCTGCAGATGTTTCTTTCCCCAAGCGCCTCACTGGCAACCAAGTCTGAACTGGAAGGAGGAGGCAAGGGGGAGGCCAGGAGGGAAACCCAGGGGTCGGTTTCTCCCCTCGATGCCCCAGGCTGCACCTGCAGCCCATGCAGGCCCAGGGAGCACGGCGCCCATGGTGCTTCACAGAGAACGTGCAGGTGGAGATAGGAGACCCCCACGTCCCCAGCCAAGGACATGGGAACAGGGAGGAGTAGCGGACAGAGTAGGGGGCCAAAGCCCAGGGTCGGGGACAGAACCATCAGGGACCAGGACACCTCTGGAACCCCAGCGCTGACCTTATGAGCAGGTGGCCTGGGGAGTGTCCCACCTCCTCCTGCCTCCGCACCTCCTACTGTAGTGAGAACCACCCATCTCAGTGTTAGGATGGGGGGCTATGATGTGCCCACCAAGCTCGCACATGAAGATCCCGGGCGGCCAAAGCAGACAACGGGAGAGAAGCTGGCCCACCAGAAATACACAAGGTAGGAGGAGGGAGCACAGGGGCTCCAGGTGGCTCCTTGCTCCGGAGGAGGCCGGGATGAAGTTCTTGAAGGCAGCTGGGGTGCCTTGCATGTCTGTGGAGGAATCTTTAAATGCATGGAACACTCTGGGGCATTTCCGTGGGAGTGTCCGGCCCCAGCGTGGACACAGGAGCCAGCACGTCCCCAGTCGTGCTGAGAGGATGGAGATGCTCAATGCCCACCGGTGGTGCCCAGGCGGGGCCTGGCAGGACACGCTGGGTCCTCTGTCCTCAGCCCACTCCCTCCAGAGGCTCTAGGGAAGGACACTTCCTGTCTTTTGCAGCTCTTGGGGGACCAGGCGTCCCTGGGCTTGTGGCCGCAACCATCAGTCTCTGCCTGGGGCACCACGGGGCCCCTCCTCTTCTGTGTTCCCTCCCTCCTGCTCCCTCGGGTGGACCCCCCCACTACAGCTTCTGCTCCATGCCCTTGCCGGTCATCACGTGCTGCCGAGCAGTTGGTCATTTCCAGTTACGTTTCGGTTTTGTCCCATTACGACACCAAGACTCCCTTATTCCCATATTCCTCTTTTCTGAAAATCATAGTTTATCCTGGTTTTTCACGATCATAAATCGTACCAAGCTGAACATCCTTAGGTTTGCAAATACACGTCACTCTTCCCTCAGGTAAATTCCCAGGGCGGGATCTGGGGACCGAGGAGGGTGCCCATCCTCCTGTTAAGAGGATGTCTACGCTACCCGAGCAAAGGAACATGCCGGCTCCTTGCCGCGGACCACTGCACCATCACATGGGCCATTCGGAGCATCGGACCCAAACAGCGTCTCTGAAATGCAAGAGCCTCCATCCGGACATCCCCACGACGGGGCACCAGTGGCAGCAAAGGCCCAGCGGGGGCACCTGAGCAGCCCCCTCTGCACGTCTTGAGCAGGTGTGATATTCCCATTCTGGGGCCCGGGAGCCGGCCAGCTCCCGCGAAAACAGCTCTTCAAACAAATCATCTGCATCATGTTTTCCATTTTCTGTATCTTCTCATGTTCTGGCGTCTCTGGGGCGGGGGGTGCTGACACACCCGGGTGTGGGGGAGACTGCCCTGCCCAGGCCAACGCCGCACAGGGCACACGGCTGACGATCAAAATGGACTCGGCAAGACCCCGAGGAGACAGCACTGTGCGCCCAGCAGGACGGCCAGGATCAAAGACAGCCGGTGGCTGGCGAAGGCAGGAGCCCTCGGACGAAGCTGTCTGCAAGGCGAATGGTTCTCCCACTTGGGGGAACGGTCCGGCGGCTCCTGAAAGGTTAAACCCGGAGCTGCCTTGAGATGTAGCAAAGCCATCCTTCCCAGCGGCAGACTCTGAAGACACGAACGCCCACGTCCACACGAAGCTCATCCAGGGACGTTCATGGCAGGCTTACTCGTAATGGACGTTGTAGCGGGAACGGCGCAAATGTCCACCCCGATGAACAGACAGGTGGCATGAGGTGCATCCATCACCGAGAAACAGGAGCGATACCCTGACATCTGCTCCAACGTGGACGGTCCTGAAGACGCTGCGTGGAAGCAGCCAGACACGAGAGGCCACAAAGTGTGCGACTCCACGTAGGTGAAACGTTCAGAAGAGACAAGTCCGCACGGACAGAAGGCGGACGGCTGGCCGGCTGGGGGCAGGGGAGGGGAGGTGACCGCTAACAGGCTCAGGGGGTTTTCTGTGGGGGTGGGGGGAGGGCGATGAACACGCTTTAAAGTGGACTGTGGTGAGGACGACAGAGCAGCGTGAATGCACAAAAAAGAACTGGACGGTATTCTCTTTAAACGGGAACGCAGGGTCGGGGAATTACATCTCCATAAAGCTATTTCTTAAATGTCTTAGACCGAATCCGTGGTGCCCCGAGATGGGTGGGTGGCTGCAGGGTCCGGCATATTTACCTGCCCCCCAGTCAGGAAGCACAGCACTGCTCGGCGCAGGGCACAACGGCCCGAGCTCCCTGACCTCCAAGACCTCTTGATGACCAAGAGTCATGTGAAGATCCAAAGACCCCGTGAGCAGAGATAAGTTACAAACTAGCGCTGGGCAGAACTAACTGGGAGGAAAGCCCGGAACCAGCTCTGTTTTACGGCCAACCCAGCCCTGCATCATGAGCCCGGTTCTTCCAGTGGACACTGGGCCTAAATGCCTCCCTGCGCGGCACCCCAGCAGGAAGGAGCCCCCTGTCCAGGGTCAGCACCCTCCACAGACGGAAGCAAGCCACATAACTTAACCAAGACTCTGTGGGCTTCAGACCAGGGGGCCACCAGATGCCACCATGCTGTGTGCCCATGCCCCTGGGATTTGTGGAGAGTGAGCTGGTCCCAGCCTCCCATCAGAGACCCACTGCTGGTTCTCAGCACTCAGCGTGCCCAGATCATGCGTTTCTGTAAAGAGCCAGCTCGGATGTATTTTCAGTTCTGCAGACCACATGGTCTGTCACGTCCAGGACGCTGCTGGAGCATGAAAGTAGCCTGAGGTGGCATGCAAAGGAGCAGATGTGGCTGTGTGACAATAAAACTTTATTTACAAAAGGCAACCTGTAGACTGGGGGAAACGATTTGCAAATCACATGTCCAGCAAGGTATTAATATCCATAGTATATCAAGACCTCCTATAACGTAATAACAGAAATCAAACAACCCCATTGGAAAATGGGCAAAGGACTTGAATGGATATTTCTCCAAAGAAGATACGGGGATGGAGAATAAGCCCACGAAGGGATGCTCAGCATCCCTAGTCATCAGGGAACACTAATCTAAACCACAGTGAGATACCACTTCACACGCCCTAGGATGGCGATGAGCAGAAAGACAAAAAACGTGCTGGAGAGGATGTGGAGAAACCAGGACCCTTGTGCACGGCTCCTGGGAAGGTAAAATGGGGCAGCTGCCCTGGAAAGCAGTTTGGCGACTCCTCTAAAGCAAAGCAGAGTAACCGTGTGACCCAGCAAGCCCACCCCGGGGGCATCTCCAGAAGAACGGAAAGCAGGGACCTGAACAGATATCTGTACATCCATTCCCCTAGTAGCACTCACGAAAACAGCGAAAAGGTGGAAGAAAGAGACCCAAGTATCCATGGATAGACAGATGCGTGGATACACAAGACGTGGTCCAACCACACAGTGGACTGTGACTCCACCTGAACACGGAGGGACACGCTGACACCTGCCACAGCGTGGACAGACTTTGGGGACGAGATGCTGAGTGAAATAAGCCAGACACAAAAGGACAAACGCTGCAGGATTCCACCCACATGAGGTCCCTAGAGTCTCCAGATCCACGGAGACAAGAATGGATGAGGGGCCCCCGGGCTGGGGGTGGGGTTGCCTCGTGTCTCAGGGGGACATAGTTTCTGTCTGGGAAGACGGAAAGTTCTGGAGACAGATGGTGTAGACGGCTGCACAACAGTGTGAATCCACTTAATGCCCCTGAGCTGTGCATTTAAACACAGCTAAGCGGTACATTTTACTCCACGTGTAATTTACCAACATTAAAAAAAAACACCTTATCAACAAAAGCAGAAGATGGGCAGGGTTTGGCGTGTGAGCCAGGGTCTGCCGAGCCCTGACTCAGAACCACATGCCCTGGCCCTTGATTTTGGAGCAAACGCTTGAGCATGGCTGCAGGAGGCAGAACTGTGGCCCGAGCTGCACGCTCGCAAGGCCCGTCTGCCATCCCCTTCACCGCCCAGGACGATCACCCGGAGCATCAGAAACCCTCTCTGCCATCTGATTAATCCCTAGGGGGTGTCTGATTACACCCACAAGCAGCAAGGATAATTTGAGGCCATAACAAAGAACACTGGAGGCAAACCAAGTCCTTGAACTCGTAAGCTAGCACCTCGGGTCGCCTGTGAGAATTCGCCACGGAGAGTAAATTAGTCGTCACTGTGAAGTGCAACCCTCTGCCACTAATGATGTGATGTCCTGGCTAGTCACTGAATTGCCACTCAAGGGTAATGTCCCGTTCTTCCTGTGTGGCAGCAGGAGGTGGTCGCGGCCCGAAGCCTGAAGCCCAGAATCCACGCAGGTTTACGACGTGATAAACATCTCCCCGCAGACGATGCTGCGGCCAGGCCGCAGGGGACGCCAGGGGCCCACACGGGGGCCACACGTGATGAGTGGAGACCCGTAGGACATCGGGAGGCCGCTGAGGATCAGGGTCCCTTGGTGGCTTCCTGATGAGGCAGCACTGGGGCGCATGAGGACGCAGGACAGGGCAGCTGGGAAGGAGGAAAAGGAGACCAGAGGAGCCTCGGCCTGACCAATAATTCTGCCCCCGCTCCGCCACCAGCCCAGGACCCAGCACTGCCTGGCCCACAACGTCCCAGCACAAGGGAAAGCCCTCTCCATCCACAGCACAAGGGCCTCCAGCCATCCTGCCTCCAGCCAAGAGGCCCTGGGATGCTCTTTTCGGGCTAGTCTCTCCCTGAACGGCCACCCCCTAAAGCAGGCCAACTACCACTGGAGATTCACCCCTAGCCTTCACGAGGGGCCCAGACCGGCTCTTTCCTCCTTCCTTCTTTGCCTTGTGTGGCAACGACCACCATCGCAGGGGTGGGGACTCTGAAATCCAGTGCTCCCCACCACTGGGGAGCCAACAGAAGTTCCCTAAGAACAGACTCAAGACCCAGCCCTGACAAAGGACTTGCAGAGAACTGTCCACAGGGTAGCCCACCACCACAGACCCCGGGATGGTGACAGGCCAGAAATCCAATCAACTGGCCAAGTGTCCTTTTCTCAAGAAAACCCAGAAGTAAGAAGCCTCAGGGATGTTCAGCCTGGTCCTGAACTAACGCGGCCCGGCTGGCCTGACGCCGACCTCCCCAAAGGCAAGAATGATGAATGAGCACGTACAATGTGCAGACCAGGGTTCAAAGCCAGGTGGTTCCTGACAAGGGAACAGCATCGGGCATCAGCTGGAGACAGAGAAAGGAGAACCCCGGCTCTGCCCACTCGGCCGTGACAGCCAGGACTGGCACGTTCCTCCACGGAGCCCGCCACCAGCCCCCGGCCCGGCCAGAATGCCCCTCTTTGCCCAGGGGAGGGGCAGGATGCAGCGCAGAGCACGCAGAGGACCGGCACGGAAGGGCCTGAACAGGGGAATTTCAGGCAGGACTGGGAGTGGTGCTCCCAAAGCCGACGGTGACCAGTACCGGGATGGGGCAGTGGCTCTGTCCCTTGGCTCTTGCCTGCTGTAGTTATAGCCCCAGGACACACATCCTCCCTGGGGTCTTGGAGAGTGAAACAGATCTTAGTGTTTTTAAGTAAAAGGTATAGACAGAACAGGCTCTCAGACAGATCTACAGCATTTCTCAGTGTTAACATTTCACTGGGGTGGACAATTAGGAAAAAACATCTAAAATGTCTTCTCGGATGGGCAATTAAAAAAGAGAAGTTTGAGAAACACTGTCCAAAGGGGTTTGGGCCTCCCATACTGTCCTTGATGGTCCCCGGCTGCAGGGCCAGGAGAGAGGACACGTGTGCTCTGCCCGGGCTGGACTGAGCTACTCCGTGCCCACGTGGCTGTGAGTGAGGTGTGTACCTGCTGGTGACCACGTCCTCCTGAGAATGCAATGACCTCGCTTTCCTGTGCAACCGGTCAAGGTAAGATCCACATGCGGGCAGCACTCAGCAAATGCCCATTTTTAACCACAGGTTGCACATGAAACCATGCCAGCAGGGCACACAGTAGGTGCTCAGTAAAACAGGCTCTGGGCACTAAGCCATGAGCTCAGGGCATGCCTTGACTCTGCAGAAACACCAAGCATGGGCTTCCTGCCATCGTTCCCTGCCCCCAGGCACAAACGGGTGTTCCCCCCGCTCCTCGGGGTCCATGCAAAAATGGGGCAGGGATGCTCAGAGAAGCCCCCTCATCCACCATCGACCCTTAGACGCACTGGCTGGGTCCAGCATGGGCACAGCAACAAGGAGCAGAGAGGAAAAGGCAGGGCTGGGGCCTCAAGCTATGGTCCCGTTAAGTCCCCTCGAGGTCACATCAGCTGGTGACCAGGAGGCAGCTTTGTTTCCCCAGGCTTGAGGACAACCCCATCCACCCTCTCCCCATCCTAACACAAAACCAGGGGCCCAACTGCAAGGAACTGACCATTCTCTGGCCATGGTGCAGAAGGGGTGAGAGGTGGACCACACCACGACAGGGGTGACTGGCTCACAGGTGAAAAGGATGAGGAGGGAATGCTCAAACTCACCAGAGGTGTTGGCCGACTGGGCCCTACAGAAAAGCTTCTTAGAACAGGAGCTGTCTGTGCTCCGGTGGGCCGAGGAGCGGAGACTGGAGGGGCTTCCAGAGCTGGGAAAGACAAGAAAACCAGGACACAGTCAGACAGAAGCTGTCAAGAGGCAGAACGTTAAAACTCCAAGTGAATCCTGATATCTCTGAGCCAAAAACTAGGGGCTTCACTTATGCTTCCAGAAAGATGGTGTAGGCGTGCTTTTCCCGATTCCTCCCACAAAGTGCAATTGAAACACAGGGATATTGTACAGAAAACAAACATGAGACTCTGACAGAGGGAGAGAAGGAGGAAGCCTGGCAAGGGACTTGGGAACCCCGAGGAGCGGCATGAGGGGTCAGGTCTCTGGGGTGGGGTTTAGCTTCATCCATCCCAGACGTGGAACTGGAGAGCCAGAAACCCACACACACCAGGAGAAGCAGACAGAAAGCCACCACAAATGACTGTTCTCTCTAGCCAAAGGACCAGGAAAGTGGCAGC
This sequence comes from Neomonachus schauinslandi, assembly GCF_002201575.2. Classification (NCBI taxonomy): domain Eukaryota; kingdom Metazoa; phylum Chordata; class Mammalia; order Carnivora; family Phocidae; genus Neomonachus; species Neomonachus schauinslandi. Next base: position 2,738,287 of record NC_058413.1, on the reverse strand, counting down.
CTAATGAGACAATGTGTTTAGACAATGACCACTCAACAGACACCCCAGAAAAACTGGCGCCCACCCGGACCCACAGCAGCAAAGGCTGAGGGGGGGCGCCCAGACTTCTAACCTGTGCGGCTGTAATAGGCACCCCAAACCCCCAGTGGGGTGGTGTCAAACAAGCCGAAAAAAGGAGCTGGGACTTTCTTCCCCACCAGGTGGTAACAAATCCTCCTCACATTCCACTATATTGGTGCAGGTAATGCGGGGAGCCTGGGTTTCCACACCCACTGGGCAGTACCAAGGTACCCCTCCCTCACCCCACTGGACTGGTGTCAGGAAAGAGCTAATGGAGAGTCAGGACTTTCTCCATCACCAACAGAAATGAGGCCACCCACCATGATATTGGTGGGGACCATGTAGAGAGCAGGAGCCCCCAACCACACCAGCAACAACAAGGAGCCTCCCCACTGGAGTAATGACAGAGGTCAACTGGAGAATGAGACTTCTATGTCCACTTGTCAGTGACGGGGCAGCACCCCTCCTCCCCTGTGAGAGCCATGAGAGAACGTCAGCTGAAGCAGAGGCTTAGGAAGACCCACTGAAAATCATTCATCATCCCAAGAGCCAGGAAGATCTCAAATAGGACAAGGACAACCAACGGCTGCTGACAATGAGGTGACAGAGATGTTAGAATTACCCAACAAAGAGTTTAAATAAAAAGTCACAATAAGAAAGCTTCAATAAGCAATTATGAACATGCTGAAAACAGATGAAAAACAAAGTTTCATTAAAAAAACCAACATCAAATCTCAGCAAAGAAGTAGAGACAAATAAGAACCAGGTAGAAATGTTAGAGGAGTGAAAAATGTAGTAATTCAAACAAGCAGCTCAGTGTATGGACTCGACAGCAGGGAGGGAACAGAAATAACCCATGAACTGGAAGACAGACCAACAGATATTACCTAAACTTGCACAAGAGAGAAAACAGATGAAAAATGAAAAATAAACAGAGCCTCAGGGACCAGTGAGCCTATAACTTCATCAGAGTCCCAGAAAAAGAGAAGGGGGAGAGGGATCTGAAAAAGTACTCAAAAATATAACAACTGAAAACATCCCAAATTTGGGAAAGGACATAAGCCTACAGATTCAAGAAAGTTTATCAAATCCCAAATAGAATAAACCCAAGGAAATTCACACCAAGATGCATCATAATTCGGGACGTCTGGGTGGCTCAGTTGGTTAAGCGGCTGCCTTCAGCTCAGGTCATGATCCCAGGGTCCTGGGATCGAGTCCTGCATCGGGCCCCCAGCTCAGCGGGGAGCCTGCTTCTCCCTCTGCCTCTGCCTGCCGCTGCCCCTGCTTGTGCACACTCTCTCTCTGACAAGTAAATAGAGAAAATGTTTTTTTTAAAAAAAAAAGATGCATCATAATTAAACTTCTGAAAACTAGTAACAAAGACAAATCTTGAAAGTAGGCAGAGAAAAATGATACCTTATGTACAGTGGGGAAATAACTGGAGTAATAGTGTATTTCTCATCAGAAACCATGGAGGCCACACACAATATATTTGGAGTAATGAAAGAAAAGAACGATCAGTCTAGAATTCTATATCCAGCAAAAATATCCTGTAAGAATAAACAGAAAATCAAGATATTCTTAGATTAAAGGAAACCAAGAGAATTTGCCATCAGTAGACCTATCCTAAAAGAATGGCTAAAGAAAGCTCTTTAAACAGAAAGGAAACAATAAAAGAAGGAATCTTAGAACTCTGGGAAGGAAAAAAGAACACAGTAAGCAAAAATATGAATAAATACAATAGGCTTTTCTTCTCCTCTCAAATTTTCTAAATTATAGTTAACAGTTGAAGCAAAAATTACAATGCAATCAGATTTGGTTCTAAATGTATGTAGAGAAAATATTTAAGACAGTTATGTTGTAAGTGGGGGAGGGTAAAGAGACATAAAAGAAAGTAAGGTTTGTATATTTCACTCAAACTGGTATCACAGCAGATGGTGGTAAAGTTATATGTACAGAATATAATGCCTAGAGCAATCACTTAGAAAGCTATGGAAAGCTCAAAAACAATTACAGGTAAATCCAAGTGGAATTCTAAAAATATTCAAATGACCCACAAAAAAGGCAGAAAAAAGATAATGGATATAAGAACAGAGAGAACATAAAACAAAAAACAAAATGACAGACATTAAGCCTTAACACATCAATAATTACATTAATGCTAAATGGTCAAAATATACGATTTAAATGACAGAGATGGGCCAAATGGACTAAAGAGATTTTAAAAGACCCAATTATGTTAGGTCTACAAAAATTCACTTCAAATAGATACACAGTCAGGATGTAAAAATATGTAAACATTAACCACAGGAAGGTAGGCATGGCTATATTGACATTAGATAAAGTAGACTTCAGAACAAAGAAAACTACCACAGAGAGGAACATTATATAGTGACAAAATGTCAATCCACCAAGAAGAATAGCAACCTCAAATGTATATGCAACAAACAACAGAGGAGGAAAATGCATAAAACATAAATGGATAGAACTGAAAGGAAAAAGAAACAAATCCACAATTACAGTTGCACACTTCAACACCCCCATCTCAAAAACTGATAACTAGACAGAAAAGTCAGCAAGGATGTGGAAGCGCTCAACCAACAGATTCTAAGTGATATTCATAGAACCTTCCACTCAATAACAGCAGAATATACACTCTTTCCAAAGTGCTCATGGAACATATAGCAAGACAGACCATGCCCAGGGACATAAAACAACCTCAACACATTTAAAAGTGAAATCATACATAATGTGTTCTCTGACCACAACCGATTCAAATTAGAAATCCATAACTGAAAGGTAACAGAAATCTCCAAATAGTTTAAAACTATAAATATAAGCACACTTCTAAATAATTCATGCATTAAAGAAAGAATTTAAAAGGAAAATTTTGTAAATACATGGAACTGAATGAAAACAAAAGAGTAAAGCATACCAAACTTTGTGGGACACAGCTAAAGCACTAAGACAAATATTTAGAGCACTAAATGCATACATCAGAAAAAAAGGAATAATCTCAAATCAAAGTCTAAGTTCCTATCTCAAGAAGTGAGCAAAAGGAGAGGAAAATAAATCCAAAGCAAGCAAAAGGAAGGATATAATAATCATAAGAGTGGAGAAAACTGAAAACAGAAAAATAGAGAAAAACAATGAAACAATGAGCTGGTTCTTTATAAAAAGTCCATAAAATTGACAAAACTCTAGCAAGACTGACAAAGAAAAGAACAGAGACACGAATTACCAATACCCGAAATGAAATGAAGATACCATTACAGACACTGGAGGGGTGTTTATTATCAAAAAGATAGCAAAGGAGTACTATGAAATACAAACTACCTCAACTCATCCAAAATGAAATAGGTAATTTGAATAGCACTTATAAGTATTAAGAAAATTGAATCCATAATTTTAAAGCTCCCAGTTTGGAATAAAAAATAAACCTCTAAATGGTTTCACTGGAGAATTCCATGAATGTTTAAACAAGAACTAATACCAATTCTACACACTCTCTTGCAGAAAACAGAATAGAAGGAAATACTTCCCAATACATTTTATGGAACAAGTATTACCCTGATACTAAAACCATATAAAGAGAATACAAAAGAAAACCATAGGTTAATATCCCTTATGAATATAGATGTAAAAATCTTAAGCAAAATTTTATCAAACAGAATTTAGCAATATATGAAAAGAATTATATACCATGACCAGTTGGGGTTTATTCCAGGAATGCAAGGCTGGCTCAATATTTTTTTAAAGAATCAATATGGGGTGCCTGGATAGCTCAGTCAGTTGAGCATCCAACACTAGATTTCAGCTCAGGTCATGATCTCAGGGACCTGAGAACGAGCCCCGCATGGGGCTCCACACTCAGCAGGGAATCTGCTTGAGGATTCTCTCCCTCTGCCCCTCCCCCAACTCATGCACACACTCTCTCTCTCTAAAATAAATACATACTTAAAAAAAACAATCTATCGGGGCGCCTGGGTGGCTCAGTTGGTTGAGCGACTGCCTTCGGCTCAGGTCATGATCCTGGAGTCCTTGGATCGAGTCCCACATCGGGCTCCCTGCTCGGCAGGGAGCCCGCTTCTCCCTCTGACCCTCCCCCCTCTCATGTGCTTTCTCTCTCTCTCTCATTCTCTCTGTCTCAAATAAATAAATAAAATCTTTAAAAAAAAAACTATCTAATACACTATTTCAACAGGCTAAAGAAGAAAAATCACACAATCATATCAATCAATGTAGAATAAGCATATGACAAAACTCAACATCATATCTATGACCAAAACTCTCCCCAAAATAGAAGGAGGGGAACTTCCCCAACTTGATATAAAGTGCCATCTGCAAAAGCAAAGAAGTCTGCTCTCATCACTCTTATTGAACTTAGTGGCAGACGTTCTATCAAATGCAATAAGGCAAGAAAAGGAAATAAAAAGCAAACAGATTGGGAAAAAGAAACAAAACTGTCCCCATTTTCAGATGACATGATTGTAGAAAATCCCAAGGAACCTACTAAGAAAAACCTTCTAAAAATAATAAGTGAGTTGAATGAAGTCCCAAGATACAAAGTCAACATATAAATGTCAACAGTATGCCCATATGCTAGCCATGAACACCAAAATTTAAAATACAACACCATCTATAATTGCACAAAACTAATGAAATACTGAGGTGTAAATCTAACAAAACATGTATAAGACTTGTCTGCTGAAATCTACACAACACTGGGGAAAGAAATCAGAGAAGATCTAAAGAAGAGACATACCACATTCATGGATTGGACAACTCAACATAGTCAAGATGTCACTTTTCCCAAATCGACAACAGGTAGAACGCATTTCAAACAAAAACTCCGCAAGTTTTTTGTAGATATAGGCAGTATTATTCTAAAACATATGGAAAGGCAAACGAATGAGAATAACTAAAACAAACTTGAAAAGGAATAAAGTGAGAGGAGTCCGTCTGCCTAATTTCAAGATTACTATGCAGTGACTGTGATCAGACTGTGTGGCCCTGGTGCAGGGATGGGCATGCAGATCAACAGACCTCAACGGAGAGCCCAGAAACAGATCCACAAACAGCCCAACTGATTCTGGACAAAGGTCTAGAAGCAATTCAGTGGAGGAAGGACAACCTTTGCACAAATAGTGCTTAAGCAACTGGACATCAATAGGCAAAATAATGACCGTAACTCAAAATGGATCAGAGATGTAAGTGTAAAATGTGAACTATCAACATTTCAGAAAAACAACACTTTCTCATAGGAGGAAAATCTTCGGGATCTAGGACGAGGCAACCAGTTCTCAGACTAGATGTCAGAAGCACAAGCCACACACACAAAAAAATGGATAAACTGGACAAGCCTCTTGTCCCTGAAAGACTTGTTACGAGGATGAAAATACAAATCACAGACCAGGAGAAAATGCTTGCAAACGACGTAGCTAACAAAGGACTAGAGGCTATAGTGAAAAAAACTCCCAAAACTTAACAGTTCAGTTAAAGCAAGAATAGAAGACGCGAAGAGACACTTCACGAAGGATGACAGCCAGACGGCGGATCACTCAGCCCCGTCACCACTAACGGAATGTGTGTCAAAGCAGCAAGACTACACACCTGTCCAAACGGCTAACCTAACATCAAACGCTGGTGTGAGAACACAAAAACCGGGACTGCTGGTGGGGATGTCGAACAATGCAAGCTTTCGGGGAAAATGTGGCAATTTCTTAAGAAATCTAACCGTGCAACAATCATATGACCCAGAGAGCTTGCCCTCAGGGCATTTATCCTAGAGAAATGAGGGTGTGTGTTCAACCAAAAACCTTACACACTAACGTTTGCAGCAGCTTTATTCACAACAGCCAGAAAGTGCCAATAACCCAGATGCCCCCAAAGGCTGAGCGGTTACACACGCTGATGCGTACGTGCCACGGAGGAGCATGGACACACACAGCAACCTCTGCAGCTACGCCCAGTGAGGAAAGCCAATCCCGAAAGCCAATCCTGTGTGCTGTGGGATTCCACTCTGCACAACTGTTGCAATGACAAAATGACAGAGATGGAGAGCAGATCAGCGGCCCGCCCGGGCGGGAAGCTGGGGGCAGGGGGCGGTCTGTGGCTAGGAAAGCGTGGCACAAGGGATGCTCCCAGTGCTGATGGAAATACTTGTATCTCTGTGGCATCGTTGCCAGCGCCCTGGTCATAAGAAGGCAATGCAGTTTTGCAGGATTTTGCTGCTGGGGATCAACTGGGTAAAAGGTACAGGGGGTTATGGGGGATTAACTATCTCTGTGTTATTTCTCACAACTTGACTATGTTGAGTTGTCCAATCCATGAATGTGGTATGTCTCTTCTTTAGATCTTCTCTGATTTCTTTCCCCAGTGTTGTGTAGATTTCAGCAGACAAGTCTTATACATGTTTTGTTAGATTTACACCTCAGTATTTCATTAGTTTTGTGCAATTATAGATGGTGTTGTATTTTAAATTTTGGTGTTCATGGCTAGCATATGGGCATACTGTTGACATTTATATGTTGACTTTGTATCTTGGGACTTCATTCAACTCACTTATTATTTTTAGAAGGTTTTTCTTAGTAGGTTCCTTGGGATTTTCTACAATCATGTCATCTGAAAATGGGGACAGTTATTCAAGTTTTAATTATTTAAAATGGAAAAGGTTTATTATTTTTAAAAGCACACGTGGAAAACAAAACGAAAAGCAGTTAAAGAGAGTTACCGTGTGACCCAGGACACAAAATTCCACTCCCAGGCTATGCCTAAACCCAACCAAAACCACACGTCCACACCAGTGTTCACAGCGGCGCTATTTATAATAAGCAAAAAGTGGAAGTAACACAAGTGTCCACCAAATGATGAACGGATCCATAAAGTGTGGTCCAGGCATGCACCGGAACACCGCTCAGCCGCAAGAGGGCAGGAAGCTCGGGCACACACTGCAGCACGCGTGAGCACGTGCTGCCCGGCAAAACCAGCAGTGAGTCAGATGACCCCATGCTGCAAGGGCTGGGGGGGGGATGCGAACGGGGAGCAGTGGCTAATGGGCATGGGGTTTGTTTGGGGGGGGATGAAAATATTCCAAAATTGATCATGGTGGTGGCTGCACAATCCTGTGAACATGAAAGAAACACTGCATCATACACTTCAAGTGGGAATTGTATGGTCTACGAAATACATCCCAATACATTGCCAGAAACATGGAAGCACTGACCAGGTTCTAGGAAATTTTAAAAGCATCCATTTCCAAGTGATCCTCCCTGGGCCCCACAGAGAATAAGTAAATTATTGTTGAACTATTTAAAAATGTTAACCTTCTGCCATCTGCCTCTATTTTTAGAAGTGCTCATCATTCCCAGGGAGATGTAGAGCGTAACTGTGCAGCGTTCCCAAGGAACAAGTGGCCCCCACGTCCCGGGCCAGGGCTGGGGGCCTGGGGGGCAGCCCAGGCCCCAGGAAGCCGACACCGGCCGTGCACCCCAGACAGACCCAGCCTGGCCCAGGCCCAGGGGCCTCTTCTGGAAGGCACAGTAGGGTCACGGTTTCTGGAGTCGGTCTGATTGCACAGCCCGCCGGCTGCCCGTGCTCCTGCTGATTCTAGAATGGCAACAAATAACAATGCCATCCCGGGAGTGGTGGGATTAGACGAGGGAGCCCAGGGCCCCACACAGGACCCCCACAAAATGGGGAAATGTCAACGCCCTCCTGGTGTCTCAAAAAGCAGCTGGAAGAGCCCCACACAGCAGCTCCTTCCCGAGCGGGGAGTCTGAGGGTCCCCACGTGAAAGCAGGTGTTCAAACAAAAGCCCGTGTCTGCAGGCTCACAGCGGCGCGACCACGGCAGCCACGAGGCTGAAGCAACCAAAGGTCCGCCGACAGGTGAATGGACCACAAGATGCGGGCCAGCGGCGCCACGCAATGGGACGCAGCCCTGAAAAGGAAGGGGGCCCGGGCGCACGCTGCGGCAGGTGAGGCTCGCCAACCTGCTGCCACCAGAGAAGCCGGACAAACGATCTCACGTCACACAAGCCGCGGACACGAATGTCCAGAACAGGCACAGCCACATGGGCGGAAAGCCGACGGGTGGCGGCCGGGGCCCAGGGGAGGGGACGCAGCTTTGCGGGACAGCGGGCGGGCGTGTGCCAACGTTTCCAGGGTGGGGACGGAGGAGGAAATCTCTCACCTTCAGCCTCTGCCCCAGCTGGGCTCCGAAGGTGACTTCACACCACCTGCGGGGATCAGCCAGGGTGTGGACGGACACCACCTCCCTGTGGTCTACACAGGGCCAAAGCCCAGCTGGCAAAAATGTGGCTTTATCTGATTGCTTCCTCCTCTGATAAGGAAACCGAGGCCTGGGGTCACAGCCAGGACCTGAGCGAGGTCCCCTGAATGCCCCTTCTGCCTCTTCCTGCCCTGCCTCCTCGTCTCCCTCCGAGGGAAATCCAAAAAGCACGATGGGGCAGGAAGGTGGCCGTGGGCCGGGGGCACACATGCACAGCGGGGCCCCGCCACGTCCACAGAATGCTCTTAAATCTCCCGTGTCTCCTGTGCTCAGTCACCAGATGATAGGGCAGGTCACGTCGGCTTACTCACGGTTACCATGTACAATTATTCAGGAGCCACGTTAAAATATTAATCGCGCCTGCACCGTGACCAGTCAAAGCCCGAAACCCAACCTGGCAGCTCTGCGGGGTGTGCGTGAGCCTTCTGTGATCCGAGGGCAAGAATAATGGAGCAGCTGGGAGGGACAGCACAGACAGGCTAACAAACCCGCACCAGGGTTCCCTCTCGGCTAATCCACTCCTCCTCCCTGGACCTTCCATCGGCAAAGTCCTCTCCCAAGGACCCGGGACTTGGTCATTCAGCTCACTTTGGCTAAGTCAGCAAGAGCAAAGCACAACAGAAATGTGATGCAGGACTCAGCAGCTTGCTCTCTCCCGCTGCCCTTGGGAACCCCGAGACCAACAGGAGACTGAGCCGGGCTAGGCTGCCGGGTGATGAGACAGATCAACAGCCAGTCGACCCCCAGACACAGAGTGAGACCTGCCCACCACCTGAACACAGGTGGACTCAGCAGATCCCAAGAATGGACCAGCTGAGCCCTGCTCAAATGATCAACTTGCAGACTCGTGAGATAAATAAATCAGGGGCCCACTGCTTGTGGGCCAAATCCAGCCCTCAGCTTGTTTTTGCAAATAAAGTTTTATTGGAGCACAGTTGTGTACATTCATTTAACATATTGCCTTTGACTGCTTTTTCGCTACAACAGCAAAGTTGTAGAGAGAATGAATGGCATGCAAGTGTCAAATATTTACCATCAGGTCCTGAAATACAGTTTTACCCCAAGGTTTACAGGGGTTGATTATGCAGCAAAGGTTAGTTAGCTGACACAGCCCTCAATTTAATCGTTACTTACTCGGTGGGAGTTGCTACCTCTATTCTTCGGATCAGGAAATGGGGGATCAGAGCAGTTAAGGATCAAGCAACACCACGGTCACCAGTGATGCGTAGGCAGCATGCGGCCAAGTGGATTTCACCCAGGTTATTCCAGCAGCAGAGGCCCTACCCCTCCATACCGAAGACTTCCTAGAAAGGACTCTCTATCGAATTATTAACTTAATGAATATTCCCTCTCCTCCTAGGCCCACTCTTCTCCAGCTTCAGCAAAAGATGGCAGGTTAAAATCTAGACTGAAGAAAAGCACATCCATGTCCGGAAAATCCCCGTGAGGGCGGAGCAGGCCCACACAGAAAAGCACAGTCTACCACCCCCCAGCCCACCATCCAGAGCTCCAGGGGGACGGACAATAGAAAGTCAACCCCGCTGGGAACCCCCACGGGACCCTCCCTGTGACAGACAGACTGCCACCTGTCACCTCTCCCAGCGCACATGGGTAACAGAGCTCAGGGGCCCCAGGGCCAGCAGGGAGGGACAGAGAAAGCCAGACAGAGAAAGACAATTACCGTATGATCTCACTCACCTGTGGGATCTAAATAAAAAACCAAACTTAACTCATTGACACAGACAGCAGACTGATGGTTGCCAGGAGCAGGGGGTGGGTGGTGAGCAAAGTGGTGGAAGGGGGTCCAGAGGTACAAACTTCCACATATACGATAAATGAGTCCTGGGGACAAAATGCACAGCAAAAAATAAAATAAAATGTTTAGTCAAGCCACTACAAATATATGGTTTATGCTATGTGATGGTGCTGTTCATAGAAATACTTAACAAGACTTTATTTATTATGATGTCATTAAGTAAGTAAGCCTTGTAAAGAAATCATTTTTGTCTTAAAATGTGGGCCATCACGTATCCGGACAGATGGCCCATTAGCTCAGAGGCATTTCCTTTCTCTGGGCAAAGCACTAAGCCCTCCCTGGGCCACTGACCGAGCAGCTGGGCCCAGGGAGTCCTGCAGATTTCAGGTGGCCACATAACCCCGACAGTCTCAGAGCAGCGAGGACACCCCAGTGTGGGGCAGAAAGCTGTCTGAATGTCTAGAGCCAGCAATGAGTGTTAAATACTATTCCCAGACTTCAGGTAAGAACCTAATTCTTTAGGAGAGTAAACCCCGAAACTCTTTCACTTGCTCTGTCTAAGCGAAGAGTCTCGGCCAGGGGCAGGGGCAAGCCGCTGGGCCCCAAGGGCCTGGGATCCAGCATGAGACCCACTAGGACCCCGGCCAGGGCTCTTGGCCTTCCCGAGGCCCAGCATTTCCAGCCTTCCGAGCCTCTGGACACCAACACTCCCGACCCCCTCCCCTCTTGGGGCTGGGAGGGGCGTTGAGCCCCATCCTGGGGTAAAGGCTGCAGGGATGGAGGGTCTCACACCTCCCCCTCCTCACCTCCAATGGAGACTCTTGGCTGCTGAATCACAGGAAACTCATCTACAGGGAAGGGGGCTCTACCTGAGAACAAGACGGGGGGTGAGGGGGACAAGGCGGGAGGGCCTGGGGGGGCAGGGGACAAGAAACGAGGAAGATGATTTCACCCCCATTAAGGAACACTACAAACGACCACTGTCCAACAACCACGTAACTCGAGCACCAAATGTCATTTTATTTTTACTTATTTATTTTTTTTTTTTTAAGATTTTATTTATTTATTTAACAGAGACAGCGAGAGCAGGAACACAAGCAGGGGGAGCGGGAGAAGGAGAAGCAGGCTTCCCGAGCAGGGAGCCCGACGTGGGACTCGATCCCAGGACTCTGGGATCATGACCTGAGCCGAAAGCAGCCGCTTAACGACTGAGCCACCCAGGCGCCCCCAAATGCCATTTTAAAGGGTGGCCACGTTTCTAAAATCAAAGAAAGAGAAACTGTTGAAATCAATATTCATAATATATTTTGTTTAACCCAATACATGCAAAATATTATTTCAACGTGTGGCACTAGCCACGTCGCAAGTGCTCGGTGGCCACGTGAGGCTGGCGGCTGCCATACTCCGTGGCACAGTTAGAGACGGGACTGCTGGGTGCTGGCCTGGGTCCCCTCAGCAGGGGACGCGTGTGTCCCAGACGCTGAAGACGAGGCACCACCCCGCACGGACTGAGCACCAGGTCGGGGGCCCAAGTCAGGTCCGCTCTGCTGCACGCTGGCCAGGACCTCGTGCCAAGCGTGGCCAACCAATCCCCACAGCTGGGCCCTTCTCTCGACCACAAAATGAGTACTTTGCAACGTGGCTGCGAGTTCTAACAGAGATAATACAGCCAAGGATCAAAGCTGCTTTGAAAGCAACTGTGACCACACAGTATGCACCCTAGAGCCGGGATCAAGACACCAACATAAGTGAAGGGTGAGCCCGAAACCAGTCCCCATACAAGCTTGGGAGCTGAGCCCGTGACTGGGGGCGGTGGACAACGCCATCAGGGGCTGGGGCAGATCACTCTGTGGGGAAAGAGACAGATGGGATCAAAACAAGAAAAACAAATGAAAAGCAAAACATGGCGATGGCAGAAGAGCTCACAGGAGGTGGGATGACCCGGAAGAGAGAATGCACACAGGAAAAGAAGAGGACTCGGACCACATCCAAGTGTAAAGCCTCTCCGCACCACAGGCTACACGCCGCAAGCTAAGTGAAAACACAAGCCAAACCAGATGGAAGGTGTATCCAGAATATACAAAGAGCGTATATTCTTTGATATTCAAATCAGCAAAAAGCAGACAAACGACCCAAGGTAAAGAAAATGGAATTCGGGAAATTCAGGACCGGAAAGCTGAGTGGCCCATGAGCTGGGAGATACCCAGTGGATCCAAGGAAATGCAAAGGGACAGAATGTCCAGTCCCGCCCATCAGGTCTGGCCAGGCAGAAGGCAGCAAGCTCTCACACCACAAGGGTGGGACTACAGCTTGGCACAGCCCCCCAGAGAGCAATCCGGGGGATATCCATGAAAGCGGCACCCCTGTCCACCCAGGCCGCAGACCCTGGGAAGAGCTGCCCTGGATGAGGACATTCCCTGCGGCATAGGCTGAAAGAGAAACAGAAAACAGCCTCGGAGTCACCAGGTTCAGCATTCCATGAAATACTACACGGCGGCAAAAATGCACAAACTAGAGCTACGTGAGGACACGGGAGAGTTTTCTAAGTAGCTATTAATCACAATGCCACCGAGATAAAGCTTCCAGTGAGCAGGCGTGCCCTCGCCCACCTGCCCCTGCCCCACACAGGCCACCCCAAGTCCCACTGGACCAGCAAACACGCCCCAATGTTGGCAGCTCATCAAATGGGTAAACAGTACATTGCTCAACCAACCCACGTTTCGGGTCATGAGGCAATCAATCAGAAAGCACCCAATTAGTTAATGAGCTACAGTCTGCAGGAGACATTCTGTCCCCCTTCTCCCTCTGACACAGCACCATCCTCAGTCCCGCCCTAAACCTGGGCTGAACCCACAAAGGTGAGACACCGGGTTCCCAAGAAGCAGCACGTGTCCTCCTGGGGGAATGGGAACACCGGCAAGGACAGGAGTCATACGCCACAATTTCTCCGACATACAGGGCACCCCTTCTTTGTCCCCAGACCTGAGAAGAAAGGTGGGCCTCTTTCTGCTGGGTGAGGCAGGTGGGCAGGACAGCCTCAGCTTTGGAATCCCAAGACCAGGTGGGCCTTGCATAGATCCATAGGGTTCAGTGATTCATCGGTTGCATATCACACCCAGGGCTCATTACATCACGTGCCCTCCTTAATGCCCATCACCCAGTTACCCCATCCCCCACCCACCTCCCCTCCAGCAACCCTCAGTTGGTTTCCTGAGATTAAGAGTCTTTTATGGGGACGCCTGGGTGGCTCAGTCAGTTAAGCGGCTGCCTTCGGCCCGGGTCATGATCCCAGGGTCCTGGGATCAATCCCACATGCGGCTCCCCGCTCAGCAGGGAGCCTGCTTCTCCCTCTCTCTCCCTCTGCTTGTGCTCTCTCTGTCAAATAAATAAAATCTTAAAAAAAAAAAAAAAAAAGAGTCTTTTATGGTTTGTCTCTCTCTGATTTCATCTTGTTTTATTTTTCCCTCCCTTCCCCTATAATCCTGTTTTGTTTCTTAAATTTCACATATGGGATCATATGATAATTATCTTTCTCTGACTGACTTATTTCGCTTAGCATAATACCCTCTAGTTCCATCCACATTGTTGCAAATGGCAAGATTTCCCTTTTTGATGGCTGCATAATATTCCATTGAATGTATATCCCACATCTTCTTTATCCACTCATCTGTCAATGGACATCTGGGCTCTTTCCATAGTTTGGCTATTGCGGACATTGCTGCTATGAACATTGGGGTGCAGGTACCCCTTTGGATCCCTACACTTGTATCTTCGGAGTAAATACCCAGTAGGCAATTGCTGGGTTATAGGGTAGCTCTATTTTCAACTTTTTGAACCTCCATACTGTTTTCCAGAGTGGCTGCACCAGCTTGCATTCCCACCAATGATTTAAGAGGGTTTCCCTTTCTCCACATCCTCGCCAACATCTGTCATTTCCCAACTGGTTCATTTTAGCCATTCTGACCGGTGTGAGGTGGTATCTCACTGTGGTTTTGATTTGTATTTCCCTGAGTAAAACGTGCTTTTTGAAAGCAAGAACTTGAACAGGAACTTGCACACCCATGTTCACAGCAATGGTATCCACGACAGCCAAAAGACAAAAGCACCCGTGTGTCCGTCCACAGAGACATGGATAAACAAGATGCAGTCCGTCCACACAGTGGAGTATTACTCAGCCTTAAAAAAGGAAGGGCATTCTGACACCTGCCACTACACAGAGGGACCTGGAGAACACGATGCTGAGCGAAATAAGCCAGACACAAAAGGACAAATATTGCAGGATTCCACCCCCACGAGGTCCCTAGAGGAGTCAAACTCACAGAGACAGAGAGCAGGATGGTGGCTGCCGAGGCTGGGGGAAGGGAGTTAGTGTTCAATGGGACAGAGTTTCAGTTTGGGAAGATGGAAAGTTCTGGAGACAGATGGCAGGGATGTTGTACAACAATGTAAATGTGCTTACAGCCACTGAACGGCACACTTAAAAAAAAAACGGTTAAGATGGTAAATTTTATGTTATGCATATTTTACCACAACTTACGAAGTGTTAAGTGCAATATAGTGTTTTCACATCAATTTCCATTAAATTCTTTGCTTATCATGTGCTGCTTCCTTCATGTCCCTCAAGTCTTTGCTCAGGGGCCACCTTCTCCAGGAGGCCTGCCCTGACCACCCTCCTGAAAAGTGCAACCACCCCTTCCCTCCAGGCCCCCAGAAGCAAGAGCTCCTTCTCTCCTGGATGGCACAGAGGCTCCTGTATTATCAGGAGCTCAGTGTTTGTTTCCCCTGGCTTGAATGCTGGCCCTCCAGCGCAGGAATATATTTGTGTCTCTGATTTACTGTTGGATCCTAAGAGTCTAGAGCAACCAAACAGACCCCGGTATGACGCTTCACCCCAGGACAGCAGAACACACATTCTTTTTGAGTGCACGTGGAACATTCTCCAGGACGGACTACATGTTAAACCATTAAAAAAGCCTCCATGAATGTAAAAAGGACTGAAATCATACAAAGAATGTTCTCCAGCCACAACAGAATGAAATCACACGTTAATAAGAGAAGAAAAAATTTAGAAATTTATGAATATGTGGAAATTGAACAACACACAGGGAAAGTGGAAAATATGAAGACAGGAAAAAAAAGAAAGAAACTAGAAAATATTTGAAATGTGTGAAAAAGAAAACAAAATATAGCAAAACTTACGAGATAGAGCAAAAACAGTCCTTAAAAGATTTTCAGTTGTAAATGTCTACATTCAAAAGAGCAAAGATCTCAAATCAATAACTTATCCTCCCACCTGACAAAACTGGAAAAGAAGCAACAAACTAAAGTGAGCAGGGGGAGAAAGGAATAAAAGGGTGAAATGAAAGTAAAAGAGAAGAGAAAAATCGATGAAACCACAATCGGGTTCTTTGAAAAGCTGGATGAAACTGGCAAACTTTTAGCTAGACTGATCAAGGGGAAAAAAGGGGGGAGGGGGAGTCAAATTACCAAACTCAGAAATTAAAGAGAGGACATTTCTACCAACCTCACAGAAATAAAAAAGAGGATCAGGCAACACTGTGAACAACTGCACACAGAAATGGACAGATTTCAGGGAGACACAAAGTAACAAACGTGATTCAGGAAGAAACATACCTATAACAAGTAAAGACTGAATTAAAACTGCACACACACAAAAAGCATGAGGCCCCGATGGCTTCACTGGTGAATTCTACCAAACCTTTAGGGAAGCATTAAATAACAGTTCATCACAAACGTTGCCAAAAAGTAGAAGAGAACACTTTCCAACTCATTTTATGAGGCCAATATTACCATGATACCATCACAAGAATGCTACAGATCAATATCTCTTTTGTATATGCATGCAAAACACTGAACAGAATACTAGCAAACTGAATCCAGCGGCATATGAAAAGGATTATAAACCATGACCAAGTAGGATTGATCCCAAGAATGAAAAGCTGGTATGACATCCAAAAATCAGTTAATGCAATGCCCCATATTAACAGAATAAAGGGCAAAAGGGAGTTGAGCATCTCAACAGATGCAGAAAAAGCACTTGGCAAAATCCAGCACTGCTTCATGATAAAATGCTCAACAGACTAACAACACAAGGGACCTTCCCCAACCTGATCATCGGCATCTACAAGACACCCACAGCTGCCATCATAAGCAACGTTGAAAGACTAGACATTTCCCCCTCAGACCAGGAGCAAGACATTGATGTCCTTTCTTGCCACTTCTACTCAACATTGTGCTGGAGGTTCCAGGCAGGGCAAGTAAGCAAGGCAATGAAATAAAAGCATCCAGGTTGGAGAGAAAGAAATAAAATTTTCACTATTTGTAGATGACATAATCTTGTATGTAGAAAATCCTAAAGAATCCACTGAAAAATTAGAACAAACATGATCAGCAAGATCATAGAATATATGATCAATATACAAAAAATGAACTGTATCTCTACACAATAAGAATGAACTATTTGAAAATGAAATTAAGAAACTAAATTCATTTACAATATTACTAAAAAGAATTAAAGTTTTAGGCATAAATCTAACCCAAAAAAGTGGAAAATTTATCATCTGAAAACCAGAAAACATTACTGAAAGAAATAAAAAGACCTAATAAGAGGAAAAGCATCTTAATGCTCATGGGTCAGAAGACCTCATATTGTTAAGATGGCAATACTTACAAAATGAGCTACAGACTCAACACAATCCCTACCAAATCCCAGCTGGCTTCTTTGCAGAGGTTGATAAGCTGATCCTAAAATTCATATAAAAATTAAAGCGATCCAGAATAGCCAAAGTATGTTGAGAAAAGAAAAAACTAGGTTGGAAGACTCACCCTTCCTGATTTTAAAACTCCACTACAAAGCAACAGTAAGCAACACAATGTGGCACTGGCATAAGAATGAACATAGACTGGGGCACCTGGATGGCTCAGTCATTAAGCGTCTGCCTTCGGCTCAGGTCATGATCCCAGGGTCCTGGGATCGAGCCCCAAATCAGGCTCCCTGCTCCACGGGAAGGCTGCTTCTCCCTCTCCCACTCCCCCTTCCTTGTGTTCCCTCTCTCGCTGTGTCTCTATCAAATAAATAAATAAAATCTTAAAAAAAAAAATGAACACAGATTAAAGGAAGAGACTTGAAAGTCTAGAAATGATGCCATGTTTTTATAGCCAACTGATTTCCAACCAGAATGCCCAGCCAATTCAATTGGAAAGTACCATCTTTTCAACAAATGGTGATGGGGCAACTGGACATCCATAGGCAAAAGAATGAAGTTGGACCCCTTCCTCACACCATATAAAAAATTAATTCAAAATGGATCATACAGGGGCGCCTGGGTGGCTCAGTCAGTTAAGTGTCTGCCTTTGGCTCAGGTCATGATCTCAGGGTCCTGGGATCCAGCCCCATGACAGGCTCCCTGCTCAGCAGGCAGTCTGCTCCTCCCTCTCCCTCTGCCCCTCACCCTACGCATGTTCTCTCTCTCACCCTCTCTGTCTCTCTCTCAAATAAATAAAATCTTTAATAAAAAAAAAGGCAAATGGATCATACACCTAAATATATAAGAGTTAATAGCATAAAACTCTTAGAAGAAAACACAAGCATAAATTGTCAGGACCTCAGGTTAGGCAATTCCTTCTCAGATGTGACACTAGAAGAATAAGTACCAAAATAAAAAACAGATGGTCTCCATCAAAATGTAAAATTTTCATACTTTCTACAACACTATCAACAAAATAAAAAAGACAACCCAAAGAATGGGACAAATTATCATCATATTGTATATCTGAGAAGAAATTTATACCTAAAGAATTATTTTAACTAAATAATAAAAGGAGCCCTCCAAAAAACAATTTAAAATGAGCAAAAGATCTGAAAAGACATTTCACCAAGCAAGGTATACAAATGGCCAACAAGCACATGAGAAGGTGCTCAGATCATTCATCACAGAAGAAATACAAATTAAACAAACAGGAAGATGCCACCTCACACCCTCCAAGATTACTACACTCAAGAAGACAGATAATAGCACAAACTGGTGAGGAGGTGTGCGAAGGGGAACCCCGGAATGCAGAGTGTTCCACCCACTGTGGGAAACAGTCTGGCAGGTCCTCAGAAGGTAAAACATCAGGTCACCACACGACCCAGCACTCCCAGTTCTGGGTAAACACCCAAGATCGATGAACACACGTGCCCACATGAAAACTCATATGCTGATTCGAAAAAGCCAAAAAGTGGAAATAACCAATATGTCCATCCACTGCCGTAGGAATGAATACAATGTGATGGATCCATACAACAGCGTATTATTTGGCTGTGAAAAGGGAACGGGGTGCTGATATGTGTTAGAACACAGATCACAGATGAACCTTGAAAACAGTATGCTGAGTGAATGAAGCAGTCGAAAAAGACCACACACCACAGGATTTCACATCTATGAGATGTCCAGATTGGACAAATCCACAGAGCCAGAAAGGAGATGAGTGGTTGCCAGGGCCGGGGAATGTATGCAGGAAACAGGGAGCGAAGACAAATAGGTTTGAGATTTGGAAGGGGGGTGGATGATGAAAATGTCTAGAAGTGAGAGTGATGATCATGGCTGCACAACTATGAATAGATTAAAGACCACTGAATTGTATACTTTAGATGGGTGATCTGTAAGACATATAAATTATATCTTGATAAAAATACTGTACTTTTTTAAAGATTTTATTTACTTATTTATTAGAGAGCGAGCGAGCGAGGAGAGGGGCAGAAGGAAAAGGAGAGAAGCTCAAGCAGACTCTATGCTGAGCACGGAGCCCAGCACGGGACTTGATCTCAGGACCCTGAGATCATGACCTGAACCAAAATCAAGAGTCAGATCCTTAACCAACTGAGCCACCCAAGCTCCCCAATACTTTACTTTTTTAAACAAGTCAAGGACAGTGCCTGGCATGGAGGCACCCATCAGCGGTGCATGCCAGGCACTGCCTCAGGCCCTAGGACACACCGACACACAGGACAGATAAGGGGCCCACCCTCCTGGACTTTCTTCCAGTGGAGGGAGGAGGGGGACACACATGCAAACCAACACATGAAACCATGAATTTCGGTCTAGATGCATGAGAGAGAACCAAGGTGAGGACACTTGTCCACACCTTCGTGGGGTCTCCTACCCTCCAGTGCCTCCTACCAGCCCTGGGTCCCCTTCCCACAGAGGCAGCAGTAAAGAGTTCTACTGGAGGGTTAGCAACACGTCCTCTCCCCTGGAGAAGGCGTCCCCCTTCAGCTGAAGCCTGGGGAACCTCGAGTCTCCCTAGGGCTGGGCAGGGGGGTGGGCATGGGTGTGTCAACCCTTGCTCTGGGGGCCTTGTGCATTCATACTACACAGGAACCAATGCCCCGGGGCACCTGGGTGGCTCAGTTGGTTGGGCAACTGCCTTCGGCTCAGGTCATGATCCTGGAGTCCAGGGATCGAGTCCCACATCGGGCTCCCTGCTCAGCGCTCCCTTCCCTCTCTGACCCTCCCCGCTCTCATGCTCTCTCTCTCTCTTTCTCTCTCTCTAAAATAAATAAATAAAATCTTAAAAAAAAAAAGAACCAATGCCCCAAAACACTAATAATCAGCCATACTGAGAGACAGTCTCCTCCTAGGGCCTCCCACCTCCATCCCCGCTGTGAGCGGATGAGCAGGAGACACCTGTCAAGATATGTTCGGACACCATTACAAGTTCAGCCAAAAAGGTCTACCTGTTAATTACAGTGTAAAGAAGCTACTGAAGTTTGCAAAGAAGGTATGAGGCCCCTGACATCCTGGCCTGGCCAAGGACCATTCAGCAACAAAGCATCATAGGGTTTAATCTGGAACAAACCAAAAACCAAAACCAGAACTTAAACCACCCTTAACCCCAGGGCCCAGTCCCCAGTTCTGCCTCCTCAAATGGCATAAATACGGGCAGGGAATTCCGACTGTCAGAGCCTTACTGTGGACAGAAGGGCCGGGGGCAAAGCGGGGACAGAATGTAAACACAGGTAGGCGCTCTGCTCCCCACTTGGTGACAAACGCCCACTTCAGAGACAAACATCTATCCAAGCTTGAGAGGAGTGGGGACAGGATGGAGACAGACAACAGTGGGGGCCCTGCCTGCAGAGGGCTTAATCTCATTTTTCTTTAAAGATTTTATTTTTTGACAGAGAGAGACACAGCGAGAGAGGGAACACAAGCAGACGGGGTAGGAGAGGGAGAAGCAGGCTCCCCGTGAGCAGGGAGCCCGATGCGGGGCTCAATCCCAGGACCCCGGGATCATGACCTGAGCCGAAGGCAGACACTTAACGACTGAGCCACCCAGGCGCCCCTAATCTCATTTTCAAAAGCTGCCTTCGCTGTCCCCACCTCACCCTGCCAGAGACTGCAGAGCTTAGTAGGGAAGCCAAGTGTCAGACCCTCACCAGACCGGGGAGAAAGTACCGCCATCCACCAACACCCTGGGGCGCACTTGCCTCCTGAGACCGGGCCTCCCCTGAAAACCTGAGCGCCTGGTCCACAGGACAACCGACTTCTATTTCGGTGACCCCCAGGCTCAGGGGGCCCTCTGGCTCCTCCTCTACCAAGGGCCCCAGACGCAGCACGGAGAAGGGAGAGGCCAGGCCAGTGCCAGCTACCTTTCCCACACAGGGCGTGACAGGAGCCGCTCCTCCAAGGTCCAGGGACAATCTTCACCCCAAAACAACCCCAGCCAATGCCCGGGAGGACGGAGGACCAAGCCAGCACACGTGGATACCCTCACGGGGGATCTGAAACAGCCTTCTGGCCTGACCTGGGTCCCCAGCTGTCATCCCGCAGAACTAAGCTTTTGGTGACCTCAGACACCTTCTACAGTAAGTTACACCTTTAATAGCAAAGGGCCCTGCCCCTATCAGACCCCAGCGGTGGACTGAGCCAGCTGCCTGCCTCCCCTGAGCCTGGATCCCACCACCCTAAACTCTGCATCCGCAGGCCTGTCCCTCAGGGGCGGGGACCCCCCCAATGACCCCCTGCAGCCCCCAACTAAACTTCACAGATGCATCCTAAACAACAAGAAAAGGGACAGGTGTCGCTGGAAACATCCACCCGACGACGGGACGAAGCCAGCTTTCAAACCCACACCCTGTCCAAGCAGCTGGTCCCAGGCCTCTTCCAGGGGTCCTCAATGTGTGGCCCAGGGAACCCTGGGGGCTCCCCGAAGCCCTTTCAGGCCTCTGTGAAGTCAAACTGTCCTCACAGAAATACTAAGGCATCTTTTCACTCGCACCCCTCCCAAGTGTATTGTGGGGTTTTCCAGAAGCTGCACACACGGGCTGGGCTATGGCAACAGGCTGAGTGCAAGGCAGACACAAGAATCCAGCCTTCTTCTGCTAAACCAGACTCTAAAGGGGCTTTGCAAAAATATAAGTCATGCCATGCTTCTCACCAAAGTTCTTGCTCTGGAGAAAAGCTGTTTTTCATAAAAATGTTATTGACGTTAACATGAATGGGTTTATTATTGTCGTTTTTAAAGGCATTACTATTTAAATATTTTTACTTTTCTTTTCAAGTTTCTAAGGATACATACCTGAAGATACAATGCACATGAACAAAAAGCTCTCTGGGGTCCCTAAAGAGGGTAAAGGGGTCCTCAGACCAAAAGTCTGAGAACCCCTGTGCACCCCCCGTGGGGGAGGGCAGGGACAGGTGCAATTCTGCATGGCAGAGCAAGCGGCTGCCCAGTGCAGGGTCCTGGCTCGGCCACGTGACCTTCAGCTGTCAGGTAAATGCCCCCTGCCTTGGGCACCTCCCCTGGAGAGCACTTAAGGACCAAGGTGCCCCATACACTCACTATGACCAATATTTTCATGATATAGTCACTGAGACGGCCCACTGACAAAGAAGCAGAGGGTCCAGGGCTGACCCTCGTGTCCCCACAATATACTCCCTTAGCCTGGTCTGAGTGGGTGTCCATCCCCCGCCACCCAAAGACACAGGCAGATGGAAGGAGACAGAAGAGCATCCATCCAGCAGGAATCCTGCCAGACTCAGCCCAGAAGGCCCTGCCGGTCCCTCGGCTGAGAACCCCACTGACGTCCCCGAGGCCAAGCCTGAGAGCAGCCCGCGGGCTGGCCCAGGTCTGAAAACCTCTGAGTGAGGCCAAGAAAGAAGAGGCCAGGGCCCGATCGGCTTGTGGCTTCGTGGAGCTGACCCACGCACGCAGGAGGGAAAAGTCTGGAGCCACCAGGGCTGGCTGGTTGTGCACTGGTGATGCCTTCCAGCCAACACAATCTTTTCAACAAACAACCCCCCCCGGGGAGTGACTCCACATCCGGAGCCCCTTCAGGACCCTGAGACCCAGGTCCCTTCCTGGGGCCCAGTCTACCCGGGGCCCTGCTGGAAGCAAGAGACAAATGGCTATAGTCGGCCAGGCCCCCTGCACAAGACGGTGGGAGCACAGAACCCATGGAAATCAGGAAGGAGAAAGGTTGGGGGGGCGTGCTCTGTGTTCTTAGGGGTGCAAGCGAGACAGCAGATGGGCCCCTCTGCCCCCACAGGGCGCTCCTGCTTCCCGGGGTCCCAGGCTGGCCTTCAGCTCTACTCAGGATGTGTGACCCTCTCCCTGGGCCCAGGCCCTCCGGGACCCACCTGGTAGCTGCATCCCGCCCTTCTGTGAGTGTCCCCGGAAAGCACCTGGACCTCGGTCCGGGTTCCCTGCCCCTCCCCACCCACCCCCAACTCGTAATCTGGGTGTGGTTTTGGAATTTCTCAACCCAGGGAGGGAGGGGCCAGAACCCCAAGTAGGGACACTCTGTAGCAGGACACCCAGTCTGTAGAACTTGGCTCCTATGGAGCATTCAGGTGGCATCATCTGTCACTACTGTCACCTAGGTGTGCACACGGTCCCCAGGGTGGGACTCACCTGCAGGAACCCTGAGGGTGGGGCAGAATCTGGCCCATTTCTCTCTCCTCCCCCCCCAGGGGGCTTCGAAGAGGAGTGTGGACCCTTCACAAGGGGCCAGTCTGAAGAGAACCAGTCTCCAGAAGATGCTCGGTGTACAAAGGCCTCAGGGTCCCCCTTCCCCAGCAGCCCCTCCCATCTTCAGTCCCCTCCAAACCCTAGGGGGAGACCAGGAGGGCAGGGCTCCCGATACCAAACACAGGAAGGTAGTTCAACCAAGTCTTTAATGAAAACACCAAAAGCACCCACCGCCCACTGGCTGAGAGGTGCGTTCCCAGGAGAACGGTTACGGTGTTTGAACTTACTGCTTTCTCGATCCACACCTGATTTTTTCAGATACTTAGCGACTTGCGGTCACAGGAAAAGTTTTTTAAAGTCAATTTATGTACATCTTCCTTGCAGAGAAATATGCTAGATGGATGAATAAAAGACCAAGCAGCATGAAAGCCTATTCCGTTAGGATAATGCTCTTTGGGGGGAGTCGCAGTAGACCCTCAAGAAGGCAAAGGAACTCCTCCACCTGTTTGTCAAGGAAAGGAAGCTGCCAACGTCCCTGGTGCTTTAGACAGCAGAGGACACAGCTCAAGTTGGCCGACAGTTACTTTTAAAGTGCCAATATTTACCTCCCAGACGAGGCTCTCCATCTTCTGCAAATATTGAAACCTATGAAGAATAATTTTAGATGTTGACTTAAAAACGCATGAGAAGCCTCGTTCGACGGGTACAGCCAGAATCAGGGGTGCGCATGAAGGCGTCCAGGGGGAGATCTGGTCAGCTTTGGGGCACAGAATGGTGCAGGAAACACCAAAGGGGACACAGAGTTTATAAAAACAATGCTTTTAGGGAGCTGAGAGGCAAAAAAAAAAAAAATCTCTTTGAAGAAACCTGCCCTGCCAGGGGCGGCCTCTGCAGGTCTGCAATGATTATCCACCTAATGGATGCCTCCCGGTGAGTCTCTTCAGCGACCAGCTCCGGACTTGCTGACCATCCTGCCCGCCAAAACCTTGAGCACTGCTCAGAGTGTGCTCCCAGGACTCCTGAGGGTTCAGACCCTCCAGGGGCTCCAGTCCTGCCTCTCTGGCCACAACTGGAATTTCCGGGGGAACGGCCAGGAGCCCCCTGCCCCTGCGGCCCAGCGTTTGAAATCTGCAGCTTTCACATTAGGCGCTCATGGCCTAATTCAACGCACACACCTCTCACCGAGCCACCCTGAGAGTCCTTGGCAAGCCCCACAAGGACAATTTTCCAACACTGTCCCAGTGGGTCACTGGGCGCAGGCCCCACCCCTTCCCTGCACTGACATCTGGCAGCCAATCACCGGGAGCCCTGCTCTCCACTGCGGCTGAACGCAAACTCCTAGCAGCCCCGCAGGCTTTGATGGGTTTGTCTCCCAGAAAGAGACACGGGCCTCAGCTGCACACCCAGGGTCCCGCCCGACCCTGAGCTCTGGGCAGGCTCTCGGATCCACCCCAGTACTGGGCTCACCTTCCCCTTCCCCTATTAAGACTGGAAACCCGTTGAGGGGGTAGGAAGCCTCATGCCAGATGCTAATTCATCCCCCAAAGACTGACCTCGGGATTCCCACTCGAGACAATGACAGTCACTCCAAAACATTCCTTGAATCTGCTTCCAAAGGAAAAAAAGGGCCTATCACATCAAGAAGTCTGATCAGAACTCTGGTTTTCATTCGCCTACTATAGCTCTTTCCCGAAAGCAGTTACAAGAAGAGTAATTGTCTAACCAGATGAATTTTCCTGCTGGGTCAGCTGCTGGCTCACCACGTGCATGTGGCGAGCACAGGGGACCAAGGGCTGGGCTGGCTCTCCCAGGCTGCTTGCAGTCCCAGCTGCCCCACTCCCTAGCTATGTGGCCCAGACCTCCTACAGGTGCTTCTATATGCCCCATCCCCCTCCTCTCCAGACTGGGCTGGGGACCCTCTCTGCGCCCTACAGCACCCAAAGGTCATCACAACCCCTGTCCCACTGTGCACGAAGTGGCCCACCCCTTCCCTCCCCCCGCTCGCCTGGAAGCTCCCGGGGTGGGGGTGGGGCAGCCCCTGTGGCCAGCTCCCAGCCTGGTGCTCAGGGCAGGTCCTCCGACGCAATACGCAGAGAAAATCTGATATACCCTAGATCACGTCAGACCACCAGAGAAGGGCAGGCCCCACAAGAGTCACGCGGCTTGGGGCTCCAGGCTATAAGCCCTGCACGCGGGTGAAGGGCTGGGGACTCCAAAGATTTTTTTTTAAACTGGCTTTTGTTTGGGGCACTTTCCTCCCCACCTCCTCGGTCAAAGCAGAGAATTCGGTAGGTTTGTGGAGATCACTTTGAGTAAGGAAGATCATAAATGCCCCCCCACCCCCACCCCCATCCCGGGCCTCAGGACAATTGGAGGCTCCAGGGGAGGCTGTAACGGAACATTTCCTCCGGGCTTTCCCGGCCACACCCCTCCCTGCTGCGGGCTCCCCACGGAGGGGTTCTCAGCTAGGCCAGCCTCCGATGGGGCTGGGCCTGCAGTTTACACAGCAGGAGCCGGGAGTTCCTGAGAAATGAGAGTTCAGGGGTCAAGGGGCTAGGACGCAGATGGGGGCTTCACACCCAGGCTTCCCACGGAGCAGGAGGCAGATCTTGGCCTCCTTAGCAACTCAACTCCCAAAACTGAGCCCCATTCTGGAAAGCCCCCATTACTCACCCGAGATGACAAGGACACCAGAACTCTATAAATTAGGGCTCTGACAGAGTCGCGAACAACGCCAGTAAAATAAAGAATCACTTTTCTACAAAAGTCCGTTTTTCCTAGGGTTTTCCCGCATATCGGTCAACTCCTGCATGTTTTTCTTAGTTTCCAGCTTTTTCTTCCACCTTGCTCCCCCACCACGGATGGAATAAATTGTGATGCTATCTGAGGACTGCTTTATCTCTTGCTGGTGGCATTCCTCACATCTGACCCTTGACCCTGGATGGCCAGGGCTCCCTCCAGATAGGGCCCTCCAGGGGCCCGGACTAGGTCACCTGCAGAAGGCGACCCCTACAGATCAGCTGGGGGGGGGGGGCCTGCACACAGGCCCAAGAACGAGCTCAAGAACTTAACGACAGCCCCTAGGAAACTCTCCTGAATACGATTAGGGCTTTCTCAAGCAAATCACACTGGCCAAGAGTAGGCGGGAGGATTCCCCCGCCCCCTTCCCCAAACGGGATCGGATTTGTTCAAAGCAGCCCAGCGCTGTCAACAATGCCCATTGGGAGCTGCCTTCTTAGGCAAAATCACCTTATTCATCAAGCACTCCTGTTGATACTTGAACAGTCGCAGCTCCTTCCCTACCAGCCCAAAGGAGCCCCCGCCTTTTCACCCGATTCCTCCTTGGAAAACCAGAAATTCCTCAGCAGGGTGAGGGCACCCGCTTCCCCTGCAGACTTACGCCCAGCCACTGTTAGGACAGCCTAATTCTTACTCAGACAAGGGTCTCCCTCTGGCCTCCTTAAGGATACCAGCACCTGGGGGGCAAAACTCTACCTGCCGCTCATTAACAGCCCCCAGCAAGGCCATCTCGACTTCCCCCCCCCCCCATGACCATGGAATCCCCCGTGAGCATGACTCTCCAGGCGACGGCAGGCTTGTTACCGCTTCCAGCGGTGTGACAACTGGGGTCTCAAATGCAGTCGCCCCCCCCGGGGGGGGGGGTTTCTGGACATGCCGAAACCCCCAGATCCAGCAGGTACTCCATGACTCATGTCACAGCAGGGCACCTGGATCGGGACTGAATCCAGGGCGACAGCCACTCCGGGTGGCGCCAGCGGCAGGGTCGAGGGGCAAGTCCCAGGTAGAGATCAAAGCACCGCCAGCAAGGAGGGCTTTCGAAATTACCTCTCTAATTCTTGGGAGCTTAATTTAATTAGAGAACTGACCTCATTAATTCGAACTTGAGTTTCGAACAAAAAAGAGGTCACCAAACCATCCAATTTACTACCTCCAATTTCCAGGTGGAAACCACTTCATTTCTGGAAGGCCTCTGAGGACTCCCAGGACCGTGCCCATAGCTGCCGGCCCACCAGGCCCCCAAGTACCGCGACCTAAGCGGCCCAAGCGCCTTCCTTCCAGCCGCCCAGGGTCGCTTTAAAGGCTCCTCCACGAACTCCATGGCCAAGAGCACCGGCCTCGCCCCCTTTGGACGCCCCCAGCCCCATGGAAACACAAGCCTCGCCTGCGTGCCCGCCCTCGAATCCCGCGCGGAGCGGTGGAACCCGCGCGACCTGGTCCACCGAGGGGCCGCACCCTCCGAACCCGGGCGGCGAGGTCCACCCCGGCCCCCGCGCCCTCCGAACCCGGGCGGCGAGGTCTACCCCGGCCCCTACGCTCTCCAAACCCCGACGGGGAGGTCCACCCCGGCCCCCGCGCCCTCCGAACCCAGGTGGCGGGGTCTATCTACTGCCGAGCCGCACCCTCCGAACCCGGACGGGGAGATCCACCCCGGCCCCCGCGCCCTCCGAACCCAGGCGGCGAGGTCTATCTACTGCCAAGCCGCACCCGCCGAACCCGGACGGGGAGGTCCACCCCGGCCCCCGCACCCTCCGAACCCGGGCGGCGAGGTCCTCCCCGGCCCCTACGCTCTCCGAACCCGGACGGGGAGGTCCACCCCGGCCCCCGCGCCCTCCGAACCCAGGCGGCGGGGTCTATCTACTGCCGAGCCGCACCCTCCGAACCCGGACGGCGGCGAGGGCCACCCCGATCCCCACACCCTCCGATCCCGGGCGAGGTCCTCCACGGGGGTCGCACCTGCTTGCGCAATCCAGAGGCCCAGCTCCGGTGGCGAGTGAGCGGTCGGTGTCTCCTGGCGCGCCCCGCTCCCCCGCAGCCCTGCGGAGGCACCTGGGCCGCGGGCTGCGCGAGCGGAGCTGCCCGGCCACCCGGAGGAGGGATGCCCGGGCGAAAGTTGCCAGGGAAACTTGAGCAACTCGAGCGCACCGGTGCCAGCCTCCTGCATAATTCACGGGCGGCGGCGGCGGCGGACCTGCACCAGCCCGGTCCCCCCCACACACACACCAACCCCGGCCGGGGCGCGCAGCGGGCAGAGGCTGGGCACCAGGCGCCGGCACTGCGCGACCCCGGGGCCGGGGGGCCCGACCCGCGAGCCCCCGGGCCTGCGCCGGGTGCGCCGGCTCCGGCCTCCCGGAGCCCGCTGCTCCAGCGCGCGCACCTGGATGGGGGCTCTGTGAGCTGGCTCGGGGCAGGGTGACCGCTGCAGGGTCTCTGGGGACCCTGCGACCGCGGCTTGGGTCCCCGCCCCCCGCGCGCCCCCTGGCGGCCCCGAGCCCGCTCCTCCGCCAAGCCTACGGACCCAAGTCCCCAGGCCGGCGGGTGGCGACCGAGGGCAACCAGACCCGGGGCAGGCGGTGGAGGTAGGTCTGTGTTGCCCCAGCGGGAGGCGCGGGGCGCGTTGGGGGTGAGGGGGTTCGTGCACCAGGGGCACAAAAAAGGTACTCCTGCGCTCTGCGCCCACGCCTCTTCCAAAGCGTTTTAAACCTGCCCCTACTCCCAAGGAAGCCGGGGCGGGGCGGTGTCTTCACAGAGAAGCGACCCCCACCCGGACGCGCGGAACCCTTTTCCCAACCCCCCTCCCCCGCTCCAGTGGGTTCAGTACTGCGCTTACCCGGTAGTTGGTGTTCCTGTAAGCCAGACGCACCCAAAATGCAGCCGGTGAGCAGGGTCGGGGGCCCGGGGGCCACCTACTGTCGTTCCGGGCCACCCCCCGCCCCGCGCCCGCAGCTCCCCGTGGCCCCCGCCGCCGCCTTACCTCGCTCCCGCGGCCGCTCGGGAGTCGGGCGGGGTGAGAGCCCCCGGGGAGGGCCGACGTCCGCGCGCACCTGGCTCCGCCGCGGGGACCCGAGCGGCGCCGCGCCCAGCCCGGCCGG
>NC_058413.1:2620414-2708916 GCF_002201575.2 Neomonachus schauinslandi | reverse complement strand
CCCCGGGAGACGGCGGGCGCCCGGGGCCGCCTCCGCCCGCCGCCCCGCCCCGGGCTGCGTGGCTCGCCGCCCCCCTTCCCGGAGCTAGCCCTGGGACCAGAAAGTCCTTTAATTTTGTAAAGCCCCGTTCGCTCTGCGGGATTATCCCGAACGCAGCCGGCTCCCGCCCCAGAGTATTTTATGTTAATAGGATTCAGAAATGCTGAGGCCGACCGCACCGCACCCTGTTTGCAGAGCAGATGAAAACTTTGTGCCTGGGCGATACGCCGCCATCTGCCTCCCAGGCCACCTTCCACCTGGGCGCCTTCCTTCCAGCGACCCACTGCCCTCCCAGCCAAGGAACGATTCGGGGTGAGGGTAGGGGACTAGAAGCCAACCGCTCAGATGAATCCGAGAGGCAAAAGGCAGCCTCCGGGGACGCCCAGGAATCCTGTTATTATCCAGGGCTTGGGGATTGCCAGGTTTGCCAAAATCCAAGGGGGGTTGTCATGAGCCCTGGCCCCCAGCTCCCAGCTGTGATGCGGTGGATTTACTTCTCCCAACCTGATGCATGAGCAATTGGCTAATAACTTCTCAAGCCCCTACTAATCCACTGCTAATTACCCCAGTTACGGAGGTTTCTGTGTCCTGCGTTTTCCAATGTTCTGGAAGAAGGGAAAGCAATTCCTGCCCAAGATCTGCAGTGTGATTTGGGGGGTTGGGGGGGGGCAGAGGGGACGGTGTTGGGGGCACAAACACCACCCTCCAGGCTGTGAGGTAGAACATGCTTCCGGTATAGGGAGGCTTCCATTATACAAAACCCACTCTGTGTCTCCCCAGGAAAAAAAGGGAGAGCCTATTAATACATTTTTATTTTTATATATTTATAATGTATTAGGATATACATACTTTTTTAAGTCAATCTTACCGAACATGCCTGAGAGATTTGCATGGGCCGGTGACTTCAACACACCAAAGGCAAAGTTAAATATTTGCTCTAGATATTTTTTTTTCCCCCTGCTTGCATAATTGTCCCACATTTCAAAGAAGTCTTTAAAAGCACTTAGGATAAAAAAAAAAAAGTTGTGTTTGGGTCCTAAGTATTTCAGGACACACGTGGAGCAAATCCTGGAAGTCCTCAAGGGCAACCGCCAGATGCAAACTTCTTTCTCTCCTCTGTTTCCTTAAGCATGAGACTTCATAAAATGTTTGTTGAGTGAGTAAAGGAGGCGATCAATCAAATAACAATAATCCCTAAGCGGGAAGAACAAGGCCCTGGCAGGATCCAACAAGCATAATTTCTTGGACATGGAAACAGGGGATCCTGCGGCAGGGGAAGAGGGTAAGTCAGCAGAATGTTCCCATGTTCTCAGGGTTTGTCAGTGGCAGATCCAAGATGTGGCTTATGGGAGGGGGGGCTTTATCTTCCCATAACTTACATCAGACCCTGTGACCCAAACAAATCGTGTCATCTAAACAAAGCGGTGTGTTTGCCTACAATTCTAACTCAACGAGAAGTCCCCAACATGTCACCGCCTCCAACCAGATCCCCAGCCCCCAAACGCTCCTCCCCAGATTTCTAGGACACCCTGAGGACAGCAGAGGGGGCAGCTGGCTATACTGAAGTTGTGAACACATTTCTGGGGTCCCCACAGAGAACTGAAGTGCCAAAAGCATTCTGCTGTCTTCAAGAAACACTTCCCCAGGGATGCAGGCCTCCGCCAGCCTGTCCACCCAAGGGGGCGCCCCTTGGCCACCCCTCCAGTCCTCAGATCTGTTTGTTGCCCGGCAACAGCCTTCCGTGGGAGCACCATCTTCTGACGCGTTAAGGATGCATCCTGCTACATCCCAGTTTCTCTGTGTCCCTTTAGGGACATCCAGTTCAGCCTTGTGCTTTGAGGCAACATCCCTCAAGTCAAGAGCGACTTGTGAAAGGCTCAGGACTGAGGACCCTGCAACAGCACCTTGTCAAACCCCTTCTGGCTCATCGGGTGCGATTTCAGGTTTCGGGGCACACCTTCACCCCTGACAGCCTGTCCCTGCTGCGGTCGGGGCCTTCACGTGGCTCGGGGAGCCTGTCAGCTGTCTTGTCTGTGGTGGGCCGTGTCATAAAGGCACCTTGCTTTAGTTTCAGTGTAGGGAAAGGTTAATCATCTTTTTTGCTTCTTCATTTCAGACCTCCCTGTTTTTGTTTCTGTAAGCTGCCTTTTCCTGGGCCCCCCCGCCCCCGCCCCACCACAAACACGTATGATGATGTTGGAATGAGCTTGCAGGAAGGTATCTGGTTTCCCATTTGATGAGCTCTTCTTTCCTATAAAACCTGAAGCAATCAGCCATCGGTCACAGCCTTTATGGGCTGTCCACTGAGCACAGAGCGCCCCAGGACTTCCCAGAAAGAGTACCTATTTTACAGAGTACTAGAAACTGGGACACCATACCGTTAAGAGAGGCGAAACAGAACCAAATCCTCTGTCCTGGGAAAAACATTATAAATATTTTGTGGCTTAGATTAACCCAGATGCTCGTGGCTTGCAGCAGCAGGCCTATCTGTCTCCAGAGCAGCTCCTGGGTCTGGGACCTGGAGGCCAGCACTTCTTTAGAGCGGTATGCCAGGGCTGCCCAAGTGGGAGTAACCCAACCCCACCCTCCAGCTTCCAGGTGGGAACCTGGGGTGCAAGGAGGGATGGGGTTTGCCCCAGGACATGGAGTCAGAGCCAGGTAAAGGTAGATGCTCCAGCCAACAAGTTTGCCTCATTCCCCCATCCCTGCCAGATCCCCATGTTTTTGCAATGTTTTTCTACATGTTTTCCACTACAGCAAGAGGTCCCTTCCCTCGTGTTACCCCGCACATCAAATGTTGGATAATTCACTCATTTCTCCATAATTGTATAACAACTTCTAGCTCAGACACAAACTTGATACTATAAATACTCCCTGATCTTGCAAATCTCTCAACTCCTCTGCAGGCGCCTCCCACATTGCCCTTCTGTATCTCCACAAGACGTTTTACTACTCTCCATTAATTTCCATGAATTTATTTTCCACGGATTTGTTTTGAAAGCTTCCTGAGAAGAAGTGCTTGATGTCTGGTCATAAGAGACGGGGCTGCTAACAGCGGGAGAGCGGAAGGCGAGTTTGCTCCTCCTGGAATCTGAGACCACAAGAGGGGCTGGTCAGGAGCTTTTCTTCCTGGGCTGGAGGAGCAGGGAGCAGGGAGCAGGAGGAGAGGGGCCAGGGCTCTGCCCTTGAGGCCTGCTTCCAAGTCCTAGAGACTTCTCCAGGCCTCCTGCACCTGCCAGTGCAGCCCGAGGAGGGGAGGAGTCAGCTCCAGGGGCCACTCTCCATCCCGGTGCACAGTCCCAGGGGCTGCGTGGGAGGCTGGGAGGGGCGACGCTCAGTGCCACCAGCCGGCCCCCCGTCCCGCTGAGGGAACCTCCGCAGCTTCTGAGAAGTGCCGCTGGTGCCTCCCTTCCTTACAGCAGAGACCTTGACAAAACCCTTCTATTTGGGGGCGCCTGGGTGGCTCAGTTGTTGAGCAACTGCCTTCGGCTCAGGTCATGGTCCCAGGGTCCTGGGATCGAGTCCCATATCGGGCTCCCTGCTCCGTGGGAGGCCTGCTTCTCCCTCTCCCACTCTCCCTGCTTGTGTTCCCTCTCTCGCTGTGTCTCTCTCTGTCAAATAAATAAATAAAATCTTTAAAAAAAAAAAAAAAACCCTTCTATTTGGGAGCTTCCCCCTCTGGGAGCTCCCCTTCCCTCCTCCCTCGCTCCTGCTTCCAGAGTCAGCTCTAATATGGCAGGCAGCCTGTCCCCAAGTCCTGGTTTCAGGCCCAGCTTTCTGGGGAAACACAAAATGACATGTGGTTCTGTGAGACATCGATGAAGCCCCGCCCAGTCAGGGGCCGTTGGGGCTGCCCTGGAGATGAGGGAAACTGAGGCCAGCGTGAAGTCACGCTAAGGAGGGAGAGGGTTTGCTGATGCAAAGCTACGCTAGCAACTTGATGCGATTATTGCACAACCAAACCTACCGGAAGATCCCATTATAACCAGCTTGGAGACTCTTGGGGTTTGCTTGGCAAGCAAACAAATAAGCAAACTTTTAAGGTCACCAGCAGACAGAATAGAGCAGAGCTTTGAAAAAACAATGTGCATGACAGAGTGAGGGCTATCCCAACAACGCTAGAAGGCTTCCATGTTAGCAAATCTATCAGGAGATACATCTGACCCAATAAACCTCCTAGTTTTAAAAAAAAAAAAAAGGAGTGGTTTGAGAATATTTTAATATTGTTCAGTTTTAAATATGAAACCCAAGCCAGCATCATGTTCCACGTGAAACACTAAATCCTTCTCATTCCATCCAGGAACAAGATCTGAGAGCTGGCTAACATTGCCATTACGAACGAATATTTATCTGGAGGTGCCGGCCAATGCAACTGAATAAGAAAATGCAATAAGAAAGGCTAAGTATTTTTAAAAAGAAGGCAAACATATCATTTGGGGAGGCGCTGTGATTTTCTAACTGGCAGAACTTAGGCAAGTGTCCTATGTCTTTTCCAGTTTCCATTCCTGTCCTTTCCATTCCTGTCCTTTCCATACCTGTAAAGTGGGGAGAGAAGCCTCACAGAGTTTCTTTTAGAAGTGAAGGTAGTGAACGTGTATAATCTCCTGAGAAGCACGCCCTGCAGGCGGCCAGCACAACTCACTTTCTGGAGGATCACTACCTCTGCTGCTCTTAGACGGGGCCTGTCCATACCGTGGAGCTGCAATTCTCCTTCTAAACATTAAATTCAAGCCTCATATTGGCATGCAGTTTATCTGAAAGAATAAACGTGCAAAAAAAAAATGTAAAGCCACTTATATCTAGAACATAGACAAGACTAAATTAAAAAGGCAATCCCAATAAAAGAATAGGCAAAAGATTTGAGCAGACCTCACCCAAGAGGCCATCGGCATGGCGGGCAAGCATATGGGAAGGTGCCCAATTTTATTA
The DNA here is from genome assembly GCF_002201575.2 of Neomonachus schauinslandi. Classification (NCBI taxonomy): domain Eukaryota; kingdom Metazoa; phylum Chordata; class Mammalia; order Carnivora; family Phocidae; genus Neomonachus; species Neomonachus schauinslandi. The sequence goes on along the minus strand of NC_058413.1, from coordinate 2,703,948 downwards.
GTGGACAGAGAGAAGATAGGCCCACCATGAGATCAATTCCCATTGGCCACACGGATGCTGGAGAGGACACGGGTCCTTGCACGGCGGGCACTGCTGGTGGCCTTGGATAAAGCCACCTTGGGGAGTGGTTCTGCGGTGTGTGCTAGGACCCTGCCGCTCTACTCAGAGGTGCACACCCGGGAGCAATGAGTGCGTCTGTGCACAGGAAGATGCGTGCAAGAAGGCTCACAGGCTCAGCAGAGATGGGAAGGAACAGTGGCGCCACGTTCCTGCAAGCAAAGCCCATCCACAGCAACAACGGATGAACCCCTGCCACATGCAAAACACGGACTAATCTCATAATTGGCACGTTAAGTTGAAAGAGGCACATACTGTGTAATTCCATCTCTATAAGGTTGGAAAACAGGCAGGAATGATCTGTGGTGTTGGACGTCGGCACTCAGAGGGAGACAAGGGGGTTTTCTGGGTGCTGGAAACACACTGTCCCTCCTTCTGGAAGCTGCTCGCGTGGGTGGGTTCACGCTGGGAAAGTTCCTCGGGCCTCGAGGTTATGATTTATGCCTTTTCTATAGATCTGCTAGTCTGTGATAAAAATTGACTTCAGAATAGCAAGAAAAACCTCCAGAAAGAACACAAGTGAAGGAGGCCTAAAATTAAATATACTGAAAAGCTGTGGTAATTACCAGTTCACTGATGGCGTCGACGGCTGACGCAGAAATGAAAGCAGCCTCACCATGGCCTCCTGTCTCCCCTTCCTCCGGATTTCATTGACACCACGCCTCTTTGACCGCCTGCTCACGTGGAAGCTAGAGTGTGATCTGGGCATCGGAGCTGTGTGCTTCCGGGAGGCCTGGGGTCTCCTTGCTCACCCGGACCTGCGGCTCCCATGCACAGCCTGGTGCTCTGTACGCACCCAGCACGCACCCAGCTCGCTTTCAGAGAAGAAAGGGAGGGAGGGACAGGGTGGGGGGGCAGAGAGCCCAGGATGGAATTCAGTCTGTCATAAATGTGCTTTTAAAAATGTATAAAAAGGAGAACTAGGCAATAACTGTTGTTTATTGGCCCAGCAATATTTGAGAAATACAGCTAAATCTCTAACCCACTCTAACCAAAGATAAATGACACAGATTAAAGATGTAGCCATCAGGGGCACCTGGGGGGCTCAGTCAGTTAAGCCTCACTCTTGGTTTCAGCTCAGGTCATGATCTCAGGGTCATGGGATCGAGCCCCGTGTTGGGCTCCACCCTCAGGGGAGAGTCTGCTTGAGATTCTCCCTCCTCCTCTACCCTTCCCCCCACCTTAAATGAATAAATAAATAAAATCTTGTTTTGTAAAAAAAGATGTAGCCATTAAATGCAAAATAATAAAACATCAGAAAAAGCCACAGATGATTATTCTCAGAATTTCAAGGTAGAGAGAGTTGGAAGGCCTTTCTAAACATGTCAGATATTCCAAGGGGAAGGTTGATATCAGGCCACGCGGGAGTTAGGGCCTCTCACGGGACACCAGCCCAGGAAACAAAATCAAGCAAAAGGAAGGGTGAATGGCCAGAGAACATATTTAAACCTACACATTAAAAAGTTAACACAGATCCTAAATATATAAAGGATCTTTACAAAGTAGACATCTATTTAGAAAGTAATAGAAATCATCAAAAAAGCCTAATTGAAGAATGGATAAATGACAGAAAAAGGAAAAGTTACTTTAAAATATTAAAAGGTGGTAAAATCTTTTCAACAAATAGTACTAGAATAGCTGAACATCCACTTGGGGAACAAATAAACCTTATACCTTATAAAAAAATTATGTCAGCATGATCATAAGTCAATATAACAGATCAAAGCTATACAACCCTTAGAGGAAAAGCAGGAGAAAAACGTTTTGGTTTGGGGTCAGGCGCCGAGGTCTTAGAGACCACAGCAAAAGCGTGCACCATAAAAGAAAAGAAAATGGGTAAACTGGAGCTCATCAAAGTTTAGACCTTCTGCTCTTTCAAAGACATACTATAAAGAGAATGAAAAGTCGCATCACAGACCGGGAGAAAATCCTTGCAAGTCGCGGGTCTGACAAAGGACTTGCATCTGGAATACTCCAAACAACAGTTCTTGAAACTCAGCACTGATCAAACAGGCAGCTCAGCACAGACATGGCAGGGGACTCGGGCAGCCCCTTCCCCAAAGAAGAGGTACAGGTGGCCAGCAGCGCAGGAAAAGGTGTGCCATGTCATTAATCATCGGAGAAACCACATGCCTCTTAGAATGACTTCAAGGAAAATAGTGCCGGCCGGGACATGGAGCATCTGGACCCTCCTCCCTGACTGGTGGTGACATCACCACCTTGGAAAGGGGCTTGGCAGTTCCTCACCAAATTAGCCTATACGGAAAATACGCTTTTATATATGTGTGTGTATAACCCAGGTGTTTATCCGAAAGAAATCACACACTGTGTTCACACCACAACCTGTATGACTATTTGTGGCCCTATGCCAGGGACCCAGCGGTGTCCAGGACCCAGCTCCCAGAGCCGCTCACATCCCCCAGCCCCTCACACCCTCCCTCACCCATCTTGCATCCAGCCTATCCCCATCCCCAACAGGTGCATGAATCCTGTCCTCCGTCCATCCCCACGAGCGGTGAATCTCCTCCAGCTCTGGCCCTGCTGCCTCGCTCACGGTCCACAGGACTGGTCCTCCCCTGCAGGAATTCGTGGGCTCCCAGCCCCCTGGGCAAGGTCCAAACTCCTCCTGAGGCCTCAGGGGTCCCCATCTTCTCACCCCACCCCCGCTCTGTCCTTACCCCTCTCAGGAGTGGCTCCCCCTTCAGGGCAACTTCCTGTTCTGCTCCTGGACGGAACTTCGGCCCTCACTGAGCCCCTACCCTACTCTCCCTCTATTGGCTGGAAATCCTGGGGAGCTGTCTTGACCGGCTTGGGTGCCCATTCTCAGGGCCCCTCACATCTGCAGAGGGCCTAGTGGATGTTGGAGCCCGGGGCAGGTGTTGGAGGCCCAAACGTGGGGGGCAGGCAGGGACCTGGCACAGAAGGTGGGTGGCAGGTATAAGAAGCAAGGAGAACTCCGGACCCGTCCCACAGAGAGGCCTTAACGGGGCTCAGCCGCTACACCATCCAGGTGGCCTCAACCCCACGTCACTCTCTCGAGGCTGAGCCCTCGGGAACCGCTCCCACCATGGCGCTTTCCAAGGACAGGAGGGCGTGAGGAGCCTCCGATGGCCCAGGGCCAGCTCACGGGTCACGTCCTCTCCCCTCAGTGACCTCCTCCAAACCAGGTCTCTGAATTAATTTAATGGAAGAAACTCAGCCACAAGGGACCCCAGGGTGCTGGGGGCGAATCTGATACACATTCTGGCATGAATAGCTCAGAATCAAACACAGAAAGGAGGCTGGCATTTGCCACCTTCCCCTCCAAGAAAAGACATTCCTAAATCAGCACGTGGGGCACGCGGGGGGTGCCCACGAGAGAGATGCTTGTTGACAACACAGATACGGGGCCACGACGCACTAGCAAAAACCCCACAGCAATTCAGTGTGTATGAATATGGAGTGTTGATTTTTTGCAGGAGATCGACTTCTAGACATCCGCTGCTCTGAAGGCAACATTTTTAAAGAAAGTAACATTTTCTCGGGTTAAAGAAGGAAGTGGTGGATACAGCAATGCGTGCATCTCCTCTGTGGCCACCGTCTGGGAAGCGGAGGGGGACGCTTGGTAGGTTTCCCACTTTGCAGAAAGCCTTCTTGCCTTACCCTTCCCTAAGTCAGAGTTGCGGAAATTAATTCTAGATGGAAGAGGTAATAGAAAAGTCGAAAGAAAACGTCAAACAGTAAATTATTTGACTTCCTCCCTCCCCGAGTCTGATTGGCTTCTCTGCTGATAGCCTGGGGTTGGGGAGGCTGGGGGGGGGCTCCGAGCTACTCACTCCGCAGGAGAGGCAAACAACGGGATCATCTCATCAAAGGTGATTTAGCTCCCCTCTCTCTAGACGGGGCCTGCACGGAACCACGGGGTGCGGGGCAGGAAAGCAAGGTGCCACTCCTGCCTAGCACCTTTGGGTGGGACTGTGTGTGGGGTCCTGAGACAAGAGGCCATATCAGGGGCTCTGCAACCTGGAGTCTGGGGGAGCCCCAGAATCCCCGCCGAGGGGCCTGGGCCCTGCTGTTGGCCCGTGTCTCCCCGCCCCAGGGAGGAGGGCTATAGACCACCACCCCGCCCAGGGCAGGACCACTGTGATGGGTAAGCTGGGGCCAGTGCAGTGCTCATGACTGGGGAATCTGGGGCCGTCAGCCACGCTGACACTTGCCAGCCCGCAGACTGCTGGGCAGCGTCCCACCACTGTCCTCCCTGCCTGTCCTCTGCCATCATGCGGCAGTCCGTCTGCACCTGCTATTATCTAGGTGGCCTGGACCCCGCTGAGACCCAGCCTGTGTGCTCCAGGGCAGCCATGCACGGGAAACGCTGCTGTACCGTCTCGCAGACCCCACCGTTTGTCAAATGCCTCCTACAGACTGACTTCAGACGTGGGAGCGGCCACTTGAGTGGGGGCAGAAGCGTGGAGCCTGCAGGGCCGAGACGGCACACACCCCATCACCACGCATCTCCCCCCTTACCCCACTGCCTTGTTCCAACATGCACTTGATGCCCCACGGACAGAGTGGAGGTCTCAGGAGTCTAGGGTGCAAGGGATGCTCTCCAGTCAGACTCCTGTGTTCACGAAAACCATGTAATTATTATTATTATAACGACACTACTATTATTTATGATTGCTATGTTATTGTTACAATGCTATTAATATAGTGACATTATTATTTATGATTATTAAAATAATAGAGTTAAAGAATACCAAATTTTGGTCAAGGCGGGCAGTAAAGATAAAAGCCCGAGCATCCTCTTGTGGGGAAAACCACCTCTCCCTGTCTCTGTGTGCCACCACCCCCACCCCCAGGCACATTTCTGAGGTGGAGGGAGGCTTGAGTTTGGGAGGAGGAGGAGGAGGAGGGAAGGGAGAGGGAGGGGGGCTGAGCCAAGCTTCTTTGATCCCAGAATCTCTCTGGTTTGTGTTATGGACAATGTCAGCTGATGCTAATTGGGTCCCCTGCAAGTTTTTGGACCTCAAAACCACCCCGCCCACACCCCCTCAACAAAACAAACATGAAATTGTGTTGTTGTTGTATGTTTGGCAAAACAGGCCAGTGGAAGAATGCATTTCAAAAGTCTGGAACACGGAGGATGGGAGCCGCCTGAAGGAGGCGGGCTGGCCTGGTGCGGGGGTCCAGCTCGGAGCCGGCGCCCGCTGTGTGATCTGGTACCCGAGCCCTGGCTCCTCGTGTACCAGCTGGTTGGTGCTGGGGGGCCGGCTTGGGCACGCTGAGCCCCAGATTCCTTGTTTGTCAAAGAGGGACGATAATAGTATGTATTTCATTGGGTTTGATGAGGGTAAATGAAATGATGCATAGAAAGTGGTTTAGCACAGAGCCTGCCACATAATAGATGTGCAGTAAGTGCTAACTATTGTCATGATGAAGACTGGCTGAGAGAATCAGATATTTAATCTAGAAATAGAAGCCGGCAGTTGGCACGGTCGCTGCCACCAAGCCCCTGGGGAAATGGCATATGGAAGCGACTTAGACATTGCCCAGTTCCCGCTGGCCACGTACCGTCCGTGGAACTCCAAGGTGGCAATGGGGGATTCCGTGCACGGACCTTTCAATGACGTGAGGTCAGCAGCCCGCGACTTCCCTGCATTTGGAGCACACTCTCAAATTCAAGAATTTGGGGGCGGCGCACGTGAAAATGGGAAGGACTGATTTTAGAGCAAGTTTCAGAATTCTGAGAATACACATTTTTTTTTACAAGAGTAAATTGAATTGATATTTCAATTAAATTTTCAATTAACGTTAATTGGATTTTTTTAAAGATAGTAAAAGCTGCCCCCCTCCACTCTTGCTGATGGCTCTGCCAAGTGGCTCTGTGTCTGCCCTGAGCCCATGTCCGCAGGTACTCAGGAGACCTCCTGGGAACAGTCTGGGGACGCTGGTCTTCCTCGGCGCCCGCCTGGCGATCTGGCTACACTCTCCCTTCTCGTCCACCGCAGCTGTGCCTGTTTTCCACCTGCAGGACCCCTGTGACCAGCATTCCACCTGGAAGTGTCACTCCTGTGCCCAGTGCTGCTGCAAACATTCATTTCACGGTTTGCTGGACAAAAGACAGGCGGTCCCCGTGGTGCCCATGGGGACGTTTGGGGGCCACTCCCTGGGAGCCCGCTCAGGCTTGCGCGGGACGCTGGACTGGGTCCAGGGGAGCATGCTTGGCCCTAGGACATGACGCACGAGGGTGGGGCTGGGCCGGGGCGCTGTGCGGACTGGCAGTGGGGATCCCCGTGGGGCTGGAGTGGTGAGCAAGAGCAGCTAAGGTCTGGCTACCCCGACGCGGGGGGTGTCTGAGGACAGAAGAGGGTTGCAGCTGGACCCTCGCCCCACCCGGAGATCCTCCTAAGCCCCCTTCATTAGCAATGATTTAACACTCTTGCCGAACAAGTGTGTGCCTTATAGGCTCTGGCGTTAAAGATTAATTGGCTCAGTAATAACATAATTATGAAATGTGCATTACAAGGGATTATAACCAGTCCTTCCCTTAATGGCTCCTTCTCAGCTTCTTTCCGTGGATTCCCCGAGTGCCTTTCAAGGCTGACGCCACGGAGGGTTTCCACCAAGAGCACCGCAGGCCAAGAGAGGACCGTATTTTGCCACTGAGAAAGGCACCGAGGAAAGTCAAGCGCAGAGCCTCATAGCCATGCACTGAAAACACAAACAGTTGTGGAGGATGCAATTAATTATTTTAATAACAACTAAATATAGATTACTTCCATACATGATTTTTTTTTGATGCCATAATGAGAGCGGGGGGAGCTTCAGAGGCTCGTGTAGGTATGAGTGTTTGTCGCTGTGTGTGTTGTTAAAAATAACAAATTAAACAGAACACACGGTTAAAGAAATAAAAGGCAGCTAGGTGCGGTGGCTTCTTGTCCAGTTCAAGGATCTTTATGCCGAGGGGCAAGAAGGGAGGCAGGAGCTCCATGGATGGGCCCCAGGGTGCGTGTGCAAAGGAGAGGGATGTGTGTGCCCGCGGGTGGCTCCGCGAGGTCAGGACCGAAATGCCATCCCACTTGGAACTCGTGACTTTCTCGGCAAGACTTCATTGCAGCACTTTGTTGCTTTATTCTTAATGTGACCCGTCTCTCTGAGTTCTGGGAGTAATAACCAGCAATGCTGCTGTAAACCACCCCGCACAGCAAATTGCGGGGAAGTGCTGATGATCCTTGGACGGGCTGGGGGCCGATGGGGCTGCTGTGGCCTGAAGCTGGGGCATTGCCCCACACATTCCACTACGGGGCTGGAAGCGTGGGTCTGAAACCCGCCAGCCAGGCTGTGAATCAGCTCAGACCCCAGTCTGGGGACAGCGACGTTGTCAAGGGGTCCCGCTGTGTGTCTTATGATGGGGGCACCAGCCGGCACCAGAGAAGGGGGACATCTGGGCTGCCAACAGGGAGCGCGGCTGGTCACAGATCAGAGCGTGAAGACTACTGCAAGCTACGCTTGGATTTTCTTCCTTAAAGTCATAGAGGAGGAAATGTGTGTGTTTTTAAAGAGCTGGCGAAAGACTAAACCTTTCATGAGGGGAGAGAGCCGCGGTTCTGGGGGCCGGTGGGAGGAGCCTGTATGACCAGCATGACTGAGTTACTCTGCGGTAACAAACATCCCCCGAGTCCAGGTGGCTCAGTGCAGTAATGGTCTGCTTCTCGCTCACCACTGTGGGTCTGGATGACTCTCCGGAACAGCTGTTCTCTGTGTGCCACCAAAATTGTCCAGCAAAGGAAGAGAGGCAGGGGAGACCCCCCCCCCAGCTCTCCTTTGCCTTCACGTTCTGTTTCCGCTCAGGCCTTACTGGGCAACGAACGTCGTGTGGCCACGTGCAACCTCAAGGGGAAAGGTAATATTCCTTCTGCATTCTGGAAGGCAGGGAGAACCAGAAATGGGATTGGCTGCCCCCCATGAAGCTTGTATGAGACCGTGTTTTCTACAGAAATGCAGGGTCAACTTTCCTAGGGACTAGGGCTCCCACCATGGATGGATTGTTCTGATTGGTAATTTCTTCTCCCTGGGAGCACACAATCTAGTCCCCTCCTGTATCAATAAGAGAGTGTTAAAATCACACGTGTGCACACGCACACACACACGCTCCTAAACCAGTGGCATGGGAGTCTCCCGTGTGGACGAACTTGGTCTCAGGGTCAAACAGACCTGAATTTGGGTCCTGCCTGGTCCCCACCAGTAAATTCTAAACCTCAGTTCTGTCATCTCCCAAATGGGATAACGATGACCACCTCATCCTGTTGTGCTGACAAGTCAACAAGATAATTTGAGTAAAAGGTTCATAGTAAGTGCTCAAAAGGTGAGGTTTTATTAGCTATTACCATTGTTGGTATTGATAAGGTAAATCACATTCCACTCGCTAACGTGCACAATTCAAGTCCAGAAAACACTATGTAGCAAGAGCTCAAGAACTCATGCACCAACCACGGAATATCAGCTCAAGCGGTTGGTCTCAGGCCCTGCTCTTGCTCAACAGAACCCCAGCGTCGTTTGTTATTTCTTTCCGTGCAGTGCCCAGATGATATTGTTGTTCTGAAAATAGCTACTGTACTCCACTCTCCCGCCCCACCCCTCCGCCCCTCCGGGGACCGAGGGCACATCCCTTCCCCGTGGCTCTGGCTTGCTTTGTTCCATGGACTCTGGGTGGGACCGACCGTTCTGAGCCCACACAGGTGTGGCACCCTCACATATCGTGATACCCCGAATGCGGCTGCCATACGCCAACTGGCCTGATCACAGACCCACATTCAGCTTTCCTGTTAAATGAGATACATTCGCTAACGCAGAGCAATGTCTCCAATCTGTAGATTGAAAAATGGCTAGTTTGAAACTATTTCTGTTGTTATATATGTATTCAAACCTCACGTGCTTGCATACATCCGTAGATAACACAAACATACGTGAACATGCATACTAAAAAGTTAATGATATTTGCCTCTTGATTCGGGGAATTAAGGGTGATTCTTCACATTGCTTTGCATTCTTTTTAAATTATGACATTATTACATAGAGGTTAAAAAAAAAGTCCAAGCCTGATCAACAGGATATCCATGAGAAAAGCCTTTTTCCTACTGTGACCCCGAGTCTCATTATCAAAGGTAATGGTTCTGTGGTGTCATTCGAGAAATAGTCCCCATATTTTCAAATGACTCCAATTCAACATTTAGCCAAAAAAAAAAAAAAAGATACAGTTCAATCGGTGTCTCAGTGAACAGACATAATGTTCTAAAATAATATTATATTTACTGAGTGTACTACATGGAGCTAATCTGTTTCTCATTAAAATTATGGATTAAGTTGTAATCCCCACATTTCTAGAAGTAAGAAAAATGAACTCTTTGTACACTTACTTGTTTACCTAATTGAAAGGTTTGTATTTAGCTTTGAAAAAAGAAACCCCAGTTAATGCAAGAATTCAGGATTATTCATTCTGTCATTAGATCCATTTTTAAATCTTTATTAAAGGATTTGAGAGAAAGGAGAACATTCCTTCAAGGTCTGTTTGGTTCTCCGACACTCCTGGGCCTGCCCTGCAGATTACGGATTCTTCCGTTCTAGTGGGATTTGCCGTTGAGTGCTGAAGCCACGTGAATGGAAAGAAAAAAAAAATGTCCCTATTAGGTTTTCTGGAAGTTTATTGTGTGTTTGTTTCTACGACACAGATACGTTATTCACAGAGGCAACCGAGGGGAAAAAGTTAAGAAGAATCCAGCACAGTCAGTATAGGAACCAACGGACACGTGGTGTGTCCTTTTCCTGGTGGAGGGTCTCTCCTGGTTTGAAAGAGTTAAGTCATTGAAATTGGCTAATTTGTCTGTGGAATGTGACCTGTCCTGGATCAGGGGAGGCCCCAGGCTCCCCGGAAGGCGGTTTCATCGTCTGGGGTGGGAAAGGCAAGACCTGGGGGGCACGGTATGGCAGCCCAGCCCTGTCCATTAGGAAAAGTCTTTGGTTCCTGACATCCTGCCTTCTGGCACTTTCTCCATGATCCATAATCTCCTGCTGGCCTCCCCTTTCCCGGAAATCCCACCCACCGGGCTCTGCCTTGTCCTGGATCTGGAAAACTGATGGGTGGGGAACAAAGAGCACAAAGATGGGGAAACTGGAGTCAGAGCCTTGACCATGTTGGAAAACAGTGTGGCAGGTTCTTAAGAATTGAAACACACACACACACACACACACACACACACACACCCGCCGTATGAGCAGCCCCTCCACTGCAGGCGCTTACCCCAGAGAAATGAAAGCTCACGTCCACACAGATTCCTGCATGGACGTTCGTAACAGCTTCATCTGTGTGTCTTCCCGACAAAACCTGGAAGCAACCCAGTTGTCCATCAACAGGTGAATGGACAAGCAAAGTGCGTAGGTCCACACTGCAGACACAAGGCAGGAATAAAGAGGAGTGAGTTGTCTATACACACGGCAATCTGGATCGATTTCAAAATAAAGATGCCCAGTGAAAGCTAGCTCAAAAAAAAGAGGGGCTATACTGCACGATTCCATTTATAAAAAAGTCTAGAAAGTATCAGCAAGCTCTCCAGTGACAGGAAACAGGCAGTTGCCTGGGGTCAGGGTTCTGTGGGAAGGAGGGACCCCCACGGGGCGTGCGGGAACCTTGAGGGTGAGGGGTATGCTCACCATCCCAATGGTCCTGACGGTTGTGTGGGCATGCACCCAAGGTTCTCACGTGGGGACGACGTTGCCCCTAAAGGGGCACTGGAGACATTCTTGCCTTTGCACCCGGGGAGCCACTGCGGGAATCTAGCAGGTAGAGACCAGGGATGGCACTAAATCCCCTACAAGGCACAGGACTGCCCCTATAACAGAGATTCTCCAGGCCCAAACGCCAGTGGTGATGAGGCTGAACCCCTGGTGTGTGGATGTGTCAAACATAGCAAATAGTACCCTTGACAAATGGCCAGTTAATTGTATCTCAATTCTACATCAATAAAGCTGTAAAACAATGAAATCCCAGCCCTGCCGATTGCTGGCTGGGTGACATTCGGTTGTCATGCCACCTCTCCTAGCCGGTTTCCACTCTGCACGATGGGGGACAACCTTTACCTCCCAGCGCTGTTTAGGATGGAACGAGCTCCCAAGATGTGAGCGTTTGCTGTCTCAGGCCCGTGGAACTGACTTTAGCCATCAGGTGAGGAACGGCATAAATCACCCATGGAAATGACGTTTCAACTGGGCTCCAGTCCTTAGAAAATCAGTGGACCAAGTAAAAACAACCTCTGAGGATTCAGGTCATGGTCCCCCGCCCGTGGGGCAGGGGGAGGGGGTGGGGTGGGGCAGGCAGTCACGCCACCTGTCAGTAACAAGGACTTCGGGATGACCTTGAGACCTGGCTCTCAGTCTGGCCCCCACGGGAAATATGACCCTGATATGATTTATGTAAAAGTACATAGACTGTGGGTTTCTTTTAATATTTGGCCAACGTTATTGTTCACTGGGCTTCAGCCACAAAAACACTCAAGAAAATTGAAGAGGCTTGCAGGTCCAAGGAAGCCCACCTCTCTCTCTCCCAGGCCAGCCCTGAGTCTGGGCTTTGTGCCCGGTGGAGCTGTGTGTGGATCACTGATGCTGGAGACCCGGTCTTCACGGCATTATCCCTGGCAGGCCCCCCTTGCTTAGACTCAGTTGCACCTCGAGGAAGACAAACAGGAGAGCAGCTTAGGAGACAGGAGTGCAGAGCCCTCAATCAGCTCTTTGTTGGCGTGGGAGGGGGGTGAGAAAGCGAGAGGCGCTGGCTGCAGGAACACAACGCCTTTGTCTTGACGCAGTTCCTGGTCCAGGTCCCGTCGGAATCCAGTGGTTGGGAAGCGGGGTTACCTCCCCCCTCGCGTTAAGCCCAGTGGCATCCTCAGGCACCCTTTGCTCCCGAGTGTGTGAAGAATAGTCTGTCCCCCTGGGGATGGCAGGTGGAGCAGGGAAGGAGGAGCACAGGCAGCTGCTGGGCTCCCTGATGTGGTCCCCCTTTCCCCTACGAGATGCAGCAGGCTCTGAGCGCATCTGAAGGGAGGCAGCGACATGGGAGGGGGCCTGGAGAACCCCAGGACCCCCAAGCTGTGTTCCTCTGGGAACATGGAGCCACTTCAGATCCATTGGGTGATGTGAGAAGCTCTCCCTTCTGACCAAGCCCGACACCTTCCCCAGAGCCTTCGCTGTCTGCAGAATAAATCCCCAAAGCTGCAGGATGGAGGAGGAGGCCATCAGCCCGGCCCTACCCCCACGATTCATGACCCTCCAGGCTACAACGGTCCAGGGAATCAAATCCACCCTGGAGCATCCTGTCTTTGCCTATGGTGTTCCCTCTGCTGACCATGCCATCCCCATTTCTCCTGGGCAATTCCAACCCTGTGCAGTCCTCAGGGTTCTTGTGGGATGGTATCCCCTCCAGGCAGCCCACCCTGATGCTCGAGGCTGAGTGACATCGCTGGGCGCCACCCATCCCCCATTCTCCCACCATTGTTTTGACAGCGGGGCTGGCCTTATCTGGCAAGGGTCCCTCTCCCCAGTTAGCCTGAGACCGAGGCCATATCTGGGTCACTCTAAATCCTCAGTGTGGGGTTCAGGGCCTGGGGCTGGGAAGTCCTCAGCTGCTGTGTGCTGAATACATGCTCAGTAAGGGTTGAAGGAAACCGGCTTTCTTAAGGGGACTTTATAACCTCAAGTATCAGGCAGAAAGAGGGGGCCGCCGGTGGATGGCCAGCCGGCCGCGGAGAAGGGATGCCAGCTTCTCAGGGCTCCACTCGGCCCCCCGTGTCTCCAGGCCCTTTGAGGACGAGGGGTGTCATCGAAGCTGATGGGGTGCCAGCAACGTGGCTTGGAACAGGCCAGGCTGGTTGGGTTGGTTGTGTGGGGCAAGAATCAGGAAGAAAGGGTTGTTCTTCATAATCCAGCTTGTTTATCCAGCGAACAATAAAACAGGGCCCGATTGTTTGGAGATGCCGGACGGAGTCCGTGAGAGAGACCCCACTGGGCTGAGAGGTCTGTTCAGGAATGCACAGAGCCTGGGAAACATGGGTGGGAATGGGAGCCCGCTGTGAGGACACAGGGATGGGGTCCGGGTGGTGGTGTGCCTGAGTGGCTGGCACTGGCTGGAAAGGGCAAATCCTGTGCATGTTGTCCCAGCTCTGTGGTCCATGATGTCACCGCGTGTGAGGGTCAAGCTGATGTGCCAACTAGACTGGGTCACGGTGGGAGGGATGGGGGCAGATATTTGGTTACACATGATTCTGGATGTGTCCGTGATGGTTTCTGGGTGAGATTAGCACTCGAATCGGCAGACTGAGTCAAGCAGATTGTCCTCCCATGTGGGTGGGCCTCGTCTGATCAGTTGAGGGGAGGGTCTGAATAGAACAAGAGGCTGAAGGGGTGCCTGGGTGGCTCAGGCGGTGAAGCATCTGCCTTCAGCTCAGGTCATGATCTCAGGGTCCTGGGATCGAGCCCCACGTCAGGCTCCCTGCTCAGCAGGGAGTCTGCTTCTCCCTCTGCCCCTCCCTCGGCTTGTGTGCTCTCTCTCAGATAGATAAATAAAATTTTTAAAAATAAGAAAAGAACAAGAGGTGGAGGAAGGGAAGATTCTTTCTCTCTGCCTGACTGTCTTTGAGCTGGGACTTAGGTCCCCTGACTTTGAACTCAGATTCGGACTGGAGCTTGCACCATTGGCTCTCTTGGGTCAGGACTTTGAGCTAACTCCTTATAATTAATGCTTTTTTACACACACACCCCCCCCCGTCGGTTCTGCTTCTCTGCACCGTGCTGACTAATACCCCGGAGTCCCTGACCTTGCCCACGGTGGGAGTACTGACCCCATGGGAAGCAGCCAGCGCTACAGATGAGCCCCCCAGCCCCCACCCCACTGCCGACGGTGACACATTCAGGAGGAGCACGCCACGGCCTAGGGAGCATCCCGGCCACCCGAAGACTTTCTCAGCTCCAGCACGGCCACAAGGTCCTCTCTAGGCTCCCACCTGTGAGCCATGACGGTGCTGAAGTCGACCTCAGCCGTCAGCTGGAGCCACGCTGCCCAGGTGGGAGAGGTCATTACCTCTGGGATGAAGGTCATTCCCCCTCGCCTGTTCCACCATTGTTTTTATGCTCTGCTCTGGTCCCCCCAGGCATTGCAAGGCCTCTAATGCACGACTACGTCTTCGTCTCCCATCTGTCCCCTGTGCCAGGGACGGGGCTGGATAGATCGAGGTTGCTCAGGGTATGACATGCAACGGAGCCTTTCCACCCCAGGACAGGCTGAGCCGGTGAATGGCCTCACTCACATCTTCCACAGAAATAAAGTGAGAACCCACACCGTGCCCCGGCTTCTCGCCGAAGATCTGCTAAGTTCCCCACGGTCGATAAGACCCGGTCGGTCCCAGGTTCATGCAGGCAGAGAACTCACCTCAGTGGGTTTAAGGAAAAACACTGAGTTATTTATTGATTCATGAATCTGGAGAAGTCAGAGATGAATCAGGACAGCGGGACCCCAGGGCTCGGTTTTCATGCCATTCTGTGTCTGGTTTTGCTGGGCTCACATGAACTCTGGCGTCAGGCATGCCTTCTCGTGCTGTCCAGGCGCTGCCCGCAGAAATGGGTTTATACCAGGTGCATTATGTCAGTGTCGAACACTTTCGGGCCCCCTCCAAGGGCCCGTCCCTACTGGGGGGTCACCCTCCGCCCCCCGACGTTACTCGGTCAATGGAGTGCAGGTGCAGGTGATCTGTGCCGTTTCTGAGCAGAAGCTTCGGGGACCTCCGCTCGGTTCTGCCCGTGGTTTGCTCCTTGCCATGAGGCCCGTGGGTCGCAAGCGCAGCAGATGGGCCGCACCTGCAGCCCCAGACCGAAAACGAAGGAGACGTGGACGGTTCTGGCCGACCAGCACCGCGCGCGGCTGTGGGTGACACGTGGACTTCCGCTGCTGGAAACCGCTAGTCTGTGAACCCACGCGGACACGTCATCATCACCCACAGCCCACACTTTACACTGGGGTTCACTCTTACATTGGGGTGCACTTTTTGTGGGGGATGGGCTATACATGAGTAATGACATGTGTGCACCTGGATGAGCATGGGCCCATGACCAGTGTCCTTGTAAGGGAAGAAAGGAGAAGGTGACATGCAGATGGGGCAGAGCCTGGAGGGACGTGTCTACAAGCCCAGGAGCACCAAGGGTGAGGCAGCCACCAGAGTCCAGGAGAGACGCCTGGAGTAGACCCACCCCCCCAGCCCCGCACAGCGTCCAGAAGGAACCAACCCTATGACACCTTGGTCCCAGACACCTTGGTCTCCAGAGCAGTGAGAGAATCGGTTTCTGTTCTTTTAGGCCACTCGGTTTGTGGCCATTCATCTCGGCAGCCCCAGGACATTGGCACAGCCTGTGACAAGGGACAGGAAACCCCATGTAAAGTGCAGAACAGGGGATGGCCTCCTTGCCAGCTAGCCTCCACCTGGAACCACTTCCATAGGGCAGATCCAGGAACAAAACGTGCATGCTGTTCATCACAACAGGAAAACTAAAGAACCAGGAGGGAGAGGTGGCCACGTGGCACCCATAAAAATAGAAGAAACGGGGGTGCCTGGGTGGCTCAGTTGTTAAGCGTCTGCCTTCTGCTCAGGTCATGATCCCGGGGTCCTGGGATCGAGCCCCGCATCGGGCTCCCTGTTACACAGGAAGCCTGCTTCTCCCTCTTCCACTCCTCCTGCTTGTGTTCCCTCTCTCTGTGTCAAATAAATAAAATCTTAAAAAAAAAAAAATAGAAGAAACGTTGGATTTCATAGTTTTGCCTGTTCTGCTACCCAGACTCCATGATCAATGAAGATTTTTTCTTTTTTCTACCCAAAAAGAACATGTAGTGTCAGCTCAGGTTTCTAGGGACCAGAGAGAAGCAGAAGGCATCATCCCGAGCTCCCTCCAGCCAGTGAGGTGAGTGGCCCCCCCGCTTCCCCACGGCATCAGCAGCATCCCGGGGTGAACTGGTGTCTGCTCACCCCGGGAGGGCTGGGTTCTGCTGCTGCCGGGAAAATGGAAGCCACAGGTGCTCCCAGCACCAGCTCCGGGAAGGTTCTGGAGAAAATGCAGGCAGGAGGTGTGAGCGCAGGCATGGAATTTATCAGCATCGGTGGTCTTTCCTGGAGATGAGCCTTTTTCAAAACTGCATTATCTTAAGGAGCATAAAGAATATTTCTAAGGACACGTTGGCCTCCACCTTTCAGAGAGATTCCGTTCACCAAGGTCAGTGCCTGGCCCACCTCTGCCGGCCAGCAGCTGAAGGTGCCCACTGTTGGCGAGGGCGCAGGGCAGGGGAGGGAGGGAGTGGTGTTGGGGACCCTGGGAGTGACTGCGGGCCCTCCAGGCCCCCCCCACACCCGTCCTGCGGCTTCCAGCAGGACAGCATTATTACCTGCAGAGAGCCCAGCCCCCACCTGGAACGGCCCTCCTTCCCCCGAGTGGCCTGAAGCCCACTCGCTCCATCATCCTCCCTGAACGCGGGTTGTGACCGTGACAAGGCCACGAAGGAGACCGAAACCACGCAGCTATCCTGGAGAGAGGGCGTTCTAGGGGGGCTGTCCATGTGGCTGCTCCCGGGGTACCCCTACCGGCGCCCCGTTGATGGAGGCCCCGGGAGAGCTCCGCGGCACGGCAGGGCAGCCCCCGCGCGGAGCAGCTACTCCCGCCAAGAGACGCAGCAGGAGCGGGAGAACATGCGAGCCACGGCTGGAAACACTCCCACCTCCGAGCTGGAAACACCGGCGGGCCGCTGCGTGGGCGCCTCTGGGGGACCCAGTGTCGCCGGTTCGGTAAGGGGTGGGGACTCTGCAGACTGGCGGCTGAGCTATGGGACGGGGCTGCCAGAAAGATGAGGTGCCTGGAGCGCCCCCTACGGGCAGAGCCTCCCCGGGCAGCTGGTGTGGTTTGCAGAGCCCGTATGGGCAGAGCCTCCCAGGGTAGCTGGTGGGGTTTGCAGCGCCACCAAGCGGAGCCTGGAGGTACTGGCGGGCCCCCTCCCCTCCTCGGGTTACTCTGGCTATGGCTTCCCAAGCAGCCTTCCCTACAAAACACCACCTTTTGTTTCTGCCCAGCAAGTGTCATGCAATTAACATCCCTCTTCCAAATGAAGATTTTCTCACGCTCTCCCCAAAATGAGGAGCTGCGGGAGCCCCCCACTCAGTGTGTCCATCTGTGGGAGGTGTTCTCCGTGCACCTGTGGGCCACGCCTGACGTTTCTCAGACCCCGTTACAGTCTGTGCTCCTTCCCCGCAGCTGCTGTAATAAGGTGCACACTTAGGGGCTTCAAACAGCGCGGATTTATGTTTGCAGGGCGTGTTCCTTCTGGAGGCTTGAAGGCAAAATTGTATTTCCTTGCTTCTCCGACTTCCAGAGGTGGCCCCGTTTCTTGGCTCCTGGGCCCTTCTTCCATCTCTAAAGCCAGAAATTTTGCATCTTCCCTCTACGCTCTTCTGAATCCCCCAGGTCTTGTCCAAAGTCTGAAACAGCAAGAGGCTCAGTAAATACAAGGCAATGAATTATAAATGCAGGTGTGCACAGGTCTCTTCCAGGAGATTATAAGTATTGGAGAAGACGTGCTGTGTCTGCATCACCTGGCGGACAGCTGCCCCGATCAAATCCAAGCATGATAAGATCTATGTGCCCAGAAACTGGCATATCGAAGATTAATACATGTTTTCCAATAGGATTAAATTTCTCTGATAAAGCAATCAGAATGTTAACACATTGCTTTGTTAAGTAATGTCCCAGAAGACATACCCTAGTATGAATTAGTCCACAAATTATCAAGGAGTAGAATGGGAAGGAGGGGTTGTGTGAATGCACAAAACATGTTGTAGGAGGCTCCCTGGTGCGCCCCAGTATATCCTAAGCCCTAAGCACAGGACCCATGAGTGTGACCTTATTTGGAAATAGTATCTTTGCAGAGGTGGTTAAGTTCAAGATTGAAAGATGGCAAGTGTCCTTATGGGAACTGGGGCAGACCCGGAGACAAGGAGTGGAGGGCAATGGGAAGACAGGCAGAGCCTGGAGTGACAGGTCTCTTACAGAGGACCCAGGGTCCTCCCCGAGAGCTTCCAGAAAAGGAGCACAGCCCCGTGGACACCTTAGTTTGGACTTCTGGTCAGAACTGTGAAAGAATCAACTTTCCATGTCTTTAAGCGACGTAGTGTAGCCACAGAAAACTAGCACATGTGCCTGGTGGGACATAGACCAGATGAGACGGCACAGTGAGGGGCCCCCCTGGGGGCTATCGGGCAGCAGGGGGACGTGTGGGGAGAGGTGGGCTCAGGAAGAGGGATATGTGCCCCCAGGAAACACCTGCACTTCTACATTGTCCTCCTGGCTGGGGGCTGACTTGGGCCAGATGGACCCAGCTCAGGAAGGGGAGAGCTGCGGTCTGCAGGGGTCCCCTTTGGGGCTAAGAAACTGTGTCTACAAGCAGGGCACCGTTGAACCCCTGGTCACACTGAAGCCTGCCTCCGAGAGCAAGGATTTTCAGGCACATTCATCAGGCGGGAGGGCCTGGGTCCTCACAGCCTACACAACCGGACATTCAGGGGACAGTGGAGGAAACACAGTTGTCCCACCAGGCAGACCCCAGAGTGCGTGAATCCACAGCCCCACACAGAAGATCCGTGCTGAGAATCATCCAGAATGCTTCCTTCGGATCAAGGAACAAGGAGAAAACAGGACAGTGATCCCAGTGGCAGGGAGAACGGAAGGATCACCGGGGAAAGGTGGCGTCCCCACCCTTCGAGACACTGGAAAGTGCTCCAGTGAGCAGTCAAGCCCTCCAGACCAGCATGGAGATGGGGGGCCTGCGCGGGGGAGCACACAGCCTAACGAGACAGCTTCAGCGCCCCGAGCAGATGTGCCCTTCCCCTGGAAGCCAGGAACGCCGTGGCAATGACCGACCGTGAACTTGTGCACAGCATCTCAGCGGCTTTAGCAACGGACATCTGAAGAAAGACCTCGCTGGGGCTTACTGGCGGCAGGTGGGGTGGGAAGGGGTCTGTCCTGCAGGGACCCTGCTGCTGCCAGGCATCCCTCCCCCGCCCCCCACCACCCATGTGCCACTTGGGTGACAAGCACATTTTCTTTTAAATGAGGCAACCTTTTCAACAAAACATTTAAGGTCACATGTTGGCCAGGCTCCATGAGAAGCTGTCATGGGGTAAATGCAAAAGCCAAGGGCAGGCCGTCCATGCGTCATTCCGCTCACGGCACACTCACTGTAAGAGCCCCAGAGAAAACAGACAAAGGGTGGCCCCCTTTCTCATGGGTCTGCCCCCTTCCATCTCCAAGGGCTGCAGGATCTTGAACCTCACCTCAGAATCCCGTTGCGTCCTAGTGAGAAACCACCCGGAACTTAGGAGCCTAACACTGCGCCATATCCTTTTCTCTTTCCTGCGTGATGGGGGGTGACCAGCTCAGCTCGGAGTCCCTGGTATGTTTGCAGCCAGCTGCTGGCTGGGCTGGGGTCCGTCCGGGGCTCCCTCTCTCCCAGGGCTGGCGGCTGGCGCTGGATGCAGCTGCGGGGGTGAACTCCAGCCCGCACCTCCTCCGGGTGTCCCGGGCTTCGCCACGGCACTGCGGTCAGTCAGCTCCCACGGGGGAGGCAGGGCCAGCCATCAGAGCCCCAGTGCTGCTTCTGATCTAGCCTCAGAGTCCTGCAGATCCATTGGCCCCATTCTTTTCTTAATAAGCCAGTCACTAAGACGACCATTATTCAGGGGATGGCAATGAGGTTCCGGCTCCCGAAGGCAGAGTGTTGAAGGATGCGCAGACATGTTTTGAAGGAACCCCTTCTTTCGCTCTGGATTCTGTGGAAGGAAGGAAGGTGGGTGGGCTGTTACACACAATACCCCGAAAATAGCCTCCTGGGAGAGGAGAGCCCACAGGGATGGCCTGTGACCCGGTCCCCGAGCCTCAGTCTCCCCACTGTGGAGTGCGCTGAGCTGGCAAGCAGTGGTCTTTCATGCAAACCTGGTCCTCTCTGCTGGGGGCCCACGCTTGTACCCACCTACAGCACCCCGAGAATCTTTGCCAGCTTGATCATGGTTCCACGTTCCTAGAGGTTGAAACACACGTAGCTGAGCGTTTCATTCACGATTAGATTGTTACTGAACTAAACCAAGCTCTCGGTCTTCTGCTTCGCGTGCAGAATGGCCAGAAGTCATCTTTGCCTGGTTGCTTTCAGCTACCCCGGGCGCATCCTTACAGGGCTCCGTGCTGGGCGCTGAGGAACAGGGGCAGGCCCAGCCTTTCCTCTCGGGAGTCCAGGTCACTGCAGCCCCCTCGTGGAGTGCGGGGTGGGGGCCTCGCTGCCCCGCCATCCCAGCAAGCAGGAGCTGCTCGTCACGGGCCCCTCGAGGTGCCCGGTGGATGCCGGGAAGCAGAGCAGGGCAGGGTGGAGGGCAGGCCCTCCCACACCTCCTGCACCTGCAGATAGCCGCCCCGGCCGGGGACTGAGGGGACCTCACGCCCGCACGTTTCCCTCTAGTTACGAGCAGTCTGCTGGAGGTCAGCTCCTTCCCCCCTCACGATGGCCCATGGGCTGGCAGATGAGTCATCTTTGATCATTACTGACTGATTTCTGAAGCAGCATGTTCGAGGGCTTGATTGTTCCATGCTTATCCAATATACCCGCCTGTTGTCCCACAACCTCCTGTTACAAACTCACCGTTAACGGACCTTCAGAGCACCTGCCCAGAGAAGTCATAATCCAGCCTCTGTGGGTACGGCCCCGAGTCAGATAAAGGACACCACCACTGCGGGCGACTGATGCACACTCACTTGGAAGCAGAATAAGGCCTGCTGGGGGAATCATCTGGAAGGAAAAGGCGGAGCTGGGTAAAGCCCTGCAATCCCGCTTTGCTCTGTGCCACACAGGCCCACCGTGGTGAGCAACAGAGCGAGGCCAAGGCTACGGTCACGTGGGGCCCCCTGCAGCTCCGATCTGGAAGGTGGTTCCTGACCTTCGACTTTGGTCTGGAAGAAAGCATGCCGGGCTGCTGGCCAGGACCCTGCGTTTTAGCCCGTGCTGTGACCTTGAGGGAGTGTCTTCACCTCTGCTGTGCATTCCGTGGCCCATTCTGTGGCCCATTCCATGGTCCAGGAGGCTTCCTGTTCAGCAGGTGTCACTCTGTGCCCTGTGGGCACAGAGTGACTCTGCCCTCAGGCCCCTCACTCTAGGAGGGACAGTGACAAATGATTGCATAATTAATTAAAGTCGTGGTAGATTCCCCGTGGCAGCCCACAGATCTTAGGAGAGCGCACGTCGTGGACATTCACCGGCTGCCCACCCAAGCGTCTGCTCTGCACTTCCTAAGCGCAGTCAGATTTTCCCTGGGGCGGCCCTGGGGTTGGCTGGGACTGGCCCTGCCGCCAGCCAGGGGTGGGTGCCCACGGAGACTGTCCGTGTGATCGGGCAGCAGTGGGCATGTGACCAGATCCAAGGCAAGCACCGCTGAGGTGTCCCCTCTGCTGTGGCAGGTGGCAGATGATCAGTCTGGACGGAGGTAGGGATGTAGCTTGGAGGCCAGGAGCAGCACCTGTGTATGCCGGAAGGCCGGCGACGTAATTCTGCCCAGTACGAAATGAAAATGCAGGGCCCCTTGTTCAAAGCAGGAATAAAGTGCCATTAAGGCACCGAAATACCAGGCTTTCCCCTGACTTCCACAGCCTCTCTGTTGACTTGTCTCTCGATGGTGCTTTTTAAATCACAGCCTAATATTGTTGTAAGCAAAAAAAAATTTATTTTACATTTAAATTGTTAGCATGGATTTTAACATTCACCTTTATATAGCTTGATGCCAGTTTAATTTTTTTTTAAAGATTTTATTTATTTATTTGACACAGAGAGAGAGAAAGAGGGAATACAAGCAGGGGGAGTGGGAGAGGGAGAAGCAGGCTCCCCGCTGAGCAGGGAGCCCGATGCGGGGCTCGATCCCAGGACCCTGGGATCATGACCTGAGCCGAAGGCAGACGCTTAACGACTGACCCACCCTGGTGCCCCACATGATGCCAGTCTTAAATGCAAATATAAGAGCATTTAACTCGAGCACGGAATCACAGAAATCACATTTTGTAGCTCACACTTACGTGTGTGTTTTGCTCTTATAACACAAAACTTACTCCACGGTTTTATTGCCCCCCTTGCTCTGTGCACAGTGTGCCAACACCCGGCCCTTGGCGTACTGATGAGCCAGGAGGATGGGCCGGGGAAAAGCTCTGTGAGCCCTGATCGCTCCTTCTCCTTCGATGTCATCACTGCAGCGTTAACTAACACAGGGAAGTCATGCGAGTAGGGAAGATGGGAGATGGGCGGCTCTGGGCTGAGCCGTGGCCCCTAAATTCTTATGTTGAAGCACCAATCCCAGTGTGACCGTATGTGGAGATCCAGTCTTAAAGACGTAACTAAGGTAAGATGGGGTCACAGGGTGGCCCTGATCCCGTGTGACCGGGGTCCTTACAGGAAAAGGGGATCAGGACACAGACGTGCACGCAGGGACGACCCTGTGAGGACCCAGGGAGAACACGGCCGTCCACACACAAGGAGAGAGGCCTTGGGAGGACCAGCCCTGCCCTGCGCCTGGACCTCGGGCATCGGCCTCTGGGACAGGGGGACAGTGAGTCTCTGCTCTGTGAGCCCCCCCACCAGGCCATGGGAGACTCGTACAGATTCCCTGTGGTTCGGTCTTAGAATGCCACGTGTTCCTCCCGCGTGGAAGCAAGTCCTGGCTTAAGCGGGCAGTGTGGCCTCTCAGGGCAGGGCCGTCTGCAGACGTGACACGCTGACCTTGCCCTCGCAGGACGTCTAGCTAGATGTCCACGTGTCCCCGTGGGTCCCCCCCGAATTCTGTGCTTGGGGCATCACAAACGCAGTGCCAGACGTCATATTGCTCACATCTCTACCATCACGCTTGTGCCCCCCCATCTCAGCTGCAAACACAGCTCCAAGAGAGATTATTCAGAATTTCAGGACAGTGACGGCAGCTCTGAACCAGGGCGGGGGCCCTTCTAGGCACAGATCCTGTGGGACTGTGTGGGTCGCACCCCCGTGAGGTCAGCCCCGGGTCTGTCCCCAGGGAGGGACGTCACAGCTCCAGGACCAGGCTGAAAGTGGGGCAGGGCAGGCAGGGGCCAGGGACGGGGCGGGGGGGGGGGCAGGGAAACCGCCGCAGGCCACATCCTCCAGCGCTCTGCTCTGCACCTCCAGCCGCGGATACCACGTGCTTTGAAGCGCTCGGAGTCGGGCCTCCTGCTTCCTGCGGCACGAAGTTCCCGAAGGACGGACCTGGCCCCCGGGGCCTCAGTCTCCCCATCTGTGGAGTGGGGATGCCGGGTCCCCGCCCTACCTGACAGCTGGTGGGGGTGCTTTGTGAAAAGCCAAAATGTGGCGAGAGAGCAGGCATCACTGTGCACAAAGCCCAGGATGCATCAGATCATCATGGTGACTGTTATCTAAAGAGCCAGGAGGGGCGCCCCTGATCATCCCTCCTGTCATCCTGGGAGCATCCATTTCAGCCTCACCATGAACGCCGGCACCAGTGGATTGTGAACCCTGACCACCCTTCTCGTGCACAGGAGAGGGACCCCTGGCTGCTCCCAGCCACCGCCCAGGGTCCGACCACCAGCAGGGTGAACGCAAGGATCTGGGACCCGGGACCCCGATCAACATTCTCATTAACGTTTCTGAATTTCACTCCACCCTGGGCAGTTTCTTTGAAAGAACTTGAAACCAAAGGGCAAAGACCGTTGTACTAGTTTTCTGGGGCTGACAGCTTCCCACACGCTGGGGGCTTAAGACATTTGTTCTCTCACAGCCTGGGGGCCAGAAGTCTGAGATCGAGGTGTCGGCAGGCAGGGTGCTCCCTCTGGAGGCTCTGGGGGGATCCTTCTGGCCTCTTCCAGCTTCTGGGGGCTCCAGGCGTCCCTGGGCTTGTGGCCGTGTCTGTGGCCACATGGCCGCTCCGCTGAGTCGGAGTTTCCCTCTTCTGTCTCTTACAAAAATACTAGTCATCGGATTTAGGGCCCAGCCAGGTGATGCAAAATGGTGTCGTAACAAGATCCTTAACTTGATGACGTCTGCAAAGGCACTTTCCCCAAATAAGGCCACATTCAAGGTTCCAGGATCAGGACGGGGACGTGGGGTGTGAGGGGACACCAGGCGGCCACCACCACACTGACTCACTGCTGATGGCCACGGAAGCCTGGAAGGAGGGCTCGGCTCCACCCCAAAC
This sequence comes from Neomonachus schauinslandi, assembly GCF_002201575.2. NCBI lineage: Eukaryota > Metazoa > Chordata > Mammalia > Carnivora > Phocidae > Neomonachus > Neomonachus schauinslandi. Next base: position 2,679,529 of record NC_058413.1, on the reverse strand, counting down.
CCGCTCTGACCCAGCTTCTGGTGCCAGAAACACCTGTTATGAGGCTCCCCGGCCCGCGCGGCGGGGTGACACTGCGAACAGAGCTTCCCGGGAACCGCTGCCCGATCTCAGTATCCTGAACGCTGCTCATCAGCCCTTGGGCTGCAAAGTGTTTTCTCCACTGGGCGCGCTGGCCACTTGGGACCGGGTCATTCTCTGTGGTCGGGGCTGTCCTGTGTGTCGGAGGATGCTAGCAGCTTCCCTGACCCACTAGATGCCTCGCGCCACCCTCCAGATACTGCCAATTGTCCCATGCGGGGACAGAGTCACACCCACTGGGTGTATAAGGAATGGTGGAAACAGCCGGACATTGCGGAATCTGAAGGACGGACCTGCACTGACCAGCCGTGGGGCCCTGTGCATGTTCCAGAATGTTTTGAGCCTTAGGTTTCAGTAATAGGGCTATGAATGCTCAATGGGGTTATTGTGATAGCAACGGGCACTGGGTGTGAGAGACTGTCACAAAAGAAGTAGCTGCTCAACAAAAGGCATGATACGTTTGGATTTTGCATATTTTCCAAAGTAAGGCATGCTATGTGGGCCCCGTAAGCCCTACACCATGCACAGTCCCAGGCACACAAAAGGGGCTCACTCACTGGGACATAGCAGCCCGTATGATCGTCTTGTTGAGAGGCAACCCGGACTCGCTGGCCCGGCCTTCTGGAGGCCTGGCCCCTAGCTCCAGCCGCTGAGATTGACGGTGTCCCTTTCTCCACGCCATGGACACGGAGGAGACCCAACACAAAGCTGAGGATGCCGCCCCCCCAGGGGGCTAGGGCTTCCTTACAATCTTTAGGCTGCCTGGGGGCCCCCTCCCTAAACTGGCCCTCCATTTGCATTTTGAGAAGATGCTTCTGGAATGCTGTGGCTGGCTGGGAGCCACTGTCCCCAGCACAAATAACCAAGGCGGTCCTGGGAACTGGCTTCCACCCAGCCGGCACCCCAGACGGGCAGACGCCCTCTGACCAGGCCATTCAGGATGACGTTGGACTGGGGCCATGCTTGTCTTAAATGTCCTCGCGCCACCCGGGACGCGTGGGAGATCGTGGGGTCCACGTCTCCACCTAATTCACTCTGTGGTGGGGTCAAGACAGGAGATAAAATCATAGAGGAATTAAGGATTTCTTTTAAAAATCCACTACATTTGTATGTCATGGCTATTGTCTTCCTTTTTTTTTTTTCCTCGCACAGATAGCACAGGATCTATCCTCTTAACGGAATTTTAAGCGCACAATCTGGTGTTGGTCTCCAGGCACACTTTTGTACGGCAGGTCTCCAGAGCTGATTTGTCATGTTTAACTGGGACTGGGGGTCCCACGGTCACGCCCCCCGCCCCTGCTAACACCCACCGACTCTCTGTCTCTAGGAGTTTGACTATTTTAGATAACTCATATAAGCAGGATAATGCAGTATTTGTCCTTTGGTGACTAACTTATTTCACTTAGCATACTCTCAAGGCTCATCCACCTCGTTGCAAATGGCAGGATTTCCTTTTTCATGACCAAGGGATATTCCTCATTATGCATCAACCACTTTTAAAAAAAAAATCCATATATCTCCTGCAGACATTACGTTGCTTCCATGTCTTGGCTGTTGTAAATAATGTTGCTTTGAACACAGGGGTGTAAATGCCCCTTCAAGATCCTGATTTTAATTTTGGGGGGTTCAATACCCAGAAGTGGGATTGCTGGATCATACAGCAATTTAATGTTTGATTTGTTGAGGAAGCTCCATACTGTTTTCCACTGTGGCTGCACCAGTCTGCATCCCCACCATCGGGGTGCAAGGTTCCCAGTTTCTCCACATCCTTCACCAATGCTTATTTTTTATTCTTTTGTAATGGTCATCCCACCAGGTGTGCCGTGGTATCTCCCTGTGCTTTTGGTTTGCATTTCCCTGGTAATTAGCGATGTGAACATTTTTTATACACCCGTTGGCCATCATATGTCTCCTTTGGAGAAATACCTGTTTAAGCCCTTTGCTCATGGTTTAATCAGGTTTGGGTTTTGTTGTTGTTGTTGTTGTTGTTGAGTGGTAGAAGTTTTTTTAATGTATTTGGGGTATTAACTTATCAGACATAACAGTTTGCAAATATTTTCTCCCATCCTGTAGGTTGTCTTTTACCTTGCTGATGGTCTCTTCTGCTGTGTAGAAAGTACTTTCTTCCATCTTTACAGTTTTGTCTTTCACTCACCAAATATGTGCTTAAGATGCCTCTGTCTCTCCATGGCTTGACAGATTATTCCCTTTTATTCCTGAAAAGTGTTCTTTGGTACTGATAGGTGCCAGTTTGTTTATCCACCACCTATTGAGAAATGTCTTGATTGCTTCCAGGTTTTTCATGATTATGACTAGAACTGCTATAAACATTCACGTGCAGGTTTTTTGGCATAGACCTAAGTTTTTTAATCATTTGGGTACATGCAAGGAATGCAATTGCAGTATTGGATGTTAAGACCATGTTTAGCTTTGTGAGAAACTGCCGAACTGTCCTCCAAAGTGGCTGCACCACTTGCGTTCCCACCAGCAAAGAAGAAAACTTCCTGTTGCTTCAAGTCCTCGCCAGCATTTGGGTGTGGTCAGCGCTCTGGACTTCAGCCATTCTAAAAAGTGTGACATGGTATGTCATGGTTTTAATTTGCATCTCCCTGCTGACAAATGATATTGAGCATCTTCTCATGTGCTTTCATATGGACTGAACGTTTGTGTTTCATAAAATTTCATACATTGAAGCCCTCCCCGCCAATGCAATGGGGGGTGGGGCCGCTGGGGGGGTGACTGGAGTCAGATGAGGTCGTGAGGGTGGGGCCCTCATGATGAGATCAGTGCCCTTATGAGAAAGATGTAGAGAGATAAGATCTTGCTCTCCCCACATGGAGGAAAGGCCATGGGAGGACACAGCTAGAAGGTGGAAGCCTGGAAGACAGGTCTCACCACCACCCAACCATGTGTGCACCCTGACCTTGGATTCCCAGCCTCCAGAACTGTGAGAAATAACTGTCTGTTACAGTCCTCCATCTATGGTATTTTGTTATGGCAGCCTGAGCTGGCTGAGATGAGTTTGTTTGCTATCTATATATCTTTTTTGATGAGATGTCTTTTCAGATCTTTCACCCATTTTTTATCACCCATTTTTAAATAGGGTTATCTTTTTTCTTATTGTTATATTTTTAAAATTCTTTGTATGTTTTAGATACAAGTTCTTTATCAGAAATGTGTTTTGCAAATATTTTTTTTTTCCAGTCTGTGGCTTGTCTTTTCATTCTTTGCAGGGCAAACCTTTTTAGTTTTAAGAATATTCAACTTACCTAGGGGCACCTTTCTCCATGAATTGCCTTTGTACCATTATCAAAAATCAGTGGACTGTATTTGTGTGGGTCTATTTCTGTCATCTTTGTTTGTTTTGGTGACCTACGCATTTATTCTTTCACCAATGCCATACTGCCTTACTCCCTGTAGCTTTTAATAAGTCCCAAATATGAGCAGTAGGAGTCCTCTTATGTTGCTCTTCTTCAGACTTGTGTTAGTGATTCCAAGTTCTTTGTCTTTCCATATAAATTTTTGAATTGGTTTGTTGACATTTACAGAATAGTTTGCCCAGATTTTGATTAGGACTGCACTGAATCTACATATCAAGTTGAAAAGAGCCAGTATCTTAATGGTATTAAGTCTTTCAATCCATTAACACAAAATATCTTTCCATTTTTTTCTCTCTCCACTAGTGTTTTGTAATTTTCTGCAAACAGAATCCAGAGTTTGTTAGATTTATATCTAAGTACTTCATTTTCAGGGGGCTGTTTTAAATGATTTTTTTTTAATTTTTTTTAACAGATTTTATTTATTTATGTGAGAAAGAATGAGAGAAAGAGAGCATGAGAGCGGGGAGGGTCAGAGGGAGAAGCAGACTCCCTGCTGAGCAGGGAGCCTGATGTGGGACTCGATCCTGGGACTCCAAGGATCATGACCTGAGCCGAAGGCAGTCGCTTAACCAACTAAGCCACCCAGGTGCGCCAATATTATTTTTTTAAATGTCAAATTCCTTTTTTTTTTTTTTAAGATTTTATTTATTCATTTGAGAGAGAATGAGATAGAGAGAGCATGAGAGGGGGGAGGGTCAGAGGGAGAAGCAGACTCCCTGCCGAGCAGGGAGCCCGATGCGGGACTCGATCCTGGCACTCCAGGATCATGACCTGAGCCGAAGGCAGCCGCTTAACCAACTGAGCCACCCAGGCGCCCCAAATGTCAAATTCCAATCACGTATTGTTGTTATAAAAGAAATCAATTGACTTTTATATTGACATTGTATCCTGGGAATTTCCTTATCAGTTCTAGGAATTATTTTTGTAGACTCTTTGGGGTTTTCTACATAGACAATCACATCATTTGAAAATAAAGTTTTATTTTTTCTTTCCAGTCTGTATACCTTTTTATTTCTTTTTCTTTTCTTATTTCATTAGGCAGAACTTCCAATATGACGTTGAATAAGGGTGGTAAGAGAAGACTTCCTTGCTTTATTCTGTTTTAAGGGGAGAGTATTCAGGCTCACATTACTAAAAGTGACACTAGGGGTGCCTGAGTGGCTCAGTCGGTTAAGCATCTGACTCGATCTCAGCTCAGGTCTTGATCTCAGGGTCATGAGTTCAAGCCCCATGTTGGGCTCCATGCTGGGCGTGGAGCCTAGTTGAAATAAAAAAAAAGTTACAGTGACGCCAAGGTGATGTTAGTGTAGGTTTTCTGCCGTATTTTTCCTTTTTAGGTTAAGGAAGTTCCTCTCTATTCCTAGTTTTTTGGGAGACTTTTTATCATAAATGAGTGCTGAATTTTGTTGAATGTTTTTTCAGCATCTATTAATGTAAGCATATGGTTTTTCTTATTTGGTCTCTCAATGTGATAGATTGCACTGACTGATTTATGGATGTTGAAATGGCCTTGCATTCCTAAAACGAGTCTCTCCTAATTGTGATGCATTATCCTTTCTACAAATTGGTGGATTTGGTTTGTTAATATTTCATTAAGGGTTTCTGTGTCTATGTTTATGAGAGAAACTGGTTTCTAGTTTTCTTTGCTTGCAATGACTTTATCTGGTTTGGGCATCTAGGTAATGCTGGCCTCATAGAATGAGTTGAGAAGTGTTCCCTCTGCTTTTATTTCCTGGGAAAAATGTGTGGAGAATTGGCATTATTATCTTCCTTAGCTATTTCATGGAATTCACTAATAAAATTATCTGGGCTTTGTGCTTTCTTTTTTGGAAGATATTAAAATACTGATTCACTTTCTTTAGTAGATACAGGTCTGTTCAGGTTATTTATTTCCTCATGTGTGAGTTTTGATAGCTTGTGTCTTTCAAGGAATCAGTCCATTTCATCTCAATGATCAGATTTTGGGGAATAGAGTTATTTACAGTATTCCTTGATTACCCTTTAATGTCTACGAGATCAAGAGTAAAGACCCCCTTTTCATTTCTTTTTTTTTTTTAAGATTTTTATTTATTTATTTGACAGAGAGAGAGAGATAGCGAGAGCAGGAACACAGGCGGGGGAGTGGGAGAGGGAGAAGCAGGCCTCCCGCTGAGCAGGGAGTCCGATGCGGGGCTCGATCCCAGGACCCCGGGATCATGACCCGAGCCGAAGGCAGATGCTTAACGACTGAGCCACCCAGGCGCCCCCCTTCTCATTTCTGATACTAGTAATTTGGTCTTCTCTCTTTTCTCTCAGTTAACCTAGCTAGGGTGTTACCAGTTTTACTGCTATTTTCAAAGAACCAGATTTTTGTTTCTTTGATTTTTCTCTATTATTTTCCTGTTTTCAATTTCATTGATTTCTGCTCTAATTTTTATTAGAGTTTGTTAATAAGTCTTCTTTAGGCTTAGTTTGTTCTTTTTCCTTTAGTTTCTTCAGGGGGACACGAAGATTATTGGTTTTTTATCTTTCTTCCTTTTAATAGATGCATTTAATTTCCCTCTAAGCACTGTTTTCATGCCTCCCGCATGTTTTGATGAGTTGCTTTTTCATTTTCATTTAGTTCAAAATATTTTAAGTTTCCACTGAAGCTTTTTTTTTTTTGACCCAAGGGTTATTTAGAAGTGTGTTATTTAATTACCAAACAGTTGAGAATTTTCCAGCTATCTCTTGTTATTGGTAGCTATATATTAATTCCACTGTGGTCTGCCAGCATACCTGATATGACTTCTATTATTTTAAATATTAGATTATTTAATATTATTTAAAATATTAAAATTTTAAATCTATTATTTATAGCCCAGGATATAGTCTATCTTGGTGCATGTTCCATGTAATGTGTATTCTGCTATTGTGGAATGGAATATTCCATAAATTTCAATGTGACCAAGTTGATTGATAGTACTCAATATCCTTACTGATTTCCCTGCCTGCTTGATCTGTTAAGTCTCCAACTATAGAGGAGATTTGTCCATTTTCTCTTTTAGAGCTATCAGGTTTTGACTTTTTTTTTTTTTAAGTAATCTCTACCCTCAACGTGTGACTTGAACTCACAACCCTGAGATCAAGAGTTGCACACTCTTCTGACTGAGCCATTCAGGCACCCCAATCTTGCCTTATTTTTAAAGCTCTCCTGTTAGGTATATACTCAAGTAGGATCAGTATGTTTTCTTGTGAAATTGATCCCCTTATCATTATGTTGTAACCCTCTTTATCTCCAATCAATATCCATGTTCTGAAGTCTGCTTCGTAAATTAATGTAATTTATGTAACGTAAGAAATTAATGTAGCTACTTCAGCTTTCTTCTGATTGGCGTCATCATGGTATTTCTTTCTCTATCCCTTCCCTTTTTTCCTACCTGAGTCTTTATATTTAAAGTATATTTATTGTGGACCACATATAGTCGTGTCTTGTTTTTTTTTTTTAATCTACTCTGGACAATCTCTGTCTTTAACTGGTATATTTTAACCATTCACATTTAAGTGATTATTGATATATTTGGATTAGTATCTATTATGTTTGTATTTGTTTTTTGTTTGTTTGTTTCTCCCCTCCTTTTTCTGCATTTTCTGGTTTTTCAACTGTACTTCTTTTATAGAAGTTTTTAGTGGTTGCCCTAGAGTTTCTAATACTAATTTTAAACTAATCTTAGTTCGTCTTCATGTATACTATACTACTTTGTGTCTAGTGTTGGCACCTTATGTTATTGCTTCAAAGTTATCTTTTAAAACAATTAAAAATAAGGAAAATAAAAGATTTTATTGCATTTTCACATATTCCTTCTCCTCTGCTCTTCTTTTCTCTGTGTAGATCCATGCTGCTGACCTGTATCATTTTCTTTCTGTCTGAACAACTGGAAACATTTCTTGCAGGCTAGGTTTGCTGATGGTAAATTCCCCCAGGTTTTTTTTTTTTTTTCTCCCCTGAGAAAATCTTTACTTCTCCATTACTTTTTCCCCCATAAACAATTTTTCTTCTTCTTTTTAAAATTTTTATTTTGTAGAGCAGTTTTAGGTTCCCAACAAAATTGAAAGTACAGAGATTTCCCGTATGCTTCCTGCCCCCACATGTGCATGATTGTCAACACCACTCACCAGGGAGTGCCTTTGTTGCCAGTGATGAAGCTACATAGACACAGAAGCAACTCAAAATCTATAGTTACTTTGGGGTTCACTCTTGGTGTCGTACATTAGACACAGACAGCAACTCAAAATCTATAGTTACTTTGGGGTTCACTCTTGGTGTCGTACATTCTATGAGCTTAGATAAAAGTATAATGACATACATCCATCATACAGAGTATTTTCATTGCCCTAAAAATTCTCTGCTTTACCTGTTCATCTCTCCACCCTACTCCATCTCTGACAACCACCGATCTTGTGACTATCTCCACAGTTTTGCCTTTTCCAGAACATCATAGGGTTGGAATCCTACAGTATGTGGCCTTGGCACACTGGCTTCTTTTACTTAGTAATATGCATTTGTGTTTCCTTCAAGTCTTTTCATGGCTTGATAGGTCATTTCTTTTTAGTGCTGAATAATATTCCATGGTTTGGAAGTCCCCCAGTTTATCCATCCACCTGCTGAAGGACATCTTGGTTGCTTCCAGATTTTGGCAATTATGGATAAACCTATAAATATCCAGGTGCAGGTTTTGATGTAGTAAGTTTTTAACTCCTTTGGGAAAATACCAAGGAACACAATTGCTGGATCGTGTGGCATAATTACATTCAGCTTTGCAAGAAACTGCCAGCCTGTCTTCCAGAGTAGCAGCTGCACCATTCTGCATGCCCACCAGCAGTGAGTGAGAGTTCCTGGTGCTCCACATCCTCACCAGCATTTCGTATGGTCACTGTTCTAGAGTTTGGGGCATTCTAATAGGTGTGGAATGGTACCTCATTGTTGTGATTTGCATTTCCCTGACAACGTAGGATATGGAGCAACTTCTCATGTGCTTATTTGCCATCTGTGTATTTTCTTGGGTGAGGTGCCTGTTCAGGTCATTAGCTTATTTTTGAACCAGATTGTTTTCTTATTGTTGAGTTTTAAGAGTTTTTTTAATATATATATTTTGGAACACAGTCCTTTATCAGATGTATCTTTGGCAAATATTTTCTCCCAGTCTGTGGCTTGTCTTTTCAGTCTTTTGATATTGTCTTTCACAGAAGATTTTAATTTTAATGAAGTCCCACTTATCTGTTATTTCTTTCATGGACCATGTCCTTGGTGTTGTGTCACCACACCCATGGTCATTTAGGTTTTCTCCTGTGTGATCTTTTAGGAGTTTTGTGGTTTTGCATTTTACATTTAAGCCTGTGATTCATTTTGAATACATTTCTGAAAGAACATAAGGTCTGTGTCTAGTTTCATCTTCTTGCCTGTGGTCATCCACTTGTTCCAGCACTGTATGTTGGAAAGACTGGGTTTGCTCCATTGTATTGCCTTTGCTTTTTCCCTTGATCTATTTGCCTATTCTTTCATCAGCACCACACTGTCTTGATCACTATAGCTTCACATAAGTCTTGAAGTCAGATAGTGTTGTCCTCCAACTTTGTTCTCCTTAATACTGAGTTGGCTCCTTTGGGTCTTCTCTCTCTCTCTCTCTCTCTTTTTTTTTTTTTTTTTGGCCTCCATATAAACTCTAGAATCATTTTGTCAACATCCACAAGATAACTTGCTGGGATTTTGATTGGGATTATGTTGAATCTATAGATCAAGCTGGGAAGAACTGACATCTTGACAATGTTGAGTCTTCCTATCCATGAACATGGAATATCCCTCTGTTTATTTAGTTCTTTTATTTTGTTCACCAGAGTTTGGTGGTTTTCCTTGTATAGATTTTGTACATATTTTCTTAGATAGATACCTAAGAATTTCTTTTTTTGAATGCTAACGTGATGGTGTTACTTTTTTTTTTAAATTTCAAATTCCACTTTTTCATTGCTGCTGCATAGGAGGGCAATTGACTCTTGATGGCTTGAATCTAGTAACTGTGCTATAATCACTTCTTAGTTCCAGGAGGGTTTTTTTGCCAGTTCTTTTGAATTTTTTCTCCCTTACCTTTAAAGGATAATTTTGCTGGATAGTCTTTTGCTAGAATTCCTTTGAAAAATTTCAGTGTATTAAATATTTCACTACACTCGCTTCTTGTTTGAACGGTTATTAATGAGAAGTTCACTGTAATTTTTATCCTTGTTCCTCTATAGATATGATGTTTTATTCCTCTGGCTTCTTTCAAGAATTGTTCTGTGCCTTTGGATTTCTGCAGTTTGAATATGATATGCTTAGGGGTGTGTGTGTGTGTGTGTATGAGAGAGAGAGAGAGAGAGAGAAAGAGAGATATTCATCCTGTTTGGTGTTCTCTGCACTTTTTGCATGTGTGTGTACTGTGTCATTAATTTTGGAAAGTTCTCTGCTGTTATTACTTCAAATATTTCTCTGCTCTGTTCTCTCTTCACTTTTAAATATTGCAGTTACATGGTTCTTATATGTTCTGTTCTTTTTACATTTCTTTTTTCTCTTTGCTTTTCATTTTGGGAGGTTTCTATTGCCTGATCTCCACATTCAGATTCTTCCCTAGGCTTTGCTGCATCTACTGATGAGCCCTTGGAAGGCATTCTTCATTTTTATTACTGTGGTTTTTGCTTCTAGCACTTCCTTTTGATTGGTTTTTAGAGTTGGCATTACCCATCTGCTTTTACATGTTGACCACTTTTTCCATCAGAGAGAGCCCTTAACATGTTTTTTATAAAGATTTGATTTATTTATTTGACAGAGAGAGACACAGCGAGAGAGGGAACACAAGTAGGGGAGAGGGAGAAGCAGGCTTCTCGCGGAGCAAGGAGCCCGATGCGGGGCTCGATCTCAGGACCCTGGGATCATGACCTGAGCCGAAGGCAGACGCTTAACGACTGAGCCACCCAGGCACCCCAGAGCCCTTAACATATTAATCATAGTTATTTTAAATTCCCTGTCAGGTGATTCTAACATCTGTGTCATATCTGAGTCTTGCTCTGAAAATTGCTTTATCTTTTCAGACTGTGTTTTTCTTGCTTCTGGCCCAATCTTATAAGTCTGCTCTTTTCTTTCAGACCTGGCTTACCAGCCCACGCCCCCCTCAGACCTTCTGCCTACATTCTAGAAAACTGACCAAGACCCCTAGCCCAACACAGTGCTGACATGGTTTATTTTGTTTTCTCTTCTAGTAAATCAAAAAAAAAAAAATCAAACAAATAAAAACTCCAGCCCCCTCTGTTTTAAGGAGAATGAGTTTGATGTCATTTCTTTTGCCTGAAGCAAATTCGAAGGGACCATAGTCTGCACGCAAACATGCAGAAAGTACCGTGTGCCAGGCACTGTACCCCCCACAACCATCCCAGGAAGCACTCTCCATCATTGCCCCCTTTCTCCCAAACCAGAGTACAGCACGGGACACATTGACTAACTTGCTCAAGTCCCACAGCTGGTGCTGAGTTGGGCTTCGGCCCCGGGCCCTACAGCCTTACCTGTGAGAGAAGAGGAGGTGGCTCTGGGCTGGGAGGATGCCCACGTTCTTCTGAATCGTCACCTCACCCTTGCCTCGCACTTCATCACAGTTCTGGCCCACAAGTGAGGAAACCAGGGCGTCTCCAACCGTCTGAAATCACACAGCTGCCTACTCAGGCCTGGAATGGCCCTGCAGGAAAAACATCTTTCAACTTAGTTCCCTAAGCCTGGTTCTGTGCGTAGAAGTGCTCAACACATATTAATATTCAAAAACTGTGCCTCAACATATGTTGAGAAGTATGCAATAGATGCCAGTGACAATTCCGTTAATCATAGGAAGGCTGGATGCTCCGTACAAGCCCGCCACACATTAACCCGTGATGCAACTAGACTGACATGTGAGCCCCTCGCTCCACCTGGGCTCTGAGCTCCTCAAGGGCAGGGACGGTCTCTGAGGGCAGGGATGGTCCCTGAAGTAGGGCAGGGACGGTCCCCAAGGGCAGAGACAGTCCACAAGGGCAGGGACGGTCCACAAGAACAGGGACAGTCCGTAGAGCAGGGACCGTCCATGTGCATGCCCTGCTGTTTCTCCAGCCCCGCCCTCCTTTATTCTATAGAAGTGATCCCAAAACAAAACATTGGAGGAGAACTATGAAATTGTCAGGTATCCTTAGACCAGTTTTGGAAGTGGTTGTGCCGGGAGTTTGGGGGTTTTGTGCCTACATGTCCTTTCTCCCAGCCCGAGGTGCTCCCATGTAGCAGGCCTGCTCGCCTCTCCCCTTTGCTTATAAGGGGCTTGAATGAGATGGTGACGCAGGAGCCCGATGCCGCCGTAACAAAACCCCACACACTGGGGTCTTGTATTTATTATCAGACATGTGTTTGTCACGGTCCTGGGGGTGGCAGTCCCAGGTCAAGGTGTCGGCTGATTTGGTTTCCGGTGAAGGCCCTCTTCCTGGCTTACAGTCGGCGACCTTCATGCTTCGGTCTCACGTGGCCTTTCTCTGAGCACACGCGGGGTCAGGGGAGACAGACAGACAGACAGACAGAGACACAGAGAGAGAGTGAGCGGCATCTTTGGGATCTCTCTTTCGAAGGACACTCACCCTGTCTGATCAGGGCTCCACCCTACAACCTCATTGAACCTATTTACTTCCTTACCCCAAAAGTAGCCACACTGGGGGTCAGGGCTTCAACATATGAATCTAGGGGACACAGGCGTCCTTCGTAACACCTAGTGGTCAGTGTGCACACGGTGGCTCTTGGGCACAGGGGGGCTGGTGGGTGGAGGGGGTCTCGTCCCTGCAAAGATCAACGTGAAGGGCAGCACAAGAAGAACGGGCTTTGAAATCTGAATCTTCCACTCTCCACCTGATTTGGGGAACATCAGTAGCCTCCCTGCCTCAGTTCCTCTCTCCTTAAAGCAGAGATTCTACCATCTCCCAATTACGGCAGCCCCTGGGGCCAGGCTGTGTGCTGAGCGGCCATCAGTGCCCACATTGTGTCGTCCCAAGCACCGGGGACAGTGGGACGAGGGGGGTGGCGTGCACAGGGAGGCGTAGGGGCTGGGCCCTCACTTCCGCCGTCCAGTGGGACCGCCGGTGGGGTGACCTGGCTGCTGTGGACAGTTTCTGGAAGGGAATTTTACCCCTTCTCATCTGTGGACCACCTGCTGCAGCAAATGACAACCACTCAGAGAAATTACCAGTCTACTGTGGAAGCTCATCACAGCGACAGGACCGGAAGCACTGGGCGACCTCTAAGTCACCAAGCTTGTAATCAGTTGTCACGTGAGCCAGGCCACAGATTGGACGGGTGACATGGGTGACTGCTGTCGAGTTAGGCTCGGGAGCAAAGCATGTGGGACGATGTGCCTGTTTCTGGGCCTAACAGCAGCTTCGCTGGGCGTGCTGGTGCTCACCTGCTGGAGGAGATTCCTGGGCTGGGAAGGTGGACCGCTGGCCTGCTCCCTGAGCTCTGTCTCTGTTCCCACCCCTTGGCCCACAACCCCCCCAGGCCTCGCCCAGAGACCCCGGTGCCCGGGGGCCTGGGTCCCCATCCAAGGTGATGGTGCCCTTCCTGCTTTCCCAGCACAGCGCCTCCGGACGCAGAACTGTCCAGAAGCCACCAGCTCCTGAGAAAGGACTCCCGGCCGGGGGATCAGAGGATGGAGCATGAACCTGGACTCTTTCTACTTGAGTGGCTGAACCAGCTTCCGTCAGACGCTCCCCAAGCAGGCTGAGGAGCAGAATTACGACCCTTTTTATGTGTGACCTGTCACCCCATCCATTTACAGCAGATCTGAATCCTAACCCCGAAGCGTGGAGGAAATCCCATGTCTTCGAGCGCGACCTCCTGTCTGGGGTGCAGGGGACTGTTGTGGTACATCCTTCCCCTCGTTGCCCCCTCCCCTACCCCCCTCTCCGGTCATGCCGCTGGGGTGCTGTGGCCCCCACTGCTGCTCCTGGGTGCTCGAGGTGGGGCTCTGCGAGGCCCAGAATGGAGGGTCCAACCACCACAACCCCAGCTTCTTCCCCATCTGGGGAGCTGTGCCCCTCCCCTCTCGCCCCACCCCTACAGGGGACACCTGGCCTTATCTCTTTATCTCCACAACAGCTTCCCGTTGACGCCCAGCAGTTCCTGACTCCTGCCCTGAGCTTGGTCAGGGCCAAGCGGAGGGCAGATGGGCGCGAGTAAGCAGAGACAAATAGACGCCAAGCGGCATATCGTGCAGGAACAGTAGGTGAACATTCGCTGTTTCCCTAGTCTTCCGTCTACCCATCCTTCCGTTGGTAACAGCACACGATGTTCTGGGAGAAGCCCCCATTCTCAGCCCAGCCCGGCCCAGACCCTGCCTGAGGCGTCCACGAAAGTGGTCCGTAGGACGTGGCAGCTCTCACCCGACCCAGATGTGTGGCTGGAGTGCAGGCCACGGGAGGTGAATACTGGGTGCCCCGAGGCTGAGAAGAGCCAGTGAGCGGCCGGTCTCGGGAGGGCACTTGAAGGGCCAAGGCCGGGGCTGCCCTGTCCACCGCCCCGTCGACGGCTGGCGGACAGAGCCTGAGGGACGAGGGGGGCCAGGGCAGGGTCAGAGAAGTCTGGAGGGAGGGCTGCTCGGCTGGAATGTGGAATCGATCTCCCCGAGCCTGGAATGGGCCTGCAGGGAGAGATTGCAGAAGCCGAGTGGAACCTGCCATGCACAGGAAGTAAACAGCATTGCTAATTTACAGCCCTGGGGCCCGAGGCTGCCCCACTGCAGACCTGAGCTGGTCACTGCTCCCTTAGCCCGTGAATGGGTCGGTGAGCCTCCTGCCCTGGGCTCTGGGCACTTGCCGTTGCCGGGACTCAGATGGACGACCGCACGCCCCCCCCACCACCATCCAGAGGGTACACTTTGGGCCATGTTCCTCCCCACATGGTCAGCAGATGCAGGGCAGAGCCGGCCTCCGTCCTGTGCCTCCATCAGGGAGCACAGACAAGTGGCCACCATCCAGGACCCCATGAGCCTCAGGGACGCAGAGTGGGCCCGCGTCTGATGGAGCCCGCCTTTGCCGGGTCTGCTGTGTGCTGGGCAAGAGAGGGACGGGCAGGGGACAAAATGTAGGAGTCACCTGGGGCGGCCGCAACAGATGACCACAAACCAGACAGCTCAAAACAATAGAAAGTGATTCTTCTATGGTTCTGCCAGCCAGAGTCTGAGACCACAGTATCACAGGGCCGCGCTCCCTCTGGCAGCTCTGGGGTGGGTCCGTCTTGCGTCTTCCAGCTCCTGGGGGCTCCAGCGCTCCCAGGCTGTGGCCACGTCCCCCCACCCCCACCCCCGCCTCTGCCTCCCTGGTCACGTGGCCCCTCGGTGTCTGTGTCTCAGCCCTCCCTCTCCCTTCTCTTGTAAGGACACAGTCGTTGGATTTAGGGCCCCCCACCCCCAGCCCAGGACAATCCAGGGTGGTCTGTAAGGTATAGAGATGCCCTAGGTGTAATCACACCTGCAAAGACCCCTTTCCCAATAAGGCCTCACTCACAGGATCCGGAGGTTGGGACGTGGACACATCCCCGGCCACTGTCGGGCTGTCCTTCCCCACGCCCCCTCGACTGGCCCCTGAACACTTTGTGGCCCTGGCCCCTTGCCCTGCTCCCCTCTGCTCTCCTCTGCTGAGGTTGTAAGGACCCCGAATGCTGACACCTTACGATCCCCCCACCCGGCACCCCTACCCCACATGTTGTTTCCAGATGTTTCCACATCTGTGTCCTAATGAGGCCGTGCTCGGGGCACTCCCTGATTGTCCCCAAATGGAGCTCTGGGCTCAGCCCTCGGCTCACCCTCCGCCAAGACCCACCTTCCTCCTCAGTCCCCACCAAATCCCAGACCCACCCATCGAAGGACTTTTCCCTCCGTTTTGTCATCTGTACAGTGTGGCCTCTGTAGAGCGGCTGCCCTTTGATGCTTAATACCCAGATTAGATTCTCTGCATCCCCTCCTTAAAATCTTCAGGAAGTTTCCGGCCTCTCCAGGACTCTAGCCCAAATTCCTTACCATGCCTGTCAGGCCCTGTGGGACCCTCCCTCCCTGTTGTTAAGGATCTCGTCTTCCCGTGCGCCGCACGCAGCCCAACTTCAGGGCCTTTGCACAGACGCTCCTGCCTCCCGGCAGCGCCGCATGCAGCCCAACCTCAGGGCCTTTGCACAGATGTTCTGCAGGAAGTGCCACGCTCCCCACCTCTGCCGGCTCCTTGCTATCCGGGCACCCCTCCAAGGCGCCTCACCAAAGAGCCCCCCGGCTCCCCATCACCGCACCTGCCCCTCTCCCACATGGTGGTCCACACAGGTTGTGGTGACAGGTTTCTTGGCGTCTTTGTCACCTTGCCACTGGGGGTTCCACGGAGGTTACACATGGGTGCTCAGTGGCCTCTCGGGTGAGTGAGTGGACGCGTGAATGGATGATGTGGCTGGGAGAAGCCGTGATAGTGAGAACGCCCAGGGCAGAGCCCGGTGTGGCGGAGTCCCAGACAAAAACTTGTGCTAGATGGGGTGCGTCAGGACCTGCAAGATTTCAGATCCCGTATTCACGGGAGCTGCCGCGGGATGGCGTCTCTGCAGTCTGAGAGGCACGGGCAGCACAGGAACCAGAGTTCAGATGTTCACGAGCCCCTGCTGAGGGCTGGGCATGGCCCTGGGGGCTGGGGACGCCGCTGTGAGGACAGGGGCCCCGCTCCCCAGACGCCCACCTGCCAGACCAGGTGTCAGAAGCAGCCCAGCCCCTCCTGGCTCCTCTCCCCTGATGCAGCTCCCTTGCCTTTGCATCTGCATGGTGAACTCTCTCTCTGCAGTGGACGTTGGTGCCCTGTGGGGACGTGGTTGCCCATCCTGACCGCCATGAACGGAGCCCCGCCTCTGCTCTCCGGGATTCAGCCTGGGGCCCTCTCCTGCCGCACTCGCTGTCTCGGCCTTGGGACCCTGTTACCTGGATTGTAGGCCTGACCCCGTCCACTGGGGCCCCACCTGCCTGGACTCCCGGTGGGGCTTTGACCCTGTTTGCTCAGCGGGAAGGTGCCGAGTGACCATCCCTAGTTTGCACGGTGGCTGTGGGGACCAGAGGAGCCCATGAAAAGTGCTTTTCCTAAGACCGCCGAGTGACCCCCACGTGGCCAGATGCCAGGCAGGCCTCAGTCCCCACCGTGCAAGCCCCTGCAGCCTGTGGTCAGAGGGCCCCCTCCTCCTCCACCGGCTCCCAGAACGCCATCTGTCCTGTGTCCGTCCTACCACGTCCAGCACGAGCTGCCCCACCCAGCCGCCTTTCCCCGGGCAGCCTCTTCTTTCCTTCCCCTTAGACCCGTCCTTTCCTCTATCCACGGCACATCCTTGGCGCTGACAGCCAGGCCACGCTGCCAACACTGCCCAGACCTCCCTCCGGACCTCCAGACGCATGCACCCGCCTGCCCTTCTCCATGTGGATGGATGTCCACCCATGTGTCCCGCGGGACTCCGGCTCAGCTCCTGACCCTTCCGCTCAGCGGTTCAGTTGCTCAGGCTGAAGCGAGCCACTCATTCTCTTGTAGCCCACAACCAGTGTGGCCTCCAGTTCCGTCGACTCTGCCTTCAGGACAAATCACAGAGCGAACACTTCTCTCCAGCTGCCGCTCCCTGGGCCCGGCTGCCCCGGCCTCTTCCTTGGGTCAGTGCAGTGACCCTGCACTGTAGAGGCTGTCTGTGACCCTTTAACAGGTAGGTCACATCACATAGGGCTCCTCATTTCTCCCTGAGGAAAAGCCAGCGTGCTGACAAAGGCCCACCAGCCCCCCACCCTGGTGTGCCCTCCCTGACCTCATCTCCTTGTGCACCCCAACTCGCTCAGTCCCAGCCCCCCACCTCCTTGCCCTTCCCCAAACTTCCCAAACATGCATAGAGTCTTTGCGTGGGCTGTTCCTTCTGCCTGAAACGCTCTTCCCCACACCACCTCACAGCCTGTGCTCACAGGGCACCTTCCCCAAGAAGCCTTCCCTGACCACTCCGTTTAAATGTGCCACCTGAACCCTGCACACACTTCGGGCCCCCTGATTCCGCTGTCCTGTCTCAGCTCGGGCTGCTATAAACGACAAATTTATTGCTCGCAGTTCCGGAGCTGGAAGTCTGGGTTCAGGGTGTCGGCGTGGCCCCGATCCTGCTTGCTGACCACTGCCCTCCGGCTGTGTCCTCACGCTGCGGGGAGTGGAGGTGTGGGGGGGGAATCGCCCGCGGGCTCCCAGACGACGGTGGCAGGCAGCCGATGCTTGATGCCCGTTCCGGGGCATGTGCCGCGCCCCTTGTCTCGTGCTGCCTCGGTTGGTCCACTCCAGCCGCTTCCCCGCACATCGCGGCTGGCGCCCACGCCTCATCACCGTGCGCATGCGTTTGACTCTACGCGTCCTTCACTCGGTGATGAAATGTTCTTTAAATCGTGAAACTGCTAATGAGAAATCTCATTTCCAACACAGCCTCAAGTGGCCAAAGGGCTATTCCACTTGTAAACAGAATGGATTATTTGGGAAGCTGAGTAGCATGGTGTCGAACATAACAGAAAATGCAAGGGCACAGTGCTTTTTCTGTAGTTCTTCGTCGGGAAGTCAGATCACATCATGTTCTGGGTATTTAAATGGGAAGCGGGGTGTGTGCAGGTGGGTGCAGAGTTCCAACACCCACCACAGAGCCACACCTCCAAGGGAAGGCTGTCCTCCCGCCTGGTGACCTCATGCAGGGAGTCAGGGGCAGGTGAGTCAAGCCGCGGCCTCTCCCCGAGGCTCGGCTCTCCAGAGCCTGCTGCCCACCCTGCCTCCGGCTCCGGCCTCCACCACCCAGGGTCCAGAGCCACTGAGCTGCACACAGAGCCTGGAGGCTCCACCGGAGGGGCCACCTGGGTTCTCGCTTCTCGAGCAGAGACAGATGGAACCCCTGCCCTGTGATCCGATTTTATGCTAATGCACATTTTCTTTTTCCTGGGATGAGGGTCAGTTCCTTCCATCAGCTTTTCCAGAAGCCCTCAGGGGCCCAAACACTGCAACCATTGCAGGGAGAAGCGGCCCCTAACAGCTCACGAGCACCTGCTGCGCGCCAGGCCAGAGCTGCGAGATCTCCTTAGTAGAGTCTCCATTTCTTTCTTTTTTTTTTTTTTTAAAGATTTTATTTATTTATTTGAGAGAGAGAGTGAGAGAGAGAAAGAGCACAAGAGGGGGGAGCGGGAGAGGGAGAAGCAGACTCCCCGCCGAGCAGGGAGCCCGATGCGGGACTCGATCCCGGGACTCCAGGATCATGACCTGAGCCGAAGGCAGTCGCTTAACCCACTGAGCCACCCAGGCGCCCAGTAGAGTCTCCATTTCTTATCTGTAACTTCTCTGATGAACAGAAAGCTGTGCAAAATTCACATGCACAAGTGGATGGGTTTGGAGGTGAGTCTACACCCCCGAGACCATCACCCCAATCTACTCCATGAACCTGTCCCACACCTCCAGAGTCTCCTGCGGCGCTCTTATTAACTGTCATTGCTATTGTTACTATTTTGTGATAAGAACACTTAACATGAGATCTACCCCCTTAGCAGATTTGGAAGGACAGAAGTCAGTTTGTCGACAGCAGGCCCTGTGCTGGGTCAGCACATCTCCAGGACTCAGTCACCCTGCAGAAATGACACTTTCTGCCTTTGGACTAATTCCTCCTGGTTCCCCTCATCTCTTGGATGCAGGGATTGACCTGTCCATGATGAAGATGAGGCCGGCGGGTGCTCAGGGGCAGAGCCAGGGAAGCCCTGTTCTGAAAAGGGATGGAAGGTGGGGCTCCAGGGCTGTCCTCGTAGACCCGGGTGCCGGCCTGTGGCTCAGCTTGTCAGTTGTCTCCACTGATTTAGGCCCCGCCTGGGCCCGGGGAGCAGGGAGCCGAGTCTTCTCTACCTGTGCCCTGGGAGGACGTGGCAGGCACCAGGTGCAAAAGGCTGTGCAAATCCCGGGGCTCCCCTCTAGCCGTAACACAAGACAGCCCACCCTGCTGCTCACCCCGACACTGGAAACCCACTGAAGCAAGGGGGCAGAGTGGCTCCCTGCTCTCCAGGGGTTCACTGCCCTGCGGGGCCCCGGGTCGGAGCCGGGGCTGACAGTGCCCTCTGCTCAATGGTCACTGTGGCTAGAGCTGGGGCCACAGCAGCAAATGGGACCATCTAGTGCTTCCCTGGACTCTTAGCCCACATTAAGGACATTAACAGCCCTGCGGCTTGATCCTCAAGATAGATCCACAAAATTGCAGCTGAAATGAGATGGGAAAAGATGGGCCAGCGCTTCTCTTTGCTCTAATCTCCTTAGTCAAGCTCAATTTGGTTCCAAACACGCCCGAGGCAAACGCTGCATTTTGCCGAAGAGATTTAGAAGGGCAAGGTATGAGATTATGCAATTTCCTATTCGGAAGCATCTGCATAAATCTGCATATCATATGCATTATTAAAATGGATCACAAGTTGTATAATCAACTCAAAGCAATCGGTTTTTGTCTTAGTGTGTTTTTTAGTCGTTCCCTACAGATGAAATGAATCCCATTACCTGGTAGCTCCAGAGCGGATTACCCTGACAACGAGCTGGCAACTTTTCGGGAAGGGATGAGTCCCTTGAATCTGAGATTCAAGGTGGGCAGGGGTCCCAATACCGACAAGTACGCTTTACGAGGGTCCACGCCGCGCCCCTTTCTTGCTAGGTGAGCAGTCAACACCACGAGGGACACTGGCTCGGTTATCCCCTTGGTGCCTGGTACTGGAACCTGTGAAATGGGCACAGTTTCCCCATGTGCCTCCATTCTCCCGCCGGTTGCTAAGCAAATTACCAGGGTCATCAGTCAAGATTTCCTCGCAGGAAATAAGTACCACTCTAAATTTAGATTTTAACACAAGGGATTTGGGCCAGCTATGGCCTCTAAGACAGGCTGTCAGGAGAAGTTCATAGCCAGGGAGGTGGCCCATCCGGAGGCTGTCCTTGGAAGCACGGATCTCTAGAACCCTCGACCACCTGTCAACCCCAGTGAAGCCAGCGGCCGGTCTGCAGGAGCCCCCCAGCCACACGCGCCGCCCACCACAGAGGCCTGCGCAGTCCAAGGCTCACACAGGTGTATAACTGGAGAATGCTGACCTGCATACGGTACCTGGTTTGCATTCAGAAGCCCAGCTGCAGGAGCACCTGGGAAATGTAGTTTGTAGCTTTCTGGCCTCTGCAAACACAGGAATCCTGCCCAGAAGGCAGCTGGAAGAGCAAGGGCGAAGGCACCAGGCCCACCAGACCTGGGGAGCGGGCACTGCCCGGACCATGAAGGGGTCACGGCGGGTCTGCTCCCTCCAGCTCTGACAGCTTTGGGCCGACAGCATTTCCTCGTACCATGCCTGCTCTCGGTACCGGAGCCACCCTGTGTAGGGGGATGGGCAAGCCGGGCCCCGCGGTCAGACCGGGGTTCACGTTTGGACCCCACCTTTGCTGGCCCCGCGCCAGGGCAAGTTACCCAAGACCCTCCGGACTGATGGGGCGGGGCCAGGAATGTCTCTCCAGAGGGCCGTCTAGCGGGAGGCCTGGGGGAGGCAATGCTCAAGTCACCTCTCCTGCATGCAGTGAGTGCTCAGTACTCGGGAACAATGGTGGACGGAGGGAAACCAGGGCCTGGGGGCCTGGGGGTCAGCGTGGCACTGGACAAAAAGCTGGTCTGGAATTGGGAAGCCTGCGGTTTGGGCCTTTCAGAGTTGTTTTGAAAGAAGGTTTTCCCCCCCCTCCTCCGCACTGTGAGACAGCCACTGGATCCCATGGCTAAAAGCCCTCCCAGCAGGACAACCTTCGCGCCAGGCAGAGGTGGAGAGCCGGGCTGGACCCCAGGGGACGCCTGCTCCATCTTTGCCGGGCTGACCTGAGTGCGGAGGACGGCCCATTCCAGCCCCCGCTGGGCTGCCCATGCTGAGCAGGGCCCGGATGCTAGCATTCTCCTGCCAGCTAGACCGGGCTGGGGCCCCAGGAGTCCCTCCAGCTACCCTGCTGGCCCATTAGCCAGCACTCTCTCATGGTCCGGCCTCCCTCCCCACCTCACCTTGGCTGCCCAGCAGGTCCCAGGGAGGGTCCCACCTGGGGGCTTGTCCTCAGCTGGAGGGGGGTTGGGAGCTCTTTGCGCTTCTCCAGAAGCTTGTTAGAGGGTCCTCAAGTGGAAGCGGCTGTGAGAAGCCATCTGCACCAAGGCCCAGCTGGGGCATGAATCCCCGTGCCCAGCCTGGCCCCTGCAGCAGGAACCCCCCCGCCCCCACCCCAGTGGGAGACTCGCTGCTTCCCGAGACCCCTCATTCTGCCACAACCTGACCACTGGCCGGGACAGGGCCACCTCCTCAGCCACACAGACTGCGGACATGTGGTGGGTGAGCTGCCTCCATGACTTACGGGCCCCCGGTCAGTGCTCGGCTGCCCGGGTTGCTGTTACACTGAACTGAACCTCCAGCCTGTGGCTTCAGGCCCATTCACTCTTTTGTGACTGGGGGCTGCTTTCCAGGGAACCCAGTTTTCACACTCCCCTGAGCCGATTCCTCTCCACGCTCAACGGTCCCTGCCTTTCCTTGCTCCTGAGGCCACTCTTTCTGCATCCATTGCTAACACTCTGCCCCCCCTCCAGGGTCTGGTGCTGGGAAGTGAACATCTCCACCCTGTTCCAAACTGCAAGCTCAGAGCCCAGCTGGGCTCTCACCTCCTTTGTCCTGGACATAATACTCCTGTTAATGCAGCCCAGGTTTGGGGTGGACGCATGCCGTGGCTGATGGCCCAGAGCCTGTAGTCAATCACACACAGGAAGGTGAGAGCTCAGCCTCCACAGTGGGATGGAGGCAGGGTCCCTCTTTGCCAGTGCAGGCTTCTACTAGCTGTCCTCTGGGGCGTGTGGGTGCAGCGGCCACCCTTGGTCCTCCTGAGCTGGGGGCCTCTGGCTGGGTGGAGCCCACCACACTGGTGGGCTGGCTATCCTGCCTGTCCTGGGCAGAGCTCAGGCTGAGCGGGGGCCTCTAGGGGCGAGGAGGGAGAGACGAGGTGGGGTGAGGGGTGAGGGATGCATCTGGCATATGGCTGCCCTCTGGGGGTGCGCACAGTGAGCAGGTGAGTGTTCATCGGCTAAGCCACCAGCTCAGCCCTCTGGGAGGCAGGGACGCCGTTGATTTTAACAGAGTAGACATTGCAAACCCTCGCTGTTCCAGACCCTAAATAGAACCTGGAAGTTGGAGGACAGGCCTGGAACCTTCTGTTCTGTGGCCAGGAACCACCAGCAGCAGCTGGAAGACAGCTCCGGGGAAAACATGACTATTTGCCTCACTAAAGATCGGTGCATTTGCCAAGTGCAGGGGACAGCGAAGTGACGCTGTCTGCGGAAACGCGCAGACAGATCCCGAACTTGAGCCGAGCTGCAGTGGAGACGTGATGATGTGAGCCGAGACCCAGAGGTCCTTCTCGACAACTTCCATTTATGTTTCTGGGAAAACCACAGAGGAAATCCTGGATATCCAAATGGGAAAAACGAACTCTGAGCAAGGTGCTCATCCAGGGACACAACGGTGAAATGGCAGCGCGTGGTGACAAGCCCCTTCGTGGGTGTTTCCCTGAGGAGTTTCCATCTGTGGGGTGCGCATCTGCCATCCAGACTGGACGGTCTGGGGAATGAGGGCAGCGCCACCCATAAGGAGGCGGGGGCGACAGGTGTGCGGCGGGGACCATCCGGGCAGACGGAACATATATGGCTGCCGGCTTACCTGTGCGGTCCACCGGTTTGCCAGGATGACGAGACACCCGACCAGAAGGGGGTGTCGCTGTGGGGGCTGACGCCTCTGTGGCCCACTTACTCATTCCACGGGCAGCAGTGCCAGAGGTTTGCCCTGCAGTTGGAGCTCTAGCTGTGTGGCATGGGGGAGGGGCAGGAGGGAGCAGACCCCGCGGCCCCCAGCCCACCCAGGAGCCCAACCCAGGAGCCAGGTTTACTGAGGGAGAGCAGGTGAAAGGGAGAGGATGGGGGTTCAGACTCGGGCTAGCTCAGACTCCCTTCAGTTTTCCAGCCTGCGGCTCCCAGCGGAGCATAGAGAACAGTTGCTGGTGGTGCAATTTTTCTCCACTCGCGCCCAAGACCCTTGGCTTCCCGCCTTCCTGGGAACGGGGCATAGGAACCTGGCCCGATCCAGCCAATCTGGTGTCCTTGTCCTGAACCACTTGACCTATCAGGTGCACCTGCCCAGAATCACGTGGCCCATCAGATGTGACTGTCCCGACCTTTTTAGCCAGCCTGATGCACCGTCCCTGAACTCCCAGCCAATCAGATGCATCTGCCCTGAATCATTTGTCCAATCAATGTGCCGTAGTAACCCGGGCCAGCCTGCAGGTGTCCTGGCTGCGACATCTGGCCCTCAGGGTCCTGCTGCCGCCACCTTACCGGACCAGTTCTGCGTGGCTTTGGAGCAGCATTCCCCTCCCTTCTGACAGTGTGGCCTGCTGCCCTTTATTTTAATTTTTTTCTTTTAAAGATTTTATTTATTTATTTGAGAGAGAGTGGGAGGGAGAGGGAGAGAGAATCTGAAGCAGACTCCAAGCTGAGTGCAGAGCCCCATGTGGGGCTCGATCCTATGACCAGGGGAACCTGAACCTGAGCGGAAACCAACAGTCAGAGGCCTAACGACTTGAGCCCCCCCAGGAGCCCCTGACCGGGATTTTTCTAATAAATTTCTATTCTGCTCATTCTAGTCAGAATCCGTTTTTCTCTTACTTACAACTCAAGAACCTTGGGTGGTTTGCTGATTGAGCTTGAGTAATTCTGACCATCCTCTGAGCCTTATGTGGTGATCTTCAAAGTGGGACAAGAGTCCCTGCCCTGCAGGGTTTGGTGAAAATGTGCGCTTTCTGTGAAGCTACCCCGCTAAACACGAGCTTATTAGATTACTTATTAAATAGGTCTCCTCCTTACTGTGAAGAGCTTAACATTTGCAGAAACAAAAAGTCAACCTTCAGAAACAATATGTCAAATGCATTTAAGCTCCCCCGTGGAGAGCTTTGCTCCCCAAGCAGGGTTACCAGGTAAAGTACAGGGCAGCCGATTACGTTGAAATCTCTTTTAAAAAACGCATGAAGTATGTCCATGCAATATTCAGGACATGCTTATACTAAAAAAATTATTGGTTGTTTTCCGGAGATTCCAACGTACCCAATGTCTCATACTTCTGGGACCACCCCGCACCTTGGCCTCCCCTGAATCTTCACAAGGTACATTTGCTTCGCTTTGGGGGACACCTGCTGACAGCCAAATGGCTTTTATGCGATGCATCCCTGAAAGTCCATTGCCTTTGCTCTGGAGCTTATTAAGACGAGCCATTTTTTCAGCGGTGAAGAGCACGCACACCCAGCCATGTTCCAGAATCGATGCGGTCTCAATAACGAGATTGCAAACGTTGTCACGTACTCCATCATCAGGAGCCCAGTACGAAACATAAACACCCTTCTGGGTCATTAGGGCTCATTTTCGTGTTCCAAAGAGCCTGCTTCTCGGTGCCTGAGATCCTTCCTGCCTGTGACCCAGCAACACTCAGCCCAGACTCATTATGCACTTACTCACTCTGTCCAAGCGAGCTGCTGCCGCAAGCAGTCATTTTCCAAAGAGGAAATATAGTTGCCTGAAAAGTCTCAACATCCTACTTTCCCTTCAGACAGACATGGAAGCTTCTTCTTGGTTCTTTTTTTTTTTTTTTAAGATTTTATTTATTTGAGAGAGAGAGAGAGAGCACAAGCAGAGGAAGGAGCAGAGGGGGAAGCAGGCTCCCCACCGAGCAGGGAGCTCAATGTGGGGCTTGATCCCAGCATCCCAGGGATCATGACCTGAGCCGAAGGCAGACGCTTCACCGGCTGAGCCACCCAGGCGCCCTGCTTCTTCTTAGTTCTAATGCATCACCCAGAGCGGGGGAAGGGAGACCGTTTCCCAAACCGTGAGGACTGAACACGCTCTCCCTGGAAATCGTGGCACACAAAGGGTAGAGCCTGGTGGCTGCCACATGGGTCAGCTGTAGCCAAGTGGAATCAGAAAGGACCCCAGCCTGTGTTTCCTCCGGACTCACGTAGGATTGCCAGCCATGACTTGAGCCGTTCCTGGAGCGGGTATTGGGAACTTAAAGGAGTCTATGTCTTCTTCCTCGGGATCTGGGGAAGCATCGTGGCTGCTACCTGTTGGCTAAGAAGACGAAGCAGCCGCATTTAAAGGCAATGCCTGGGACTGAGGCTGTCCCGGAGCACGATTTGGGCTCATTACTCTAATTGCTCCCTGGGCTCTGTGAATATATCCTATATGTAAATGACCGTTCCAAAAACGAGTCCCCACTGCAGCTGACTTTCACGTTGCCCAAAGGGCTGCTGACCTCCCAATAGGAACCATTCCGTCACTGGTCCCCTCGGGGACATTAGCTGTGCACCTGCCGAGCCTTCTGTGCTGGGCACCGGGGCTGCCGCTGTGGCTGAGCATGGGACCCAGGGGGGCCCCCGCCAGGCAGCTGACGTCTGGTGGAGGACAGCACGCCAGAGAGACGCTATACGTGGCCTGTGGTGGACGTGGCCACCGTTATGAACAAGCAGCTCTGGAGGTGTCTGTGACAGGTGCTCTGGTCAGAACCCCAAGTTATCTGTGCGTTGCCCCCTCCTGTCCCCTTCATGCAGCCTCCACGGGGCCTCCTAAGTCTCTCCTTAAAACATAGACGTAGTCGGTCCATGTTTCTCCATGTCCACTGTCAAGTCTGTCCTGGGCGTCGACAACAATCTCCTGACAGGTCTCCCTGGTTCCTCCTCACTGGACACTCTCTCCTTACAATGGCCAGAGTGATCTTTTAACACATGACCCAGATCGTGTCCCGTCTCTACTTAAAACTCACCAGTGGAGGGGCGCCTGGGGGGCCCCGTCGGTGGAGCATCCGACTCTTGGTTTCAGCTCAGGTCATGATCTCAGGGTCATGGGACTGAGCCCTGCAATGGGCTCCACGCTCAGCAGGGAGTCTGCTTGAGATTCTCTCTCCCTCTGTCCCTTCCCCAACTCTCTCTCTCTCTCTCAAATAAGTAAATAAATTAAAAAAAAAAACCCACCAGTGGCTTACCATTTTGTGCAGATAAAATCCAGACTCCTTGCCTGGGCTTATAAGCCCTACAGGCTTCAGCCTGGCCTCTCGTCCCACCCTCGAGGGTATTCTTCTTACCATGTCTTCATGGGCTTTGGCCAGCCACACGTTCTTCTGTTCTGCAAACAAACTGCATTCATCCCTACCTCAGGGCCTTTGCACAGGCTGTTCTCTCCATCTGGTGCTCTTTCCTGGCCTTCACATACCTGGCTCCCTTGTCTAATAGGTCTCAGCCAAAAGACCACTTCCTCCAAGAGGTGGGCTGCTCTCTACAAAGCATCACCTGACTTAGCTGTGTCTATTTTATCTACCTGTTTGTTACCTGTCCTTCAGTGGTGCGTGTTCTATCCCAACCTCTGCAACACTGTCTCGCACTCCGCAGGTGCTCTGTAAACAGGCTTGCCCTAGTGATAGGACGGGAGAGCATGGACGTTCCTGGTGGAAGTTGTAAGCCGACACCAGCAAGTGGGGAGCACGTTCCAGGAAGAAGCAACAGTTTTTGCCAAATCACTGGTGGGTGAAGTGGGTTCGGGACATCCAGGAAATGGGAAGATGATTGACATGCAGGACATAGGACACAGGGTCACTCATTCAGATGTGGCTTGAGAGGCAGATGGGTCGCACGAGGCAGGGCCTATTGGCACACTCCGAATTTCAGCCTTTGTCCAAAAAAGCAATGGAGAGGCACTGAAGGCTTTACGGAAGGGAGTGATCTAACCCACTTTGCACTTTACAAAGGATGGCTGTGTGGAGAATGGAGGGGAGGGGACGAGAGTGTGGGCCAGCAGAGCAGCTGGGGGTCCTGCAGCCTCCAGGCACGAGCAGGTGCTCGTACAAGATGTGCTGGACTCAAGGTCTGCACTGGAGGAGGCAGAGGCCAGCCCAGGAGGACCTGGGGAGGGAGCAAGTCAAGGATAACCCCCGGTCCTGGTCATCCACAGCCAGGAGGAGTGTGCTCTTACTTCTCCTGGGAATGGGGGCTGCAGAGGGGTGAACGTGTCCTCCAGATTCCTGTGTTAAAGCCCCACCCTCAGGACCACAGGATGTGGCTGCATCTGGAGCTGGGGCCTTTACAGAGGTGATTAAGGTAAAACAGGGTCACCTGGGTGGCCCTGATCCAATGTGACCGGGGTCCTAGTAAGAAGAGAGGATCAGGACACAGACACGCACGGAGGGATGACCCCGTGAGGACACAGGGGGCGGACGGCCGTCTACACACGAGGAGAGAGGCCTCGGGAGGACCCCGCCCTGCCGGCACTCGGACCTTGGGCTTCCAGCCTCCAGGATAGGGGACAGTGAGTCTCTGCTGTGCTTGTGCCGTGTGTGGGACTGTGTTGTGGCTGCCCCAGCTGACAGATACACTGATCCTGATCCACAAGGAGACGGAGAAAGATGGGAGAGAGAGAGAGAGAGGTAGAGAAGCCCCAACCGCCCTCTCTCAGCCAAGCTTCTTGAAGAGCTGACCCCATTCCCAATTCCTACGACCTCACTTCCCAGTCCTTTGGCTTTTCTGTTGGGATTCGGTCCCCGGCATTCCTGGCCCTGTGTGCTCACCCTCCTCCACTTGCCCCCTGTCCTCGGGCTCTGCGGTGGGCTCCTGGCCCCATCGGTTGTCACCATGCTCCTCTTCCTGCTGCTACCCTCTGGCTCTGGACCCTCCCAGGGCAGGGTCCCCACGCACGCATGGAGGCTCAGGGGGCCCGTCTCCAGCCAGGTTCTCCCTTCAAACTCAGGCTCCAGCCCCCCACCCCCCGATGCCCCTAAACCAACACGCTCACACCCAACCTGGTGTATCCTCTCCCCCAGCGCCCTGCACCGCTCCCTATTTCAGGGACAATGTCACTGTCCCCCTGAGGACCCATGATGGAACCTGGCGGGACCCATTCTCCTC
Source organism: Neomonachus schauinslandi (assembly GCF_002201575.2). NCBI lineage: Eukaryota > Metazoa > Chordata > Mammalia > Carnivora > Phocidae > Neomonachus > Neomonachus schauinslandi. The sequence goes on along the minus strand of NC_058413.1, from coordinate 2,651,009 downwards.
TCTCCAGTTGACCTCTGTGTCCTCTGAGCCACCTGCTCCTTTTGCAGAGCGGGGTTGGCATCCTGTCCTGCGTTGAGCCAGAGGCTGAACCTGAGTCTGTGCCTGAGCCCCGTGTCTCAGCCATCCCTGCTCCCTGCATCTGAGCCCCTTCCCCCAAGCCCTATACCCCCGCCGTACCTGCTGCGCCCCACCAGGTTGCCCCCCCGGGGACTTTTGCTTGGGATCTGGGGGGACCCTGAGTTTGAACACTGCCAGTCAGGGTCGTGTGGCTTTGGGCAAGGCCCTCGGCCCCAGCCTGCTCTTCTAGGGGACACACGGGACATACTGTCCCGCTCACAGAACACAGCGAGCCCCGCCCGGTCCCCGGTGCTCCCTCACCCTTCTACCCCCCTCTCCCCTGTGCCCTCCCTGCCCCCGATCTGGAGCTCACTCTGTCCAGATGTGCAGAGGCTCCTGCCCGTGCTCGGATCAGAGCGACATGCACATTTTTCTAGAGGAAGCCACAACCCGCTCCAGGCCGGGGTGAAGGAGCCCAGTGTCCACCCATCCTTGATGCCAAACCTGCTCATTGTTCCCCTCGCCCACCTGAGTGCCCCTTCCCCTGAGTGCTCCCCAGTGGATGATGAGCCATTCCCAGAGGGTGCATAGGGTCCCGAACCTCTGCTCTCAGGGAAAGGGGTCCGCGCTATCTTCCCAACTGGGAAGCTGGGGCCGAGAAGTCCAGTTAACAGAGAGTAGCCGGCAGCCACTGACGCAGAGCTGGAGGACCACCCTCCTCCGCAGCCTCCTAATCAGGGCGCCCACAAAGGGCACAGGGAGGCTATGATTTAAAGAAGGGAACCGGGTGGCCCTGAGCTGTTTGCTCTGAGAAATTAACTCAGGAAACTGCCATGAGTCATCATAGCAGAGTGGACCGATGCGGTCTGCTGTGACCCGGGGAGAGGGAGCTGGGGCTGCAGGGGGCGGGGGGTGCTTCCCCACAGAGTCCCTTGGCCTGCAGAGAGGGCCACACACTGGTCTCAGCGCCCATGTGCCTACTGAGAGCTGGGGAGGGGCCCCCCGGCTCTCTGTGACTCCAGGTGTGGTCTGTGGACCAGCAGCTCAGCATCACCTGGAGCGGGCCCTTCGGCCCAATGCCAGGCCCAGCCCGGGGAACAGCACATGGCGCCTGGCCCACGTGGCATCCAAAAGTGAACAGCAGAGCGAATGATGTCATTCTGCTCATCCAACAGTGAGTGTTCAGGTGGACTAGAACGCGGGCCAGATGCAGGGGTGCGGAGGGAGGAAAGGTTAATATGGCCAGCGTGTTGATGATGAATAGAACACAGCCCCAGCCACGGGAGGGCTCGTGGGTTAATTAGCTTATATCTGTGGCTTCCACGATTTCCCAGCCGCCTGTACCTCCCTCTCCTCAGTTTGCTCCTCACCCCGTGGCCATGGTCAGCCCTCACCCGGGAGCTTATTAGGAAAGAAAATTCATGGACCCATGAATCAGAATCGCTGGGTGTCGGGTCCAGGAACCTGGGTTTTGACAGGCTTTCTGGATGATTCTTATGCACGCTGGCTTATGGAGCCCTGGACGGGGTGGGACCTTTCTCCTCACATAGCAGCAGCTGAAGGACGGTGTGGTAATCCGTGACACGCACGAGCAATCTGCTCGGCCCTCCGAGGATGCAGACGTGGCCCTCGCGCTGGTCGCCGTGTGTCTTCATGATGGCCGAGTCACCTGTAACACTGATGTGCGCTTCAGACTGCAGGCAGGGAGGTGCAGCCCATGTCCCAGAAGCTCCATCTCGCTCCTGCACTCACATGCCGCTCACTGTTCTGTCACATGGCTCCACCTTGCAGGGGTGGGAGCTGGGAAACAAAGCTTTTCATCTGGGCTGAAGGCCTACGCCAGCCCCACTGGGCTTCTGTTGCAGAAGAAGGAAAGGATGGGGTGGGCAGGCCACAGCCCTGGGAATACCCACACATGCCAGATGCCCAGGGCGCTGTTTGCTCTGTCCTTGAATGTGGCAGGATTGCTGTTCTGTCTTCTTGGGGGAGTGGGACCCATGAGCTGGGGGTAGAAGTAGGTCAAGCATGTAGGGTGCTGGCATGGGACTCTGGAGCTCCCTCCCCCTTTGCCTGGCATCCAGCGGTGCTCAAGGACATAGCCGTCCCATCACCCCAGAGGGATGACGAGGAGCAGAGCCTCCCTGCTCATTGTCCCTGACCCCCATTGACAGGTGACAGAGATGTAATTGGAGCGAGAAATTATCTGGCATTGTCTGAAACCACTGGGATTTGGGAGATGTTTGTTACTTCAGCATAACCTCGATTATCCTGACTGATACAATTCTCAGGCAGTATTACAGTCCACAAAACGACTTCTTTTTTTTTTTTTTTTTAACTGTTTCCTTTTCTGCCTTCAAGCTCTTGTCTATTCTTCAGGACTCAAGCTTTCCTCCCCCAAGCATCCTGACCTTCACAAGCTGGGTTGGCCCGGGTCTCTGCTCTTCTTTGCATGCGGCCTCTGCCAGAGCAATGTCTCCCTGGTTGTCAGTCGCCTCCATCCCAAGCTCCTCTCCCCACACTGAGCTTCTCAAGGGCTAGACTGGGTCTTATTCATGTCTATCTCGGCTCCAGAACAGTGCCTGGCACATAGTAGGCCCTCAAGAGAGGTTTGTTGGATTGAACTGAAGGAGGGACACAACGGACAGACAAGTGTATCTAACAGTAGACTGCTCCTGCCCACTTGACTTCGCTCATACCTCCTCCTCTCTTGCAGTGTTGTGTTTCATTTCTGAGCCCCCATCGGTGCCTATTATGCTTCTATCCACCTGTAAGGGAGCCCGTCTCTTGTAGAGAAAGCAATCAATCATCCAACGCATATTTATTGACAACCTACTATTGCCCAGCACTCTTCCAGATTCTGGATATACGGTGGTGCACAGAACAGACAAGAGTATTTATATTCTAGTGCATAAGATGACAACAAAAGTTCATCAAGATGTCATATAGTGGGAGATGGTGCCAAATGCCATGAACAAAAGCTCATAAGCAAAAGGGTTGGAGAGAGATAGGAGTGCTGTTTCTTTTTCTTTCTTTCTTTCTTTCTTTCTTTCTTTCTTTCTTTCTTTCTTTCTTTCTGAGAGAAAGAGAGAGAAAGAGTGGGAGCAGGGGGAGGGGCAAAGGGAGAAGGAGAGAGAGAATCACAAGCAGACTCCCCACTGAGCGTGGAACCCAACACGACCCTGAGATCACGACCTGAGCCAAAATCAAGAGTCAGATGCTTAACTTACTGAGCCGCCAGGCACCCCAGGGGTGCTGTTTCTAAAGGAAGCTGAAGAAAAGCCACTTTGGGTAGGTGACAGTTGAGCTGATGCCCGAAGAGAGAGAGCAACTCCCTGCAGGCATCTGAGGGAAGACGGATGATGTCTGGAGCAGAAACGGCCTGAGGTTGGGAAGGCATGTGCAGGTCGTGTGCCAGGACAGTGGTGAGCACAGGGGAGGAGGCAGGAGCACGAGGTGGAGAAGTAGGTGAGGCTGCGGCTGGAGGATGGATTGGGCTTGGGCTGCCACCAGCTCAGCTGGGAGGTCTATTTAAGGGGAAAGCCCCAGGATTAGTTGATCTATGGACAAAATGTGGGGTGTGGGAGAAAGAGGAATTAGGGACTGCTCCAAGATGTATGGCTCCAGCCACCAGCCACACTGGGGAGCCCAGGGAAGAACTGGTCTGAGGGCTGGAGAGGGTGCACCCCACGCTCCCTTGGACGTGCCCCATGTGAGACTCCTGTGCGGTGGCCTGGTGGCCGTCGCGAGGAGCCTGGACTCACCAGCCTGGGGCCACTGGTGGAGGGTGGGGCTGGGGACGGAAGTTCGTCTTGGACACCTGCAGTCATGAGATCGGTGGCTAGACAGGGTCACCGGGGGCTGTGGGCAGAAAGGCTCAGGGACGGAGGACACGTCTGGGGCCACGCTGGAGGAGAACAGTCAGCAGCGGAAGACGAAGGAGCGAGCGAGCACACTGAAGAAGAACGCTTTAAAAAGGCAAAATCGTGAGTCTCACGAATGTAAAACGAACAGCGAAGATTCTGTTTAACTCATGAATGACCGAGGGGCCAATCAGATGTTACAACCAGTCTGCAGGTGATTCCCACGAGCATCGCAGACACACTTCCCTGCACCTCGGCCAGTTCTAGCCACAGGGCAGACCAGTCCACTCCAGCAGGCACCGTGGATTTGTATTTCCATGGACAGGGATTGTTCGTGTTATTCTGTTTTCCACAAGAATTCTCAGCCACTCTTCTCTGCAGCTTATTAAATAGCTCAGTGGGGTGAGGGTGGGGGGCAGAAAGGCGCACCGGACACCAGTCTCAGGGACGTGGTGGCGTCACCACTGTTAGTGGCCCTTTCTGAGGTCCTCCCTGATTTTCCCGACACGGAACTTTGGTGTCTCAGAGCCATGTGGGGAGAGCGTGTCCAGAAGGGGGTGACCGGGGAGTCTGGTGGGGTAGAGGAGGAGACATGGGAACGGGCGGGTGTGCAGTGCGGGGCCCGTGATGCTGACAAGGGGTTTGGTGCCGGCGGGGAAGAAAGCCTGCTTGCAGGTGGCGGAGGCGCCGGGCCGGCCAGTGGGGTAGGTACCTGCGGGGAGGGGAATCCGTGTCCTCCATCCCCACCTGGAGCAGAGAAGAGCTCAGAAGGAACAGCTCTCGGGGCCCAGGGCTGCTCTGGAGATTCTTGTCACAGGATGCACCCCTTCTCTCAGAAAACTGGGATCCAAGCAGCCATAGGCCATCTGCCCCGTGAGAGAGAGACTAGCACCAGAGCAAAGCACTGATTCCAGACAGTGCAGAGACCGTGACCATCCTTCTTCCCAAGCGTGCGTCCTCGAGCCTGGGGTTTGGGCGCCCACTCCCAAGGGCTGAGACGGATCTGCAGGCTCCCGGCCAGGGTGTCTCCTGTCCCCACCACCACCACCACCGCTGCCCCCAGCTTCCAGGTCCAGGTCCCCCTCCTGCCCTGTCCCCACTGCTCCGAGCTGGCTCAGAGCGAGGGCCCCAGGGCTCACAGCTATTAAGAGGCTCGGCAGGATGGCTCTCTGTAGTCTCAGCTCCAAGCTCGGCTCTTTCAGCCGCTCTGGGCTGCCCTGTTCTGCCAAGAGACAAACGTGCCAGAACATACCACCACGCTTGCCCCAGGTGAAGCGTGGTGTTTTGTAAACGTGTGATTGTGTCGGTGCTCACCTCAGAGAAGCGGCTGTTGCATCGAGGGGTAGCGTGGGGGGAGAGGAAGAGGCCAGGGGAAATGCCAGAGGATGGGAAGGCGTAAGGCAGCCTGTCGGGGAGAGCGGCGGGCAGGCCGACGGGGCAGCAGGGAGGTCTCGACCCCAGCCGGGACCTCGGCTCCTGGCAGCTTTTCTCATTTTGAAGCTCTTCTTAGAACAAGAATCTTGGGAGCTGGATTTTCTCCCCACTCCATGGAGGAAACTGAGGCCTGGGACTTGGGGACTGGACTCATGCCCGGCTGAGTGCACGACCCAGGCTCTTGTCCCATCGAGGCCTCCCGAGGGAGCCGTGGCTCGGCCGGTGTCACCGTGAACCTGGAGCCAGGTGGGACTTTCAGGGAAGTAGTGTTGTTTTTGCTTTAAAAGAAGGAGCAGTGTGGGCGGAGGCCACGTACCCCTGTGGCCATCCTGCAGTGGGGACTCCAGCTCACCGCCTGTGTCTGAGCATGACGAGGCGCAGGTGGAGCCCGGGCTGCGGTCCCCTGTGGCCCCGATCCAGCTGGGGCCCGAGGCCCCTGTTCCCGCCACAGCGAGCCCCACAGCCCTCGGCCCACCCGAGGCCGAGCCGACGTCGTCACTGGCTCCCAGGCACGAATCAGAAGCGTCCCCGCGGCGGGCAACCTTGTCCAGGCGAGCCCTGGCTCAGGATGACAGGCCCAGGCCAAGGGGGGCTGAGGGGCCTCGGAGGAGTGGGAGGGGCCAGCCGCCATGACTCCCTCCCTCTCGGGCACGGGGCCCGCGGTCACCCCTGTGCCACGTGCGTGGGTCGCAGCAAACTACTATAGCCCCGAGCGGCAGGTGACGAGGGCCCATGTGGAGCCACTCGGGCGAGCCAGATGCAGGGTCTGGGGGAGGCTCGGTCGCCCCCAGGGGCGAGCTCAGGACCGGCCGGAGCACAGCTGGCTTGCTCAGCCGGATGGTCACGCGCCGCCCCGTCTCCTGCTGGGACGTGTGCGCAGCCCCGGGGACAGCAGGGCTGCAGAAGGCAAGGCGGAGGCAAGCTGTGAGCCCGGGCCCCCAGTGGCTCCTGGTCCCACACCCCGCCCCAGGGGCCGCAGGGTCTCTTCATGGTTCTGCCAAGTCTACAGGAGGAACGGGGGTTCAAAACGGCACGCTCCCCTGGCGATGGGAGGATCGGGGCTTTCCCAGAGGTGCCCTGCCAGCGTCCCCTCCCCTTGTCAGGCCCTATGGCCGGCCATCACACGCCCTCGGGGGGGCTGCTCCCTCTCCTTCCTCTTCCCTTTGATGTGTTTGTAAAGCAAAGTAGGATGTGGGTGCGTGTCATGTTATGACATGTGCTATGCGTGTGTGCACACGGGCACATCTGTGTCACGAGTGTCGTGTGCGCATGTTCCATGTGTGTATGTCGTGAGTCGTGCGTGCGCACTGTGCATCATTGTGTGTGCCGTGCAATGTGCCGTGTGTGGGAACACGTGTCATACGTGTGCGCCGTGCGTCCCATGTATGTGTCATGTGTGTCATGTGTCACGTGTGTGCGGGTCATGGGCGCACTCCCAAGAATATGCCTGCCAACCGGTGCTGGGGGGCGCGTAAGGACAGACAACAGTCCCCATCCCCTCCCCACCCCCCAGAGGCATCTGCTTGCCACTCTTAAGTCTTCACACCTTCACGTCGTCTATACTTTGAACAAAACCACTGCTTTCTTGGCAGCCCCTTAATCCATCAGTTGTAGGCGACATCTGCAGAACAGTTACGCGTCTACCTCCCTTCCCGCCAGTGATTTCTCTCCAAGTGGCGGCCTCCCCGATTCTGGACAAATCGTTGTTCAGGATCTGCTTACTGCAGCTAGGTAAACATCATTTGCTTTGTGAGTCAAGCGTGATTATGTTTTATTTTTCCGTCCCTGCCCCTGACACCCAAGTCCCCTCGCTCGGAGGCGGAGGCCACCTCTGCCTCTCGTCTGTTTCGGGGCCTGGCCTCCAGCCGCTGGCTCCCTCGTCACTTTTCCACGGCGGGCTGCCCTCTGTGGTCGTGCGTGTGGGCGGTCCTCCCTCTGGACCATGTGCTGTCCGAAACCGAGCTCACGTCCACCGCCAGTCTTGCCCAAAGCCTGGGTTTGATCAATATTTCACGACCGATGAAGGGCATCCTTCCAGGGTGTCATGGCGAAGCGTCTCCAGAACAGTCTCCACCCAGATGGTGCTCTCAGAAATCCGGAAAATGGGAGAAAGGAGGCTCCTTATTGTCGTGGGTTTTGGCAAATATCTTTCACTTGGTGTGAACTCCGCGTACACGTGGCCGGGCCCAAACCCCGTCTCCCAGGAAATGTCTGGGACGAGGAAGAACCATCACCAAAGCACCACCCTGAGTCCTAGGACTCATAAACCTTCTGCTCTTTTGGATATTGATTGTTTGTCTGAAGCAAGAAACTCTGCCTGGGTTTGGGGTTTTATCGACAAAGCACGAGTAGAAACTTGTGTGATTTCAGTTGTTTCTACCAGAATTTCCCCAGACAACCTCCGCTCCTGCTTGCAGATTTATGGGCAGCCACGTCAAATCAGGGCATAAGACCTCCTTGGGCCGGGAAATGCCAGCCTCCCGTGGAAGTGCAAACGAGGCCATCCTTCACGACTTTGCCAGATTGTTCTGCCCCAAAGCCGCTGGTAACTTCTGTTCTGTCTTCAAAGACCATTTAGCCAATTTTTTTTTTCTCTCTCTCAAAGAGTTTGAAGTACTCAAAAAAGATTCCATTGTGAAAATGTCATAGGATTGGGAGTTATTGTCTTAGCTTATTACCAGCTCTCGAGATGAGAGCTTCAGGCTACGGAATTAGGGCCTTGCTATTTTTGATGTCCCCATTTCTCAAAATAGGTGGTGTGTGAGCAGATTTGCTGGCCCAGATTGCCCACATGGGCCCTTGGGTCTGAGAGCACCTGCTGCGAGTTTCAACTCCCGGCTTTGCCCAAGTCCGTGCAAGGGGCCCGCAGCTTTCACCAGACCCGGAGGGGCCAGACGCAAGGTAAAGACTCCTCCCAGGATCTTAGAAGAAAGAAACTGGTTGGCTTTTTTGACTAGTCTATAGAATGACACAGAAAATGCAGTTTTCTGATAAATGTATAGTGTTCTGTGTGTAATGAGGACTCTGTCCCAGCCCCAGCACACTGTGCTTCCTTCGCCTGAGGCTCCCGCCTTTTCCCAAGCTGGTGTGGCTGCCCTGGGAATCAGAGAGTGGCCTGTTGATGGAGGTAATCAAGTGGCACTTGGAGGGCCCCATGGAGGGTGTGACAAAGGGACCCCAAGCTTTGGTCCCAGCATTCAGATCGAATGGCCCCTACATTCCTGTCCAGTCCTGAAGGCCCTGAGGCTGAAGGGGTCAAGGGCAACGTTTTCTCAGGCTCAGCCACCGAGGTCCATGCCCTGACTCCCCGATCCCTGCAGTGGGGCCGCTCAGGGCAGGTGCTTGGTACAGTCTCCACTTTGTCCCCACAGCACCTTCTCTCGGGTGACCAGGGCCCAAGGACGGGGACTCGGTTCAATGGCATTAAGGTGCCCTGAGCATCTACCCAGAACGAGGCCGTGTGCAAGGGGCATATAATCTAAAGCAGAAGTAGGACAAGCCGATGGCCCCAAGGGGGCCCCGAACCGACCCTGGGCTTGTGCCTGTGAGCTTCCAAGGCAATCCCTGCCTCCTGGCAGTTCTCGGCATCCGTGGAGACACAGTGCTCCCTGAAGCATCAGGCAGGGAGAGGGCAAATGCTTTTATAAGATCCGCCAAATGACGAGGGGCGTATTTGCTGGCCCCGTCCTCCTTGCTCCCTGGCCATCTTAGGAGGTCCTTGCTTCCTTGACAGAACACGCACGCCCGTAATTATTTTATTTATCTGCTGATTTGTTTTCGTCTGCATCCCCCACTTGGAAGCCCCACGTGAGCAAGGACTGTGGTGGTTTTGCTTCCCCGGGGCCTGAGGGGAGTTCTCACAGTGCAAGCATTGAGTGGATGGATGCAGTTTTAAACAAATACAGGGCTTTTAAAAGAAGGTGAAGTTTGACCTCAGATGGTTCTCTAGAATATCAGCCGCTCCACGACAGCGCCAGATCTGTGAATCTCGCTGTGTGTTCTGGGGGGCATGCGGCTGGCCTCTTTGTCAAGGAGCCTCAGAGGGGATGGAGGGCGGGGATGGAGGGCATGGATGTGAGGGGGGATGTGGGCAGGGATGGGGGTGGGGGATGCGGGGGCAGACGATAGGGGTTGGAGATGCGGGGATGGGGATGGGGTCAGGGATGAGGGGGCGGGTATGGGGTTTGGGAATGGAGGGTGGGGGATGTGGGGTCAGGGATGGGGTCAGGGATGGGGATTGGGGATGGAAAGCAGGATGGAGGGCAGGAAGCAGAGTTGTGGAGGTCCCCATCATACAGGTGATGTCAAGGACAGTCCCTTCCCTAGTCCAATCTCCCTCATCATTTCCTCTTTGACCCACAGGTCATTTAGAAATGTGTTGCTTAACATTCAAACACTGGGGTTTTCTAGGTGTCTTCCAGGTATGGAGTGACTGCAGAAGGCAGCTGGGATGTGCCGGATATCTATCTGGAAACAAAGAAACTCGACCTTTACCTCCCATTAGACACAAAAATAAACTCAAGGCAGATCTAAATGTACAAACAAAAACTGTAAACCTTCTAGAAGAGACACCTGGAGGATATCTTTGTGACTTTGAGATAGGCAAAACACTTCTCAGACAGGACATAGCAAGTAATAGCAACAAGAAAGTTAAATTATTAGACTTTCTCAAAATCGAAAACTCTTATTCATCGAGTCAAAAGACGCTACTAAGACAATGAAAGGAAAGCTGCCAACTTGGAAAAGATATTCACAAAATATTTATCTGACAACAGACATGTATCCAGCATATATAAAGAACTCCTACAACTCAATAATAAAAAGACAAACAGCCCAAATAAAAATGGGCCAAGTATATGAACAGACACATCATGTGGCTGTCTGGCACTCTCTGGGTGTTTGCGTTCATTCGCCTACTGAGCGTCTGCTGTTGGCACCTGGTTTTCTTGGCCAACCTCCTCTGTCCATGTGGTTGGGTGGAGCTCACTCTCCCTTCTGGTCCCTGAAGGAGGCCATCAGAGTTTCACATCCCTCTAATGCAATGTCTGCTCAGAAATGGGCACACCACCCAATCAGAGGCAGGGAGAGTCAATTCCAGGAGTTTCTTCAGAACCTTGGGAGAGACCGTCTTTCACCCCCTAGTCTCAGAGCTGCTACTGGCCAGCATGCTACACAGCAGAGCCAAGATGGGGAGCAAAATCAAATTCCAAAGATGTTGCTTGAATCCCTGGGTCCAGCCTAGCCTGAAGCACAATGTGGTAGATTGCAAAAATGGCCACACATTCTTCCCTTCTCTGTAAGCATGGCTCTTTGCATTGTGACCTTCGAGTCTTCCCCCAAATCAAGGGACCGAGTCTACTCCTCCACCTGCTTGAACCTGGGCTTGGCCTTGTGACTTACTCTGGCCAATGCAGGGGTGGCAAATACAGCACCAGCAGAGGCTGGGAAAGGGCTTATGCGTAGGGCTGCTCTCTCTTGCTGCCCCTGGGCCAGCCTGCTAGAAGGCAAGACAGGTGGCCCTATCGCCCCATCACCCCCCAACTGCCAGCACCAACAGCCAGCCAGAGCCAGCTGACCATCTCATGAGCCAGGTCCCCAATTTAATGGCCCCAGCTTATGGCCGGACTGCCCAGCTGACTCAGCCTCCTGAGCAGTAACTCAATGATGGTGGTTCTACGGCACTAGGTTTGGGGATGGTTTGTTACACAGCAAAGACTAACTGATACACAAGATCAATGTCTGGACTTTTCAGTTACACAAGATAAAGAAATCTCCTTTTTTCCTCTGGCCTTGTTTAGTTGGGTTTATAGCCCTTTCAAGGAACAAACTCAAAGTCTGAGCTGCTTCTGCTTCTCCACGTCATCCTGGCAACGGCTCAAGGGTCTCATGCGAGCATTTATCTAAAGCCTTTTTTGAATCTACATATATGTGTGAGTCTCTCTATATATATTAGAATCAACAAACATTTAGATTAACCCAAATCTTTTTTTTAAAAAAAGATTTTATTTATTTATCTGACAGAGAGAGAGACAGCGAGAGAGGGAACACAAGTAGGTGGAGTGGGAGAGGGAGAAGCAGGCTTCCCACCGAGCAGGGAGCCCGATGTGGGGCTCGATCTCAGGACTCTGGGATCACGACCCGAGCCGAAGGCAGATGCCCAACGACTGAGCCACCCAGGTGCCCCAGATTAGCCCAAATCTTATTCACGGTGTGGGTGCCTGTCGACAGAGTAAAGAAAGAGAATATTCTAACTCTGTCCCTTATGCCAGCTCCCATCACACCTGGTCTTTTCACCTGCCATCCACCACCATCTTGTGCTTTTAGGCCAACTTCTGCTTCCTGAAACCTTCTAGAAGTTTCTTCCCAGTGGCTGGTGATGTGTGCAGACTCAGAGGTGACATGTGCATGTTCTCGCCCAGGTCCTCTGAGATGACCCATTTCCTCTTCAATTCTGGGACAAGCTGGCCTCACCCATTAATCATGGTGACCTCACTCAGTACCTTACCTTCCTCCACCTTGAAGCAGAGGGAACGCCAGATCATGCTGGACCTGAGAGGTTGGGAGTCTTCCAGGTTTGCGATTGGTGGTCTCATCTGGTGGGGGCTTCTGCACCTGCCCCTCCATCTCCAATGGCCCTTCGCTGGCAGCTGCCCACTCTGAGTGGGCGTCCACAGCAGCATCCCAGAGGCCGGGCCCGCCAGCAGGGCAGTGGGGGCGCCAGGCCCTTCAGGAGGAGAAAATGATGGGCAGCATCTCTAAGTGACAGCTGATGCAGGCACTCACTGCTGTGAGGGACGACTACCCACCTCAGGTGCTGAGAAAACCAGAAACACGAGGAGGAGGATGCTCTGGTGTGGATTAGACCGGTTCCCAGTGAAGGCTGCACAGTCCCTGTCAGCCTCGGCAAGGCCAGTCTCCCCACCAACGGCCCCCTGTCCCTAAGGGACTCTCCTCTGCCTCCCAGCCCACCAGCCCACTGGTCTGTCTGGTTCCTGAGCTGGACCCATGTCTGCTCTCTGTGGATCCATGTCTGTCTGGTCCAGACGGGAACACTTCCATCTCAGGCTTGGCTGTCCAACCCCACCCAGCAGAGTTCTGGGACTCCACATCTGCGGGGGGAGCCAGGCCTGAGAGATATGCTAGCCCCTCCTTGGTGAGGAGTCCTGAGTTGGGAGACAGGGCAGAGCCGGGGCCATAACCCACGGTGCCTGAGACGCTGGAGGGAGGAGCTCCATAGTCACACCTGGGATATAGTGGGTCCCCCGCCTGCAGCTTGCACCCTGGTTCTCTGGGGGAGAAGCAGTATTTCCAACGGTGGGATGGGACAGGAGCCCTATAGGCTTGGCTAGAGGGGAAGGGGCCTTTCCTGCGGCTGGAAATTCCGAGGCTGACCTCAGGATGCTTTGGGGACATGGGACCGTTGGGACAGGGAGATGGATGGGTGCAGTGACCCAGAGCCGGGGACTGGGGACCAGAGGCTCCAGGGCCAAATTCCAGCCCTGATGCTGGCAGCTGCACCCACAAATTCTCCCCTTGGGGGCTTGCTTTTCCCACCTGCACTACAGGATATTAGTATCTCCCCATGAGGACATGTGGGGGTAAAATGAAAGGCATGGCAAGCACCCAGCTGAGCCCCCAAGTATGGTGCCATCAACAAACGGGAGATAATACAATTGTCACTTGATGTCATCATTGTCATCACCATTCCCCCTGTCCTACAACCGCTCTTGGGACCATCACTTAGCAGGGTAATCATAGTCAACATGTCTTAATTTGCGAAACACTGTACAGTTGACCGAGCATTTGGTTTCCTTTGTAGGTGACATCACACTGAGGGAGCAGAGTGGGCGCTGCCCCAGCATTTGGATGGGAGGGCTGAGGCTCAGAGAGGTTAGGCTGCTGGTCCCAGGTCACACAGCTGGTCATCAGTAGAGTCTGTGCCTTCCAGATGTAATCTGTCTTGGACCTGGGCCCTTCTCAGCCTGGACTGGGCAGGGCAGCAGCTGCAGACTTCCCAGCAGTGGGACTTGTCTGCTTTGCTCTGCTTATCGTGAGCTCCCAGCCCGGGCATGATGAAGTGCGTCATTAGTGAGCACAATTATCTTTATTAGTGCACACCACAGGCCTCGTCATCACATTCATAAGGGGAGCCTTGCACTGGGGGAAGTACTGTGAGAGCATCCTGAGTGTGCAGAAAGGCAGTGAGGAGGGTTCTGGGGGCAGCAGTGGGAGGGGATCCTGCAATGAGTGGGGTGTCTCCATTACAGCATCCACCTGCCTATCTGCATCCAGCTCTACTCTATTCCTCATCTACCTACCTACATATTTACCATCCATCCATCCATCCATCATCCATCCATGCATCCACTCATCCACCCATCATCCATCCATTCACCTATCCAGCCACCCATCCATCCATCATCCACCCATCATCCATCCATTCACCTATCCAGCCACCCATCCATCCATCATCCACCCATCATCCATCCATTCACCTATCCAGCCACCCATCCATCCATCATCCATCCATCCACCCATCCACCCACCCATGCACCCAATCTATCCCTCTATCCCATGTGCCTCTACATGGGTTTGGGGAAGAGAACAAAAGTGAGGCCATCCGTGCAGGGGGTCAGAGAGCCATGACCTGACCCCCCAATGTGAGGAGGGCAGTGACTTTGGCGAAGGAGAAGTAAACCCCCAGAGCTGCTCAGTTTGCAGGGATGTGTGTTCAGAGGGCCTTGGAGGTGTGGTTCTCACAGGGTTCCTTCTGGGGAACCTAAGTGAAACCTGAGCATGGAAGGAAGAAGCCCGGACTCCGCAGGCAGATTTGGATCCTCATCCTCCGAGGGCTGGGTGGGGTTGCAGAGACCATTCTCTGCCTCGGACTTCCTCACCTGTTCACCTGCACCACCCGCCTGGAGGGGCCACCTGAGCCAATTGCCATGAAGGTGCCTCCTAGGCCAAATGGGGCTTATGAGCCCCACGCTCAGGCCCACCAGTGCTGGTTCAAGGACAGCTTGGGCCACAGAACGCCAAGTCTGAGACGGTCCCTGGCTGGGGCTTTGCCTGAAACTGGCCAGCAGCTCAGTGGGAGGAGACGGGGGGCTGGGGGGGGGCAGGCGGCTGTGTGCACACCTTTCAATAATTAAACTATTTGTCTTTTAAGACAAAGAGCAGACTGAGGCCTGCGGGTCCTCTCGGAGGCCCCATGAGCCATTTGGGAAGGTCCGCGGGGTGTGAACTTTACCAGGTTGATGTGAGCTGTCTGTTGAGAGACAGAAGGGGTTGGACAGCCACATCTCTGGCTGCTGCTCACTGACTCCCCGGCCACGTTCCGCTGACCTCGGGTCTCTGCTCAGAAGCACGGAGCGCGGTCCGGCTGGGAGTGGCAGGTGGCTGCTGGGCCAGGAGAAGGGCTTGGACATCTGCCCCCACGTCCTGGCAGCTGAGTGATCGAGGGGACCCTGAGCCCTGTGTCTTCGTGGGGTTGAAGTGGTCTACGTGTCTGAAAAGCTCTTGGCACATTTCCCGGCACAGAGCGGGCCCTCGGGAAGTGTGACTTCCTGCTCGGACTCGGGTCTGAGGGCATGGGCTCTTCAGCTGAGCCCCGGTGCAGGCTGGCGGGCTTCAGGGGGCTCTGGACCAGCCAGTGGAGCCCAAGGGGCCCGCGGTGGAGAAAGCCAGGGTGCCATCAAATCCCTGGGCCCTCGCTGCTGGCCCCACGTCGTACGTATCCCTCAGTCTCACAGGCCTGCAAAGGCCACCTCGCTGTCCCTGGCTCACGGATGAGGACGTGGGTCCGGTAGCTAAGTCCAGGGCCGTGCCTGAGAGCCCAGAGCTGAGTGCTGGCTGAGCTCACACCCCTTCTTTCCACCCAACATGCTGCCTGCCTGCCTCTGCTAACACCCTGCTTCTTTTGTTTCTTGGGCCCCTCCGATTCTGGGAGGCCCAAAGCCCTTAGTGGGCACGCCGTCCTACCCAGGCCACTGGGGGCTGAGAGGGGCCATCGATGGCAGAGGGTTTGGCCTGGCAGTCAGCCCCGGAGAAGCAGCAACGGAGCTTGGTTCTGATGTCCCCGGCCGAGGCCAGACGGACAGCTGCCCCACATCTGGCAGGCCCTGGCCCACTGAGCCGGATGGGGACAGCGGCCCCTCCTTGTGCCCTGCCCCCACCTCGTCCAGCCTTCCTGCCTTTTGGGGAAAGACAGGACTGGTAACCTGAGAGCCGCTCCAAGAGGAAGAGGCTGCCTGAAGCTAACCAGCAGTGTGTGCATCACCCAATGGCATCACTGTCCCCAGGACGTTGTGCGTCATTTAGGACACTTGCCCGGCAGGTGGCCTTCCTCAGGGCTCCGTTTCCTGACCCCTGCTATGGCACCGTATGGCGGGCCGCCGTGTGCCCACTGCAGACCTGCCTTCCCTCAGAGGAGGCATGCGGGGGCCGCTGTCTGGGGCCAGACCAGGGAACGTCCTGGGAGGGCAGAGCCCATCGGCTCTGGGGCCGCTGACAGCGACATGGGCTCCTCAGTACGTCACTCCCTCCGCGTGGCACGGCCGTCCTTACACGTGCCCTCCCGATGGCTCCCTCTGACTCTGTGTGCCCGGAGGCTCGGGCTCTGCTCCTGCTCTCCCTCTGGGTGCGACTGAAAGCTGGGGCCTCGCCCCGAGGGAGAGGGCTTCCTTCCACCTGCCAGGTGGAGCCCTGCGGCCTCTCGTGTTTGCACCTGAATCCAAAATGTCGCAGAGATGCCTTGAAAGGGGAACTAGGTCTGGGAGACTGCCTGCCAGCCTCGCACGCACCAGGGAAACTGAGTCTGAGGGAGGCCCAGGACCTGCCCGGTTGCCCAGTGAGTCTGGGCGGGGGGGGAGGGGGGGGGGGTGCTGGACTTGTACCCAGGCCAGCCGGGCCTCCTTCCACTGCCTCTACTTCCCAACATCATTGCTGTCTCTGTGGCTTCGCTGGAGGCGCGGGGAGGGTTACGGCCGGACGCGGAGCCCCCAGCACACATGTGGGGATCCGTCTCCCAGCCAGCTCTAGCCTGAGTCTGTCCCCTTATGATCACACAACAGGTTAAGTCAGCGACAACGTCGTGAAGCTTTTGTGGCATCACCATGCACAGCCTGCAGCTGGGGGTGTCCTCAGGGGCCAGGCGTCTGAGGGTCTGGGATTGCTGGCTGGGACTGGGGACAGCTGCTGGCCCTCAGAGAGGGCAGAGGAAAGGCACGCACACGGCGCTCTCGGGCCCCAGAGCTGGACGTCGCGCTGGGCACCTGGCAGGCTGCATCTCCTGGACCTCTCGGGGCTGACGCTGACCCCAGCCTGCAGGTGGGAAAACAGCCTCGGTGGGGCTGGGATGCCCGAGTCCCCTGCCCGCAGCGCATGAAGCCACAATTCATATGCGGGATGGCTGGATTCGACCCTGCTTCCCCGCCTAGGACGGCAGCCAGCTTGCCCTCTCTCAGCCCCCAGCTCTTGGTGGAAAGGGCTCTGACTTGGGCACATCACATTGCACGGAGGTCTCTGCGCTCCAGACCTTGGCACCTGGGTGGCCCGAAATGGATCCCACGCTGCCCGCCTGGGCAGGGGGGGACCCTCCCACCCACAGCGCCCTGGCTCCTGGCCTGCCATGCTCACCCACCCACCCGCCGAGGCCAGGCCCCTCCGGGGGACAGGGGGGACAAGGGGGCGAGCGATGGGGCCTGTGCTCAGCCAGGTACCTGCAGGGACTGGCAAAGCAGTGGGACCTGGATGTGGGGAGGGCCCCTGAGTGTCCTGGAATTTCCCATCAGAAAATGAATCAGGCCCAGCGCTCAGTGAAACCATCATTACGACTCTGTTTCAGAGAAAGATTCGAAGCTACAGGAATATTCCGGGCAGCAGTGGTCACTGTACTTGCTGCTTCGTGTCCTTCCTGCACTCTTAAAATGTTTACCGGACCAGGGCGCCTGGGTGGCTCAGTCGTTAAGTGTCTCCCTTCAGCTCAGGTCATGATCTCCAGGTCCTGGGATCGAGCCCCGCATCAGGCTCCCCGCTCAGCGGGGAGTCTGCTTCTCCCTCTCCCTCTGCCTCTCCCCCACTGCTCCTACTCTCTCTCTCTCTCTCTGTATCTGTCTCAAATAAATAAATTTTTAAAAAAATTTCAAAAAAAAAATGTTTACCGGACCCACTACGGAGGCTGCCCGCCTGCCGGCGCACGCCCAGGCCCCACACTGTGCACATGGGCCTGGCCTCCGTCTCTGGACGCTGCGTCCTGCCTGGGCCTTCCCCAGAGCGTCCGCCAAGCTGCCGGAAAGTTGCTCTGAAATGCAAACCTGACCATTTCACGTGCCCCGTTGGTCCGCGTCCTTGCAGGATTTCACCCTGAAATGGCTCAAGAGCTCAGACTTTAATGAAAGTGTGCGCTTTAGAACTCGGGGCAGGGCAAGGGGACAGGCTAGGAGGCACCTGCCAGGGGTCGCCGTCACCACACTGGGGGGCGGCTGGTGGCATCAGGGGCCTCAGCACCATGGAAAGAGCTCCATCCACAGCCTGCCTCCCTCACCTCACTGACTGGTTCCTTCCCGGAGACTCAAGCTGCATGAGGGGGCCAGCGGCTCCCCCAGCCCCGGCCCAGCTCCGTGCCTGGATCCCTGACGGGCTTGGAAAGTTTGCCGAATGCGGGATAACCACACGCCACACCAAGAACGACAACTGACGTTCACCGAGGGACAGGGGTCCCTTGTCCCACACCTTCTCTGGCAGTCCTCACCCTGCGCTGTGCTGGGGCCACCGCTCTCGGTGGTGGCTGGGGAAACCGAGCCCCGGCAAGGCTGCGCCTCCCTGGGGACTGTCCTGGCCAGAGATGTCCCTGGGTGCTCTGCCCTCAGGATATTTGTTGGGAACGTGTGTGTGCCACCCACCCCTCTTTAAACACACAGAGACACCGACAGGCACGCACACACACACGGGCACACGGACACCCCTCCTCCGGGGCCACACCAGCACACGGGCGGTGCCTTCCCGCACATGCTGGGAGAAAATGGCCCTGCCGACCTTCACTGGCTTTGCAAAGTCAGGCTGGAGCAGCACCTGCAAACCTTGGGTCAGGGTGACACCTACCGGCGGGCTAAGCACAGGGACCCTCACTTGTGCCGAGGCCCCGGGATCCCAGTCTGGAGCTGCGGGCCCGCGGCGGGCCGACGGTCTGCATTTCCGATGGCCCGCATGGCACCAGGCTGGGTGGAAATCCTCCAGCACCGACTATCTACGGAGAGCGAGACAGAGTCCAGGCTGCCGGACCGGGCACCGGGAGCCAGGGCGACCCTGTTCAGTCCTCGCTGCGTGCTGGGGCAGCATCTCCCTGTGTGTCCTGCAGGCCTCATGGCCTTGTTGTGCTATTCGAACCGGGTCTGGGAGAAGCGGAGTCTGTCTGGTGTCTTGGCCTCGCAGGCAGGAAACGGAAGCAGCTCCGAATCGAATGGTGGGCGCCCGGGCTCGTGCTCTGTAGGCCCGGCCTAATGGCCTCCCCGGGACAAGGGCCGGGAGACCGACGTGAGTTCCTGCGGGCAGGCTCTGCGGCCCCACGTGGGACTCGTGAAGCTCACTCAACGATAACTGTGAATAGGGCTGGGTGGGGGTGCCGAAGAGCCCCCACATGCCTGCATGGCTCGCTGGGGAGCCCAGGACGGCCGCTCCTCTGGGCCCACCGTCCGGCAAGCAGGCGTTTTCAGAAGGAGAGCTGGACACCGCCTTTCACGCGGTCCCTGGCTGGTTTGGATGCAGAGATCAACGGGCCTGCGTCCCCAGACGTGACCAGCGAATGGGGAGGGCCCCCGTGAGGTGAAAGAATGCACAACCAGACTCCTCATGAGTCTTTGCTCCAGCAGGAAGGACTGATTTTAAAAGTGGACTCCGGTCAGGGTCTCATTGCTGTGGGTCCCCTGCCAGGGAGCAGGTGCCCAAGGACACACCTGGATGATGTCATAGCTTCCAGAGGCAGGACAGGGGTGGACTCTGCTCCCTCACGCCTGTGTCCACAGCCCTGTGCAGATGACAACACACCTCTCACACCCATCGCCCCGGGACCCGCATCCAGCACCTGAGGGTGGGTGGGCCCAGATTGCCATGCCCATTTGACAGATGGGGAAACTGGGTCTCAAAGGACAAGCCCAAGATAGAGCTGGGACTCGAACCCAGGCCTGCAGATGCCGGGGCAGGTGCGGGATTGTTTATAGTCTACACCACAGCTGCCCCCAAAGAGGGTCCACCACGAGGCCACCGCGAGGCACAAAGCACAGGGGGCTTCCCAGCCCTGGGCCGCCGAGTGGGGTGCGCCCGAGGCCTCCTGCACGCAGGCTGGCTGCTGCAGTGAGCAGCCCCCAAGGCTCAAGCCTCAGAGCTCGCTCTCTCTCAGGTCAGGCTGCCTTCTGCACGCTGACTCAGGGCTCCAAACCGCAGGGTCTTGGGATCCTCCTCGTGAGAGGTCCGCCTTGCAGAAAGCTGGGCGAAGTGCCGGGCTTCGTTACGAGCTGATTAATTCTCTTGATAAAATGTGCCTCCGTTGTGAATCGGCCTCCCGGGCAGATTGCTGGTCAGCCCCTCGCCCAAGGAACAGGCTTCTTCTGGGCCTCCCATCCTTCGCCCCCCGCCTGCCCTCGCCCCCCGGGGCCCGGGCACCAGCCAGCGCTCAGAAGCCCCCCCACCCCTCAGAGCACAGGAGGCCCTTGTCTCTGCGAGGAGAGCTGCGGCCCCGTCGAGGAACTGTGGGCCTCTGAGCAGGTGATTCAGGAGCCCCCTGCCGCCCCCCACTGATGGGCTCGCTGAGGCCAGTCAGGCTCCGTGATGGGCAGGGAAGTGAGAAGAAATACAGTGACCCCGACATTCCGCTAGAGTCCTCCCCCAAACTCTCAAAAAGTCCCTGCAGTTCCCAACGGCATCATCCGGTCTACCCCCAGCACCTGCACCAACGCAAAAATACCGCCAGCTGATTTTGGGTTTGGAAAGCTTTCGACAAGCATCCCTCGCGCCATTCAGAGGCGCGGCGTGTTTGCTGCGCTTTGACGGGGGTGCGTTTGCCTTCGGGGGGACCCGGCAACCCCCAGGACGAGGGGTACAGCTTCCCAGAACGTTCATTCTCCTCCGACTCTTCTTTGGAGGGAGAGCTAGGTCATTTAATTGGGAAGCAATTTCAAATGTTTTACCCTGAATAGCTAGAGAGGAGTACTAATTGCACACGTTTTAAAGAGAAGACATGTGGTTTTAAAGACGCTTCTGTGTTGCAGCACCTGCTTTGTACTCTGCCCTCTGATCCTCAGGGGGACAGGCTTGTCCCCTCCGCCACTCAAGGATACAGTACAGAACCGTTAACTCTGGCCACCTGCGGTCCGTCAGGTCCCACACCAGTGCCGCCCTGTGCCCTCTGGGCATCACCTCCCCAAATCCAGCCCCTGGCAGCCACCATCTACTCTCTGCTTCCTCCAGTTGGACTTTTTAGATTCCCCGTGTAAGTGAGATTGCGCGGCGTCTGTCCTTCGGGGTCTGACTCAGTTGGCTCAGCACTGCGTCCTCCAGGCCCCCCCCAGGGTGCCACCCAGCTTGTCGGAGGCACGGATGGCCGCCACAGTTACTGAGGCTCAAGGTTACTACAGTGACCTTGAGCCTTGAGCCAGCCCGGGAGCCGAGGATGCTGGGACGTGTGTACCGAGCCCTGGGCTCCCAGCTCCCGATGACCGGAGAGATGGTGTTGTCAGCCCAGGTAGCTGGCCAGCGAATGGGGGCTCTGCCCGGTGACCTGGCTCGCTCAGGATCGTGTCCACACCAAGTGGCAGGGCTGGAACTCAAAGCCGGGCCCGCCTAAGGAAGAGTCAACGCCCTTTGAGATCCACCAGCCTCTGGGTCACGTTGGCAGCACGGCAGCAGGGGAGTCTTGCCAATAGCACCCACGCCTCATGGCCGGCCGCCCGTCCTTGACCGTGATGGAATGTCTGTCAGACACGGCTGTCTCTGTGTTTGCTTGGAGCATGGTTTTTACACCACAGGGTCAATCTGCACAGCCCTGGGGCCATCAGCCATGCTTAACCGCTTTTAGACCGAGAAGAAGGTTCCAGAAGACAAACACCATGCAGGTGGTCGGGGCCCTACTCCAAATGCAAGTTTTGTCTTCAGGCGCGATGTCTTAGTTACCAGAAGGCAGAGACTATTCTGCCCGTGACCATTGTAATTCTGCCAGGGAGCGATCTGGGCACAGAGCAGGAGAAGCGGCCCTGCAACCTGGTGGTTTAAAAGAACAGCAATTTATCAGCTCATGAATTCATGCCCCAACCGCAGGCTGGGCCTGCCGGGTGGTGGTTCTGCTGGGCTCGGCCGGGGCCACTCCCCGTGCGCGGTCAGCTGGTGGGCGGGGGTTCACAACCACGTTGGGCAGCTGGTTGCGGACTGGCTGACGGTCAGCGGGAGTTAATGGGGTCACCAGGCTCTGTGTCTCCAACCAGCCCAGGCGTGCCCATTGTCTGTACGGCAGCAGCATCTCCAAGGGCAAGCTGACAAGTGCTTTTCGAGCCCTGGCTTGTGTCATACTTGCCATCATCCCAGGCTCGTCACGGGACCAACCGATATTCAAGGGATGGAGAAGTGGACTCTGTCTCCTGGGGAAGGGGCAGAATGTGCGACCCCCACCACAGTGGGCGTTCACGGGCATTTTCTGGGGTGCTTTCTCGTCCTGCGAGTTGCCCGCTGGCGGCTGCACACATCTCTGTGGCCATAGTGGTCCCATAAGGCCATAGTTCATTTTGTGGGGTTTCTCTCTATAGACAATGGCTAAGACTCCTCCCACCCCCACCCCCCCAGCAGGAATTATGGCAGGTGTTTCTGCTTCCCCAGCTCCTAGCACAGGGCCTGGTGAACGCTTATTCTGTGCATATTTATTAAACATGTCATTGAATGTGTTGAATTGAATATGAAATGGCTGCAGGTGAGTGCGTTAATTAGACCCAGGATCTGAAACTCCAGATGGGCAGAATACAAATGAGTAGAGCTTCTTAGAAGCATTTCCCCATACCTCTCCGGACACCTGCCTTGCACCAGCAGAACTTCTGGCGGATCACCAGTGGGCGAGCCTTCCAGCCTTTCTCTGGTCATAGCCCCCTTCTCTCAGAAGGGGCGCCCCTGCTTTTCCTCTGTTGGGGCTCAGTTGCGGAGAACAGGGTCCACTCCAGCTGGTTAAAATAGGAAGGAATTCACCAGGGGTTAGTACAGGGCAAGAGGGAGCATTACCAAGGCTGAGGAAACGGATTCTGAGCTGCAAATTCGGGAACAAGTTTGAAAGCAAAACTGAGCCGACAAAGCTCTTCGTCTTTGCTAAGGGGATGTCACCCGCTCAGCTGGGAAGCTGCTGCTATATTCTCGGGCTCCAGAGCCAGGCCCCCACTGCTACCACCAGAAAGTCTGGAGACTGCTCTCAGAAGCCACCCACTCAGGTGCTTGCCTGTAAGAACTTCAGTGGCTAGGGGCCCTGCCTTAGATGCACTTCCAATTAGATGCAAGTGTATCCGTTACTAGCACCTGAATCACAACCTGCCCACTTGTTGCAAGGCCTTCTGGGACATGCAGACCAGGAAGACACCAGAGAAGGTTAGAACGGGGGCCCCGACCTCCACTCCCACCTGCCTCTTTCTCTCTCTACTTTCCAAACAGCCTCTGCTCCCCGAGGATCTGGCAGATCAACCCCAAGTCAACAACTTTGGGGTCCAATAGCTGTCATGAGCAAAAATCAGTGTGAAATCCTTCCTTAGAACAAAGCAGGCCATATGGTGAGGGTATGGTAGCCGGGTCTGAATTTCTGAACTTGGTAGTGCACTGGACAGAGTGGAGCTCAGGGTTATACTTTTTTGTGTGTTTGGAGAAACCAGTTCTGGTTACCCGTCTTTCCAGAGAGCCCCCTTCCAGACGCCCAGCCTCCTGCTCACAGCCGATTGGAACAGATGTGAGCTCTTGTCTAAATTTACCCGGAAGGAAGGAGGAAGGAGGACTGTGGCCCATTTTCAGACAACGTGCCGGTGAGAATCATCAGGGCGCAGACACGGGGCTTTTGCAAATGGGGACCCACTAAGGCTTGAGCTGGCCAGGGACAGAGATCCTCTGCTGGGCTCAAACAGGCATGCAACACACTCTGGAGGGGCCCTGATCTGGGCAGGTTTGGGGAGGGGCTGAACTTTCTACCCCCAAACTGAGCACCTTAAATACACTTTTTGTCAACTTATTAAGTCCCTCTGTTGACTAAATATAACAATATTTATTCGAGAGAGAGACGTGTGGTCCCAGGACTGATGAGCAGAGGGAAACTCAGAGCTGACCTGCCCGAGCTGAGCCAGGACTTCAAGCTCCCCCTTCTCCATTAGTCCATCCTCCTTCAGAAAGAACGTTGTTTGTTTGAAAGGAGGAAAAGCCAGTGATGTGTCAGCTGCATTACACAGACTTTTCCATTAAATTTCAGGCTTCCGTCGCTCTAGAGGACCCCAAAAAGTTCTCCATGCGCCTGAGATTGCGACCTTGCCCGACGTGCTGGCCCCCCGCACCCTGTGCCCCACCGTGAGCTCGGGCCAGACCGGTGCTCCACCCCCTCCTCTTCTTCTCCAGACCACCGAGCCGCCGGCCAGCCCATCCCTGCAGCTGGCGGGGAGCAAACTGGAAGGCTTCAATAATACTTGTCAAGTCAGCTTGACCACTACATGGCATGGTTTTTATTTTTAAATTATCTGTTTTCCTCATAAAGTATGCCCCTTCCTTCAAGGGCTGCATTTGCAAATCCAGCATCTTCTATAAGGGAGCAGCCTTGTGATGGGGAAGCCTTGCTGCATGCTGACTTTGGCCAGAGTCTGAGGACGCCTTGGCCATCACCTGGGTTTGGCTTCTTTTGGAGACCCGGAAAGTGACGGTTGTTCGGTTCACTGAAACTCAGGGAATCAACTGGTTTTGGTTCAAAATACCAAATCGCTTTCCGTATTTTAAACCAGGATCTTCCCTAGGATCTCCTCAGCGTCGCGCGGTGTCACGCTCTGTTTCAGAATGACCAGCCCCAAGCAAAGACTTTAACAGATGAAGCATGAAGAGATGACAGCGTTGTCCTTGTTTTAAAGTAGCAAAAACCATTTACTTAGCAGTTTCCACTGCTAAGCTTCCTTCTCCCCACGTCTGAGAGACTTGAGGATGACGCAGCCCTGAGCGCACTGCAGCTCCATAAAGCCAACCCAGAACACCTCTGAACCTCGGAACATCTTCTGCATTTCTCATAAAACCACAGCACCTGGCTCGCTATAACTCTTGGTAAATATTTGGTGGTAACAACAGTAATGGCAACAGTGGACATTTATTGAGCACCAATTACCCAAAAGGTGATTTTCTAAGCCCCATATTTTCCCCATTTTGCAGATGAAGAAACTGCCATATGGGAAGTTAAGTTAAACTCAAGGTCACAGAGCCTATTTGAAACAGCCTTTAGATGCACGCGGTTTGACTGCAAACCTGTGCACTTATGCAGCATGACCTCAGTATTTAGTGGATGAGCGAAGAATGGAGGAATAAATAGGTGGATGGTAAATGGATGGATGGTTGGTTGGAGGGATGGATGGAGGGAGGGAGGGAGGGATGGATGGAAGGAAGGGTGGATGGATGGATGGATGGAAGGATGAATGGGTGGATGGTTAGTTGGATGGATGAGTGGATGGATGGATGGATGGATGGTTGGAGGGATGGATGGAGGGAGGGAGGGATGGATAGATGGATGGAAGGAAGGGTGGATGGAATGATGGATGGATGGAAGTGTGAATGGTTGGATGGCTAGTTGGACGGATGAGTGGATGGATGGATGGCTGGGTGGGCAGATGGATGATGATGAACAGGTGGATGGATGAAAATAAAAAGTAGAAAGCGGTACCCTTGTATCATCTCTAGACTGGCCTCTCTATTCCTGAGCGGCCAGCACTGAAGTGCGCAGACACAGGCTGGCCTGGGGCCAGCGACTCAACCAGAGCTGTAGTGGCCTCCTGCATCAGTTGGGGAACGGTGCTGAACTTGAAATTGCAATTGGGCCAGGAAGCTCTGGAAGTAGCAGAATGGCTCCAGTTGAGACTTCCTACCACCCTCCCTCATTGCTGCTGCCCAGGCAGGAGCATCAGAAGACCTGAAGTCAAGATGACCTCCTGGGGAGTGACTGCCCTAGGGTCTGAGCTGCCCATAGCGTGTCACACCTCGGGCTGGGACTGAAAACCCAGCTGACGGTGAGGACTGATTCTCCAGCAATAGGAAAGTTATCCGGAAGCTGAATTTACAATTACTTACCCCAATCTCTTAACTGCCTTTTAACAAAGCAATTTTCAGCATCCAATTAAATCGTAATGGACTATTAGGATCACTAATTGTTGTGTATTTAATAGAAACTTACGCTCGAGTAGCTATTATAAATCACTTGCTGGATGCTGATAGTTACACTGCTCTGGAGAACCCAGGCAAGCCAGATTTCCAGGTACATGTGTGTGGAGTCCATTACTGAGGACTCTTGACGCATTGGGATATAAAAATGGATAGTTTTCCCAGTAATTGCTTCTGACTCTGCTGTCAGACCCTGTCTCACCGCTGCTCTTTCCCATCAAACAGCACGTAATCTGGGTTAAGAGCTCACCCTGATTCTACTGCTGTTTAGATACTTCTGGTTACTGAGGAGAGGATACCAGTCAACCGCCTGGGATTGAATCTTAGCAGTGTGGCCTCAGGTGCTTCCGTGTGCATCCTCTAAATAAGGATCATTGTAGCTTCTCCTTCTCCCATGATTGCAGTGCAGACCAAGGGAGGTAACGTGTAGAGGGCGGGCATAGAGCAAGTTATGCTTTTTTTTTTTTAAGATTTATTTATTTATTTATTTGAGAGAGAGAGTGAGAGAGAGAAAGAGCACAAGAGGGGGGAGCGAGAGAGGGAGAAGCAGACTCCCCACCGAGCAGGGAGCCCGACGTGGGACTCGATCCCGGGACTCCAGGATCATGACCTGAGCCGAAGGCAGTCGCTTAACCAACTGAGCCACCCAGGCGCCCCAAGTTATGCTTTTATTAGGGCTGAGGCAGCCTCATTATTTTTTCTGCAACTTGGCCCTGTTAGTTTTAAAATGTTAATGTCCTATTTGATTCAGGCCTTTCTCCCTTAGTACCCCTCTCCCACTGTTTTAGCCGTGAGTTTTGCTCAGGCAAAGTAAGAAATGGATAAATGGATGTTTGGATGGGTGGGTGAATGGAGAGAAGGGGAGATGGTTGTAACAATGGATGGATGATGGATGGGCGAATGGGTGGATGAATGGATGGCTGAGTGGATGGATGGATGGCAGATGGATGGGTGGGTGGATGGGTGCGTGGGTGGGTGAATAAATGTCATATTTGATCCAAGGTCTTTCTCCCTCCATGTCTCCCTCCCACTGCCCCAGCCCTGATTTCTGCCAGGGGAGTAGCTGAGTGAGGAGAGTGGAAGGGTCTGTTTACATCGTGACCCACCCTCCTGGCTGCACTGGGTCCTCCAGTGTGCATGGGGTGGAGGGAGGGAGAAGAGACGGCTCCTTACCTGACTGTCCGGGATGAAGACACCATCCCGTCCCCGTCAATGTTGCTGCTGTGGTCTATGGCTGTGGTCTGGCTGTGGGCACTTCCCGTGTGACTTCTATGAGCTCCCACCTCTACCCTTAAGGGATCCCTGCCACGCAGCTCCTCTGGGAAAGGAGGCCCCTAGTGAGACTCCACATTCCATCCCCTCTCATTCCTGGCTGTGAGGGCTCCCTGACCCGCAGCTTACTTTGTGGTCCCCAGGAAGTCGGAGTTTCCATCTCATCCAGCCTCTGAGCCCACGTGGGCCCCCAGGCTCAGGCACACCCTGTCTCCTGTACTACTTAGAGCACCGAGCATAGTCCATGCCTGACAGCCCTGGACACACAGCAGGAGGGGGCTGAGTGACACCCAATTGGAGGACAACATGCCCGTCTGCCTTCCAGACACGTCCAGACCATGTGTGAGTTCTGGGTGCCAGGGTTCCTGGCTTCAGGGAGGAAGTGTTCCCAGCTCATGGGGGCCATGGCTGGGGCAGGGGACGGTGGGGTGGGTGTGCAGGTGGCTTTAGACTTGCCCCAAACCCCGCCCCCAGGTGGTGGCCCAGCAGCCTGGGGTCTTCCAAGCCCAGAGACCTTGGCTTCTTTCCTTCTCAGCTGCCCCTGTTCAGCTGGAAGCCCCTAACGCCATTCTGTGGAATGTGTAGGCGCCAGTGTCTGGACACTGCTTCTGGAACAAAATCCTCCACTGCCCTGCTGAACCTCCTGGAAGATTCTGGTAGTGCCCTCTTGAACTATGCCGGGAGGAAATGGCATGGACGGTCTCTCCTGGGGCCGGGGCTGGGAACTTCTCGAGGAGGCCCTCCAGGGCTCCACAGACGACTTGATGCTCTCCACACCTCCCCCTTATTCCCATTTGCACGTTCTGTCCTGAGAAAGCAAGCTCCAAGCAGGCTTTGGGGACCTGCTTGGAGACTGTAAGCCAAGAACAGCCCAGGAAGCTTGACCAAGGGGGAGATGCCCATGTGGAGAAGACCAGAATCTGAGACAGACAAGCAGACAGACACCAGCCCTCCTTGGAGATCCCTGTCCCCAGCCCCGGGGCATTGGCCCTTTCTGCCACCTGCAGGCCTGGCCGCCTGGCTGTCCAGGAAAAGGCTGGTTCCAGGACCCTGCCCCTCCTTGGATTCTGGTAGCACTCTATTCCTAGTTTAAACCCCCCTCGGCTCATGCTTCCCCAAGAGGACTTTCCACCACTCGGGTGAGACGTGGTGCCCTTACAGGACACGTTGGTAGTGATTTGTTTCTCGCCACAGGGCACACGGGGTGGGAATACGCCAACCTCTCTGAGCCTCAGGCCAGCATCCCCTGCACCCCAGAGCCTCTCTTAGACATCCGCTCGCTGACTTCTGGGGAGGCAGGGACAATGCTTTTTCATCTCTTCACGCTGAGCATCCAGCGTGGCACCTGCTACAAGTCAGTGCTTGCAAACTTTTGCCAGAAGATCGGGAGAGCAGATGTAGGAAAGGGACCTGGGGAGCAGAGAATGTTCCTTCCATCCAAGCCCGCTGCTGGTTCTGGCAGCTGAGATGCGGGAAGGGACAGCCGTGGCGCAGCTGTGAACAGCCGGCTGGAGGCACGCTCAGCCCGGCTGGTTTCGACTCTGGGGAGCTAGCACAGACTTGCAGTGCTGATGCTGAAGATGTTGAAACCCGGAGCGCTCCCAGGGGCCTCACACCGAGCCCTTCCTTAGCAAAACCTTGCAAAACCTGCTAGCTGTGTGACACCGCCTTTCACAGATGGCAGAACAGAGGCTTGAAGAGGGGACGTGAGTTGTTCTAGGCCTCACAAATAGATTGTGCCTGAGTTGGGACTCCAATGTAGGTCCTCCTGATTTGACCCTGCCCGCCCCACAAATCCTCGTGGAATGGGGCTTTTTGCAAGAATGAGAGAATGAATGAATGAAACCAATCCTCAGGAGGATACATGCTCTAAAGCTGGATATTTGGAGAACATCTGAGACTAAGTCCCAGCGCAAAATAAGAATTCAAATATAGACAAGGAGAAGGTTAAAGTATCACCACAAGTCATGAGATTGTGTCCCAGACCTTGTCTGCCTTAAAGAATCATCTTTAATTACAAACTAGATTAAATAAAAGTTAGATTTACTGGCTTTTCAACTAATGAGTCCTCATATGGAGTTCAGGTTCAGCTGGTTCAAGCACTTGGGCGAGGCAGGAAATTTCCTGCAGCTTCTTGTCTTCCAGCACTAGCTTTGCAGATAGGAGTTCTGATGCAGTTGGACTTGTTTCTTTTAGAGTACAGTTGCCAGATTTAGCAAATAAAAACACATGCCATGTTTGGAATGTGCTTATTCTAAGAGTTGTTTGCTGTATTTCTGAAATTCAAATTTTACTGGCATTCTAGATTTTTCCTGGTAGCCCTACTTTAAAGTTTACCTATTTGCTGTTGTTGTCTCTCACTGTGTCTAGAATTTATTCATCACCTTCGATGCTCAGAAATGTCATCAGATGGCATCCGTGTGTGGGACTCTCCCAGGGCTCTTTCTGCACGGAAACCTTGTCCTCGGTGGGGGAGCTGCTCCTCCACCGTTTGCAGTCCTTCCTCTCCCATGTTGATCACCCCCTGCACCCCTACAAGGTTTATCCACAGATTTGAACTCCCCATCATTATCTAAATGACCTTCACCAGGTTAATCAGCCTCTCGTAGCTTCAGTTCCTGAATCATGAAATTGGCTTTCATAAACCAATCTAACAGCAGGGCACATGAGAATTAAAGCCGCTGAAGGACACCAAGCCCCTCGCATCCTGTGTGCCCTGGCTGCGCGCCCTAAGGATGCCCTCCTGAACCAGAGCATCTGCGCTGTCCTTCCCTGTGGGATGGCACTTCCCACTCCCTGAGGTGGTTTGGGGCCGTATGACTCGTTCTGCCCAATAAACTGAGCAGATGTGCCCTGTGTCCCTGTCTGGATGGAGCATTTTATGGCCCATGAAAGACCCACCAGGGCACTCTTATGCTCACCCACAATAAATGACAATGTTCCAGACAGTGTCCACTCTGTCGACCAGATTCTGGAGTGAGGATGATGCAAGAGAGAGCCCCGCTGGCCTTCAATGGACATGCGGCATGAGTGGGAAACAGACCTTGGTTTATGGCACTGAGCCTGGGGGATGTTCGTTACTGCCACACACTTAGCCATGCTGACCGGTCCCCAGGGGTCTGCAGAAGTCCCCTCCCCTTCACCACCCTGTGTTAACGAAGTGAGTGCCCTGTGAGCAGTTCCCAAGATGTTGCAAGCCTTGGCCAGGCAGAGAGCGCCTGTCCTTTATTGATCACTTTTATGCAAGTCTGGGGAGGAAGGGCCCTTCTTCACCTTTGAGTTGGTTCTGAGCTCTGAGCAATCCAGCCAAGCTGGGGCTCAGCCTGGAGTTGGCGTTGATGGGACAGGTGATGGGATCCACAAAGCCACAAATCAGAGGGCTCTCCTACTGACGATAGAGGAACCGATGTCCTTATACTCCTTGCTGGTGACCCACATGTCCTTGAAGGTGGAGAGCGAGCACAGAATGGAGCCGCCCAGCCAGGCGCTGTATATGGAAGAGGGGCAGGTGGACACCTGGAGAGGGTGGAGGAGGCAGAGGGAGGGGAGATCGGAAGAGGGAGGCC
>NC_058413.1:2564196-2620314 GCF_002201575.2 Neomonachus schauinslandi | reverse complement strand
GGGGGGGGGGGGTCGGGGGAGAGAGGGGAAGAAGCCAGAATCAAAATACTACTCTAAATTTGGGACATACAATAGCAGTCCCTGAGCAAACCTCATGGTTTGCTCATTTCTTCCCTCCGGGCAAATATAGGTTATTCCAAACATTGAGGATGCTTGTCTGTAGCTTTAAACAACAGGATGGGGGCGCCTGAGTGGCTCAGTCGTTAAGCGTCTGCCTTCGGCTCAGGTCATGATCCCAGGGTGCTGGGATCGAGCCCCTCATTGGGCTCCCTGCTCTGCGGGAATCCTGCTTCTCCCTCTCCCACTCTCTCTGCTCGTGTTCCCTCTCTCGCTGTGTCTCTCTCTGTCAAGTAAATAAATAAAATCTTAAAAAAAAAAAAAGAAATGAAGCATCCAACACTGATACACATGACATACTGCACACTTGCACACACAAACAACTATTGAGATCTTTATAAGGATTAATTGGAAAATAATTGACATCTTAAAAAAAAAAAAACAGGATGAAAGAGGCAAGAGCAGAAAGGACTCCCCCTTGGCCCTTAGGCTCACTCTAAAACACATGACACATCTTCGAGTTATCCAAAGCCTATGTGGAAGGCATATGGGCTTTGTAGAAAAATCAGAAAATACAGAGGAGCACAACAAAAACCACAGGCAATCAAACAACCTGGGCAATTCCCTGTCGTTTCCCGCTCAAGCTCAGCACTCACCGACATCTGCCACGTGCACATTCACCTTCGATTCTGGGAGAGAGCAGTGCTTCGGACCCAAGTCCGGACCCCTCTGCGCTGGGAGGAGACAAACATCACCACACCCATCACCAGGTGGGACCACTGCAGCTCAAGGTTCAATGCACTTGCTCAAGGACAGACAGTTGCCATCCTCACGCGTTCTCAGACTTTCCTGAAGGCATGTAGGTACACCAAGCTAGGACAGCCTTATTGTTCTAAAACAGCAAGGCAAACGTGTGGCTGCAGGGTGAGCAGGGGAAAAGGATTTGGAGAGGAACTTGGAAAGCCCAGGGTCCGGGTGGAGGTGGGATGAGGGAGAATGAGTTATTAGATTCAGTTACTGTCACTCGCTGGCTCTGTTGCACCACAGAACCCTGCCTGGCTGGGAAGCATCTGTTGCTATTGGTTAAGGAAAGAAATATTGCAGAAATTTTAAAGAAAAAAAAAAACAAGAAAGAGTCAGAAGGGAGGGAAAGAGCACATTCGGGGTCAGGAATTGGGCAGAGGAGAGAGCCAGTCCCCGGCATCCTGAGTCCCCACCTATCTTTGCTGCCACCAACAGGCTGTCACCTGGACGAGTCACCTACCCCATCTGTGTCTTCTCTGAACACACACACAAAAGCAAACAAAAGCCTGCGCAAAATTGGGATGGTTCACGCATTCAGAAGAACGCAACACAACCAACAGAAAAATGGCCAAAGGGTTGAAATAAGCAAAAATATGCTAAAGAAAAGAAAAAGAGGACAAAACCACAGACAGCTGGAAAACATTTGCGGAACGAGTCACCTTCAGTAGTCATTACAGAAACACAAACGAGAACAATAATTTGCTTTCCCTCCATCCAGTTAGGAAGGGTCTTACAAACCACGGCGTCATGCAAAGCGGGTGGCGGAGACAGGGAGGGCCCGGCATCCAGTGATGCAAGGACTAAGTCACGGGGCGAGGGGCGCCGGGCACACAGTCAGGGCCACTGCGGTAGGGCTGCACGGTGGCAGGTGGTGGCCACGAAGTAAACACAATGTAACAGTAAGCAGGACAGACTCGCAGAATCACTGGGTCTTACACCTGAAACTAATGTAACCTTGTGTGTCAACTATCCTTCCATTTCCAAAAAGGCAGAAGTAAATAAATAAATGAAGAGCACCACACCATCCCCAGGCCGGGGCGAGCAGACGCAGGTGCACTCTCCCGTGCCCACTGGCCCGGAGACCGGCTACTTCCAGGCGCAACTTAGCCACAGGTTCAAACAGCCTCACTGTGCACACGTTTCTGGCTCAGGAAACCCACATCTAGAAGTGGATCCTAAGGGGAAAAAACCATTCTAAAGAAATAAGGGGAAATCATGACCCAGGTTTTCTCCCAAGCATGTTGTTAGAGCAGGATTTGGGCTGTTGGGAGGAATGATTACTTTCCAAGTTGGCCCCATAGGAACCAGCTCTTCTCTGAAGGGGGATGAGCTCCTTGTAGGGACAGAACCCTTCTCTCCTTCAGAGGAAGAGTTTAATGCGTTCCGTGGATGCTTCAGTGCGTTCTGCCTCGCGTCCCTTCCAGGGAGAGTGCGGGCAGGAGGGAATCAGGCGGTGGCAGGGCTGAGTCTCGACACAGTTAAGGGAAACAGTTGTACCTTCCAGCTTCATACAGGGAAGTTTCTGAGGACTCAGAAGAGGGGTGGATGGAAGAACTTGGTCCATAGCTCAGCCCAGCCGCGGGGTTGGGGGCAGGACAAAGCCCACAGCCGGCCGGACGGATTCCCAGGGCAGAGGTGTCAGGTCACTTTGCACATAGGTGGAGGTGACACTCCCATTCCTTCCATTCTGGGCTAAGCCCTTTGCATTTAGTGAAGGCTCACTGCGGACAACAGCCCCGAGAGCCAAGAGGAGGGCAGTGACCGGCACATGAAGGGTGCGGGGCCTCCACAGAGAGGCCGAGGGGTGAAGGATCGAGAGATGTCTCGTGCAACGCGGAGTAGGGGGCTGCAGGCTTTGGGGTTGACGAGGCAGGCCCACAGCAGCTTCCCAAGATCAGGGACATCTTTGCATGAGCTTACGCCCATGGGAAGGACACTGCAGACTCAGGAACTGCGTGGTGGGGGCACTTGTCTAACAGGAACGCGTGTGACAGCTAGCCTTTCGGGAAGAGGGCTGCAGGTGTGGGAGGAAGGGAAGGCGGGTTGTGGTTTCCTGTGTTCTGTGCACTCTTCGATATCCATACAGAGGGCTGAGACCGTGCAAGGAAGAGAACTTGCTTGTGTCCACTTGTGCTAGATGGTGAGTCTGCCTTTCCTCGGGGCTCCCGATTCTTCCCTGTGACTCCCCAGTGACTGACTACTCCGGGGAAGGAGGGGGAGACACTGCCCAGAACAAGGTTGACAGCTCTGCGCTCACTCTCAAGCTGCGCCCCTGGCTGGGGAGGGAGGGCGGGTGGGGCTCTGGGCAGGTAGCAGAAGACACGCTGAGGACTGAGCCAGAAAGTTCTCTCTCGGAGAGGGCCCTGCCTGGGAGCAGATCTGAAATCCCGGCTGGCGGGGTTGGGGAGCACGGGGAATGAGGGATTCAGTCCCTCTGCACTTGCTGCCTCTGGAACCTGGGACGAGGGTCTTGCAGAGTGTCATGCAGAGTCCAGGGAAATGGTGCTGACGGGTCTGGAGGGACAGAAGTTCCAACATAGCGGCTCAGCCCCTGCCCCCCCGGGTGTGCTGAGTGCCCGCACCTCACCCCTCCCAGGGAGGAAGCAAAGGGGAGCCGTGAGCACGGGCCATGGGGCACGAGGGGGCCGGCTCTCCCTGGCAGGGGTTGCCGCAAGCCTGCAGCAGAAGCGCCCATGAAGGGCACCCACGAGGCTCATCAGGGAGCCTGCAGCCTGCCTGAGGCCCAGCTCTGAGACGGGGCACCGTGCTCAGCAGAGGCCGTGAGGCCAGAAGGGAGCAAAGAGCAAAGCTGGAGGACAGCTGGGGGGAGGGCGGCCCTCGGCACAGGGTCGCAGAGGGGGAAGGACCCGCCAGCCGGCTGGGCTTGTGCCCGAGCTGGTTCGGTGCCGTTATGGGGACGGATGGGAAGGTACGCTCTTCACTGGGCGAATGCGGCCAGAAATTCCAAACCTGTGACCCAGACTTTGCTTATATGTTGTCTGCCAGGACCATGAACTACTTTCCTAAACAGAAAAAAAGAAAAGCAGTTTTGGAAAATGGGGTTGAGAAGAAGTTAGTCTGAAGGATTCCGAGGCCACGCCATTCTGGAGAAGGCACAACCAGGGACAGCAAGAGGACCGGTGGCCACCAGGGCCGGCCAGGTGAACGGGCGGACACGGCCCTGGTCCCAGGGCAGGGAGCGGCTGTGTCGTATGTCACCGTGGACACGTGGCATCACACATCCCTCACGCCTGCGGGGCGCACAACCCCGAGAGGAGCCTCCCCAAGCTGCGACCTCGGTGGGCCGTGATGCGTGGCTATCGGTTCGTCCGCTGTGACAAACTCCCCCGTGCGAGAGGTGTGCAGCCGGGGGGACCGTGCGTGCGAAGGGCGGGGGAGAGAGGATATATAAGAACCCTTGCTACTCAGTTTTCCTGGAAACCTAACACTTCCCTAAAAAATAAAGGCCGTTCATTTAAAACTAAATACAGACATAACAATTTTCCTGGTGGCAAGAGGAGGGCGGGAAGCCCGCGCAAGGGCGGAGCCGGGCAGGGTGGCCGGCTTTCCTCCAGCCTCTGGGCCTTTTGCACCCACCCGGAAAGCGGTCTGTGTCTGCATCGGCACCTCCCCTCCCCCTCGGCCGCCGGAGCCCTTCCTCTTGCCCCTCTACGCCCCTCCCTGAGGTCCCCCTGGCCTTAGAACCCCTCGCCCCCGCCGAAGCCTCCAAAGGATGCACCCGGAGCCCCTGTCCCACCTCCAAACTCTGTAACCGCCCTGGGCCCACCCGCGGACAGGCGCCTCGCCACTTCCCATCTCCCCCAGCTCCTCCGGCCATCGTCATCTGCCCCGCAGCCACAGCCCCCCAGCTGTTCAGGCAGGAAGCTGGGACACACAGGCCACCTCCTCCCTGGGGACCCGCGCCCCGCCCCCACAGTCAGCCCTGCCCGAGGCAGCCCAGCCATCCATCCTCCGGGCTGGCTCCGCTCAGGGCAGAAGCCTCACACAGCCTCTCCTGTCTCAGCCCCCCCGCCAACCGCTCCCAGCCCCTCCTTCTGGAAGCGCACCCCTGGGCCCCCGCAGGGGCTGCTCCCTCGGCCCCAAGGTGGGCCTCAGATATCCCCACGGCTCCCCTGCTCCTTCAAGCATCTGCTCCGACGCCGCCTTGCCGACCCCGCACCCCTCCTTCCCTCGCAGCCCCCAGGATGTTGATTCGAACCGTTTACGGCTTCCTCC
Organism: Neomonachus schauinslandi; assembly: GCF_002201575.2. NCBI lineage: Eukaryota > Metazoa > Chordata > Mammalia > Carnivora > Phocidae > Neomonachus > Neomonachus schauinslandi. Next base: position 2,615,217 of record NC_058413.1, on the reverse strand, counting down.
CCCCGCTAGAATGTAAGCCACGGATTCTCCCGACTTTCAGGTACTGATACCTCCCCAAGCCCCCGACCACCTGCCCGGCGCACCAGGAACGCTGGTGTTCTAGAAGTATCTGTGGGATGAGCCCAGGAAGCCCCCGAAGGGTGGGTCAGGGGGACCGTACCTTCACGTTAATGGTAGGGGAGACCAGGGCGGCTATTTCCCTCTGCATCCGGAAGCGCAAGCCGGAACAGGAGCCAGTGCCGCCGGACAGCACGATGTGGCCGAAGAGAACCTTCCAGAGGGCAGAGTTGCAGGAGCTGACGCTCTGGAAGGCCTTCATGTGGATGCCCAGGCCATTTCTCCCTGTCAGGACGGGCGGAGGAAGACAGAGGCTCAGGGGCCAGGCGCTCTTTACTCCCAGCCGGGGGCTCTGGGGAGGCGCCGACTGAGCTCCGAGAGCGGCGGGCGGACCCCGGCACCTCGGCCCCGGGGCCCTTATGGATTTCAACCAGACGACACGTGCAACTGCCCAGCACACCCGTGGGACGCAACGGCTAACGCGGCTGAATAAGTATCAGTCCTCCGCTCTCATCTGACATGACGTGTATCCAAATGTTACTGATGGTTATTCATTTTTAATGCCACAGTATCGATTACTTTAGGAAACGGATGTCCTTGCTCAGGTGGCCTGAGAAGTTATGCTGATTACTCCTTTTTAAAAAAATATTTATCGATTTTTGTATTGGGGTGTAATTGGCACACAACAGTATAGTAGTTTCAGGAGTACAACCGAATGATCCGATATTTGTATATATTGCAGAACGATCGTTGACTTAACACCCTTCCTGGACCCATCATTAGTCCATATACACAAACACAAATGTGATGGCAACAGCCCTTAGAGACAGGGGCAGGGTGCCTCGATTTCCTCACCTGGGATAGCACCTACCTACGTACCTCATAGCCTCGGGATAAAGTCTGAAAAGGCGGACCTTCTGGAATCGTCCAGGACGTGCCAGACCCAGCAAGCATGAGCTTGGGCTGCGAACACTCCACTCTCATCACAGTGTTTGCTGTGCCCCTGCTCACTGAGATCTACCCATACTTGGAGGACAACGTTCACACTGTGGGTCAGGAACTCCTTTCGGGGACGGTGGCATGTGTCCACTTAATATTCGGGGGGCACGGGCCATGTTTGAGGCCTTTATCCCCGGAACAGTCCAATGGGGAAAGCAGAGGCAAGCCCAGCTCCCCCACACTAGGGGTAAAAGCGGTGTCCTTACGAGGTATGAATCCCGGGCAAGTGGCTCGGGCCTTTTTATTCCCCTCTGTCCCTTATAATGTCACCAATTATTTTTTAAAAAAATTGATTGCAGCAAATAGTTGGTTTTCCGTGACGACCTGGAAATCTTCCCAGTCAGTGGGGATTTTACAATCCATCACTTTTTTCCTGTCCTGCCATGCCTGCCGAGTAGCTTAGCCAACTCAGTGCTCGTTTAAGACCTCTAGATCACTGCGGCTGCTTCCAGAGTCTGGCCATTGTAAACAGCGCTGCAAAGAAGGGGTGGTGTGTATACACAAAGGAATACGACTCAGCCATAAAAATGGATGAAATCTTACCATTTGCAGCAACACGATGGAGTTAGAAGGTGTGATAATACTAAGTGAAATAAGTCAGAGAAAGACACATACTGTATGATTTCACTTGTATGTGGAATTTAAGAAACAAAACAAATGAACAACAACAACAACAAAACCAGAGAGACAAACCAAGAAACAGACTCTTAACTGCAGAGAACACACTGATGGTCACCAGAGGGGAGGTGAGTGAGGGACGGGGGAAATAGGTGATGGGGATGAAGGAGTGCACTTGTTGTGATGAGCACCAGGTGAAGTCTAGAATCGTTGAATCAGTATATTATACACCCGAAACTAATACAACACTGTATGTTAACTATACCAGAATTTTAAAAAAATCTCTGCATCAGCCAAACGTTTAAAGTTCCTTCCAAATCTATACTTTCAGCTCTTCTTGCTTTGTCTCCATTTGTATATTTCAAATTATTTTGTGAGTAGGTAGAGTATGAATAACACATAATGGGAGAGAAGATGTATAGTCCAGTGTAGAACACCTGACAAATATTTAGTGCTCTGCACTGGGTTTCCTTGTCTGTAACACAGAACACTGCCAGATGTGGGAGGTTTGAAGGCTCCAGCCCATGAACGGTGGTCGCCAAAGTCACACGCTTCATAAGTGATAGTTGAAGTCACAGGAACTTTTGAAACAGGCGCCAACTTGCTACTCAGAGCAGCGCCCCCTCCTGGCTACTGGGCTCCGTCCCCCTTACAGTGGCCCCGCTGTCCACGTCAGGGCTCACCCCTGGTCCCTTCCTTCCCCTCACCCATGATGTCCGCCTGGAAAAGCCCTTCGGGACAGAGGAACTTCTCCTGCCCAAGAGTGATCTCCTGGCCATCGGGCAGCTGATACTTCTGTGCGTAGGAAGGAGAGTCAGCTTTCAGTTTTTCCTTGTCGAAGTCCAAAGCCACATAGCAACATTTTTCTTTTACGTGCCGGATGTACTCCCAGTCACCTACGGGGGAAAGGCAAAGGAAAGGGCATGACCCGAGATGGTTCACAGGAGCAATCTGTCCCCAGGGAGCATCTTCCTGAAGACTCAGCTCCTCGTTGTGGGGACACGGCGGCACAGTCATAAGCCCCATTCCTGTGTCCGTCTCAGATCCCAGCACCTCTTGGTCTGTAACGTGTGCTGGGGACCCGGGCTTGTGGACAAGAACGGTAGAGCAGGGATCCTGAACTAAGATGTCAGCATTTGGAAAATGTCTGCATTTTATGTTGATATCCTACCACGTACGGTGTGTGTTTTTAGGGGGTTGGAAAATCAAACCCAGTCTTGTTATCTATTAAAGTAGGGGCTGCTGTGCATGCCCCCATCCCCACCTGCTGTGAATGTTGGCTGCAAACAGCTCACAGCTGCCCCCTCCTGTGGAGAACCACCCAAGCCAGCCAGGCCCCCTGACCTGGAAACATCTGGAAGTCACACCCTCCCACCTTCTGGGTGGCTGACCATGGGTTTTAGACCCCGCTATGTCTTTTGGTGTTATGGTTTTATATTTTGTCTATCGTTACTTTTGAATTTGGATCAGAGCTCCCAGCACCTGCCTGCCTAGAAATCCCCCAGAGTCTTCAGCCCACTGACATCCGACTTCGACCCCCCACCCACTCCACCTGAACGGCTCTGCCTGCATCTGTCCCGTCTTCCTTTTCCCAGAACCCTGCCGCACTCTTCAGTTCCTCCTCGGCTTCTTTCCTTCCAGAAACTGACGTTGTTAGCCACTCCCTTCTCTCTCCCTGGCTTCTGGGATGTTGGAGATCAGGAGAGTTCCTGATATTTCCCCCTTCCTCACCTACTTTGGTTTTTGGTGAGACAAACCTAGGTTTAAATCCTACCTCTGCCATTTACCAAGCTTGGCTTTAGGCAAATTCACTCTCTTGTAAATCTTCCCTTTCCTCATCTTTTTTTTTTTTTTTTTTAAGATTTTATTTATTTATTTGACAGAGAGAGAGAGAGAGACAGCGAGAGCAGGAACACAAGCAGGGGGAGTGGGAGAGGGAGAAGCAGGCTTCCCGCCGAGCAGGGAGCCCGATGTGGGACTCGATCCCAGGACCCTGGAATCATGACCTGAGCCGAAGGCAGACGCTTAACGACTGAGCCACCCAGGCGCCCCGCTTTCCTCATCTTTAAGAATGGGATTAATCTCCACTCATGGATTGCCGTGCAGATGGGATGAGGTAATGCACATAAGATCTTGCTAAGTGTGAGGTGTCAATAAAATTGACCTGGCTGATACTTCTCACTTCCCCTTGCTTTCTTCTAATTGCTGCTATTCTGAAGGGTTCCATACTTTGTGTGGCTTTGGACACAGACCTCTGGCCTGGGAAGACCAGGAGGTATAATGCAGGACTGTAGGCTTGTTGGGAATGTGTATCATGCAAGTTATATGGCTGGGAATCTAGCCCAGGAAGTGGGTGAAAAGCGGGACAGGCACATCCTCATCTGGAGTCCCTGGGTTCCAGGTGATACACCTGCTAGTCATGTGATGTTGAAGTCACCTACTCCTCCTAAGCCTCTTCCTCTTGCACTGGAGATAAGTGATCCCCTCACGGTGTCATAGCATGAAGCAATGACAGGAAGTATGTGAAGTGTTCGCTCAGCCAAGTGTTTTGCACAAAGTAAGTACTCTGTAAATCTTAACCCATCATCATAGTCATCATATCACCACCATCCTCATCATCACCATCATCCTCATCCTCGTCATCACCACCATCCTCGTCATCATCACCACCATCACAATCACTAAATGTCCCTAAATACAGATGGAGTTGTCTGTAAAGCTTGAATCATGTTCAAGTAGCCTTAGCTAAATTGAGGGCTGTAGGTTAAGTAAGCCAAGCAGGATATTACACCCCAGGGACTGGTTCACCTGGCTAAGAATAACAATTTCCTACCTGTGCTCACCAATGAGTGCCCACTGTCTGTCAATAGTTGCAGGAGGTACAATGTTAGGTCTTGGCCCGCCATGTCCATCTGGATGGTCGACTGATGCAAAGGACAGCCATCAATGATGGGCACAAAGTATGTCATTCCTTCTCCAGATTCAATAGTTGTTCCTAGACAAGAGAACACACCAGCATCATAATGCAGGGTGCATGACATCCCTTATCAATTGTCAAGTCTGCAGGAAGAGGTGGTAAAGGGGAAATAATTGGAGGGGAAAAAAGGGGCCTGGGGAGCAAACTTTCTTCTGTAGGGGAGTGTGCTAGGATAAAGCCTATCCAGATCAGACCAAGGGCCAACTGTTTTGAACAGAAAACCTGCAAATACTCTTATTAAACCAGACATATAAACATTAGCAGCAGTTGCCAAAGGGTAAAAGAGGAAGAAGAATACTCTGCTCTTAACAGCTTTTTCCCTAAAAACCTGTGCATCATTGCAGGCACTGGGAATCTCTGGGTGGCACTTGAGTTGTCAAAGAGGCTGGATGCTGTGGAAGAGGCATACGTTTTAGCAAAGCAAACCACATCTCTCTGTGCTAGTCCAAAAGTTGTGATGCGGTCATGGAAACACAGGCTTCACTTTGTGTGAAATGGTGATTTGTGGAGCCGTCCAGAGCGGATCAGGGGTCTGGCTGGTTGGCTTCTTTCACATGCTGGATCTGGTAACCAAGGACTTCACATTTAAAATGAAGCAAAAATGAGGAGGTCTGACCTCCTCATCTAGCTAAGGTAGGAAACAAAGAGTGGGTCCCCCCATACACACCTGAAACACCTAAAACAAACATACAGGAAACAATAGTTTTCAAGATATTGGACATGAAGCAACAAAGGATGGTCTCAATGGTTCCTGAGAGATAGGACATCACAAGGAAAGAATATGGCAGACCATGATCCCTCACGAACACAGACACAAAACTAACCAGGTTTTAGCAAATATATGCAGAGGATAACATGTCATGACCAAATTGATTTTATCTCAGGAATGCAAGGTTGTTCTAACATTCAAAAATCAATTAATGTAATTCACCATGTTAAAGAACTAAAAGAGAAAATTCCACATGATCTTATCAGTAGAGGCAGAAAATGCATTTGACAAAATCCAACATCCATTCCTGATTTAAAAAAAAAAAACACTGTCATCAAACTAGGAATACAGAATAACCTCCACAAATTGATAGAGGACGTCAGTTAAAAACCTACAGCTAACAATGCACTTCATCATTCAGAGAGACCGAATGATTCCCCATTGAAGTCAGGAACAAGACAAGGATGCCTGCTCCCACCATTTCTATTTAATATTGTGGTGGAGATTTCTAGCGAGAGCAATGAGACAAGAAAAAATAAATAAATAAAAAGCACCCAGTTTGGACGTAAAGAAGTTAAACTATAGATGACATGGTTGCCTAAGTAGAAAATCCTAGCAGCACTAATAAATGAGCTTAGTTAAGGTGCCAGGATACAATATCAGTATACAAAAGCCAGTTGTATTTCTATATACTTACACTGAACAATCAGAAATTGAAATAAAGATACCATTTATAATAGAATCAAAATAGATGAAATACTTAGAATAAATCCAGTGAATGATTTCCACAACTTTTACACTGTGAACTGCAAATCACCACCAAGAAGAAATTAAAACACCTAGGAAATATACCATATTTATTAGTCAGGAGACACAATGTTGTTAAGACGTCAGTTTTCCCCAGATTGATCTATAAATTCAATGAAATTCTGATCAAAACCCAAAGACGCTTTTTTGGTAGAAAGTGACAAAATTATTCTGAAATTTATATGGAAATGCAAAGAACCTGGAATGACCAAAATGTTATTTAAAAAAAAAAAGAGAGAGAGAGACCAAAGGTGTAGCTCTAACATCTTACTTATAAAGACTTATAAAGCTCCAGTAATCAAGACAATGTGGTATCAACCTACAGGTAGACAAATAGATCGATGGGACAGAATACAGAGTATAGAAATAGACCCACACGTATATGGACAACTGGTTTTCCCAAAAATGCATAGAGATCATTCAATGAAGAATGCAGGGTCTTTTCAACAAATAGCATGGGAACAACTGAACATGTATATAAACACTAAAAAAAACACTTCATTCATACCATATGCCATACACAAAACTGTATTCCACATGGATCACAGAACTAAGTGTAATACTGAAAATTATAAAACTTCTAGAAGAAGGCATAGCAGAAAAGCCTTGGGTTCAGCGTGTGTTTCTTAGATATTATACCAAAAGCATGATCCACACACACACACAAAAATGGATAAACTGGACTTCATTGAAATTAAAAACTTCTGCTCTTCAAAGCACATGGTGAAGAAAATGAAAAGCCAAGCCAGAGACTGGGAGCAAATCTTTGCAAAACATATACCTGGTGAGAGACTTGTACTCGGAATGCAAAAAAGAATTCTCAAAACTCAAAGATGAGCAACTCAGGAGCATATGGGTGGTTCAGTCTGTTGAACATCAGACTCTTGATTTCAGCTCAGGTCATGATCTCAGGGTCCCGGGATCAAGCCCCACATTGGGCTCCGCACTCAGCGTGGAGTCTGCTTGTCCTTCTCCCCCCGCCCCCACTTGTGCTCTTTCCCTTTATCTCAAATAAATAAGTAAATAAAATCTTTAAAAAAGAAGGTGAGGAACTCAGTGAAAAATTGGCAAAACATTTGAACAGACACTTCACCAAAGTAGACATAGGGGTGGCAAATTAGCACATAAAGGAATGCTCCCCATCCCTGCTGGTCAGGGACCTACAGGTCAAAACCACAGCGAGATGCCCTGCGCACCTGCTAGAAGGGCTACCATGGAAACGACTGGCCGCCCCACTCTCACGCAGCTGGTGGAATGCAAGCCGGGCATGCAAGCGCGCTGGGGGCTGGTTTGGCGGATTTTTTAAAAAGTTAAAATACTCTTACCATCTGACCCAATCATTTCACTTCTAGGTATTTTTACCCAAGTGAAACGAAAGCGTATGTCCACATAAAGACTTACAGACAAATGTTCACGGCCGCTTTATTTATAATAGCTCCCAAGTGGGAAGAACCCAAATGTCCACCCACAGGTGAAAAATCAGCAAAGCACGGTGCATTCACGCAATGGAATACTGCTTGGCGATAAAAAGAAATGAGCTATTGATATTAGCAGTAACATGAATGATCTTATCAGTAGAGGCAGAAAATGCATTTGACAAAATCCAACATCCATTCATGATTTAAAAAAAATAATTTGTTGAGAGGGAAAAAGCCATAGAAAAAATGAGTACATACCCAACAACATTTATACAAAATTCCAGAGAATGCAAACTCATGTGAGGATAGATTGCAGGGGGGCAGCGTGGGGAGTGGGGGAAAACGTTTAGGAGTATCAGATACGCTCATTATCTTGACTGTGCTGATGGCTGCATGAGGGTATCCACACATCAAAGCTTCTCAAATTGTGTGCCTTAGGCACACTGACTTTGTCATGGACCAGTGACACCTCGATAAAACTGTTAAGGAACACGGGAAGCCAATTGCTTATCCTGGAGGTAGGGAAGGGGAGTTAGGAGGAGGGCTGTACTGGTTACATCTTGTGGACCCTTCTCTTCATTTATTATTTGGCAGGGAGGAAGGGGACATGCGTGGGCTCGCGGGGCTTCAAGAGGGCCACTCACCGGAGATCTGGCCAGACGCGTAGAGAGAAAGGACTCCCTGGTTGGCTAAGTAGAGGGCGGGCACGTTGAACGTCTCAAACAGGATCTGTGGAGACGCAATGGGAAACACTGGCAGCCAGGCCAGTGGACAGAAGAGCAGGTGGCTCTTCCGCTAGTTCTGGGGCACACGGAGCCCATCTGCAGGGGCCCCTGGCTCCCCCAGAGCGCCGGACAGCGCCAGTCAGGGAGCATGCCACTCTTCATCCCAGCTCTGCCCCAGGAGCTCCGTGACTCTGTTTCCCAGCCTGTAATGCAGGCTCGCATCCTTCCCAGGGACCTCACGGGGCAGACCTAACAGACTGTCACAGGACTGAGGGGATCGCATCATCTTCTGGGCCACCATGTTACCACGATGGGGATGATGCCGAACTCCCAATGCCTCTGTGAAACCAGCATTGTCTTCTCCACGCTTTTGTTCTTTCTGCTCTCGGAGGATAGGCAGACTTTACACGAATCCCGACACTTGGACTTGGGATGATTTACTTGTTTTATGATACAAACCACGAAAGCTATCAGTTACTATGTGTTACTGCATGCCAGACACTTCGTCCAGACATGGCTTGGTCAAGAACACTATCCTACGTACTGACTGTACACAGGCCGGAAGGCGCAGACAGGGGAGACACGTCCTTGTTTTGGTGCCCATGGCGCCCCCCCGCCGAGGTATGGACATTGTCCGCACCTCGTCCACACGGGAGACCAGCGGACAAGAATGTTAGGGAGCGTTGTCAGGTGGCAGGGGTGGGAGGCCCGGCACGGCCCCCATGAAGGTGGCTGAGCGAGGGAATGATTCTTCTGCAAGATGGTGACACTGGGGTCTACAAGACTTCAAGCTTCTTTTGATGGGGGGACCAACACACAGTCCCTCGGACAACTGAATGGCAAACTGTGTCAGGTACAGCTCTAAGCCTGCCAGACGGGGCCACCGGAGGGTTGTACCTGGGGACAGGGTGACAGCCAGCTGGAGCTGTTGGGGGCATCTTATGGATGGCCAGTGGGGTGGTTAGCTGGGTTTGGAGGGATCCCTGTGGATTGGCTCCCAGGCCTGGGGCTGTCCCTTGTTTGGTACCCAGTTCTGGGGCAAGTAGGGCTGGTGTACCATGGCCCTGGAGTGGGACGGGACCCTAAGGGCAGAGGCTGGGGTGTGGGCTGCTCAAGAAGTGAACCGACTGGCCTCTAGCAAAGACATCAAAACCCAGTGAAGACAGCATTTTAGACAACAATATTGCACAGAGCTGGGTCCACCCCTGAGTGTGTGACTCGCCTTGAGGGTCACAACGCATGTGTCTAGGGGCAGCCATCGGTGGGGGCTTGGGGATTTACCCAAGAGAAGAAAAAACACGTGTTCATGTGAATACCAGTTCACGCCTATTTGCACCAGTCCCCAAGCTGAGACCACCCAGACGTGCATTTGCAATGTGACATGTGGACAGCCAGGTGCCTGGATGCAGGCACCTCCTCGAAGGACAGAGGGGTGGGCGCGGCAGTGTCTGTGAGTCTGCGTCACTCTCTGGTGCCCCTGGAATTTGCATCCTGGTGGAGGACGCGGGACATGGACTCCAGGTGGGAGAACAGCTTTTGTGATCCAACTAGAGACCCCACCCCCTAAAAACACAAAAACAAAAACCAACCTCTGCTCCCCTGGCCTGCCATGAGGCCAGAGGTCACAGAGCTTGGAAGGGTCTTCAGGGATCCTGCGGCCAAACTCCCACCTTACAGATGAGAACACTGAGGCAGCATTTACTGAATGCTCATCAGGCGCTAAGCAAGGTGACCCGCACTTTATGGCATTGACTCATCTCATTTCCGTGACACCTCCCAGCATGGGACCATTATCATCCTTCTGAGAGGGAAATTAAGATACCACGAGGACAAGGAATCCACCCAAGGTCACACATGCTGGGAGAGCCAGGGCCAGAATCCGGCTCCTCGCTGCACCCTGGGCTGCTCCCCCCACTGGCTTCTCTGCTGGGACCCGGCCCCAGACATCCTGCTAACGCACAGACTTATTCTGGGAGAAGTCCGCCCTGCACTTCTCAGTCTGTTCCAGCTTCCAGAAGGCTGCCTTCCATCTCCTGCAGAAGCTTCCACCTTTCTCGACCACTCTCTGTGCTGGCCTGTAGCCAGAGGCTCCCCTTCCCTGGGCGACCCACAGGGTTCGACCCACGGGGACCCTGGAAGGAGGTCTGAGGGAGGCGGGAGATGGGATGCCCCTGCTCCCTCCCTGTGGGTCCCTCCAAGGCCACAGCTCCTGGCAGAGGCCCTCTCAGGGCTGCGAACCACCCGTGCTCTGCCAAGTTTAGGGGGCAACAGCTCCCCATTACTGGCCCAGAGCTCTGCACCTTCTCCTATAGCTGTTTTAAAACAGGTTCACCTTCGTATTGTAAGCTCTTCAATAAAGTCTCATCAGAATTGCCCGACGTGAGGGTCCCTTTGTTTTCCTGCTGGGATCTCGATGTAGTTAGGGGGTGAATTCAGAGAGAGCCGGGGCAGAAAGGCAGGCAGGCAGTGGGCCCAGGAGAAGTGGGGAAGTGCTGGAGACAGGCTGTGTGACTGGTGTGATATTTTGTGTGAGGGTTAATTTTAGGTGTCAATTTGACTGGGGCATGGGGATCCCAGACATTTGGGCAATCATCATTCTGAGGGTGTCTATGAGGGTGCTTTTGGGTAGTAGTAACATTTAAATGGATAGATTGAGTAATGCCCATTACCCTTCCCAGGGTGGGTGGGCCTTGTCCAATCAGTTGAAGGAAGATCTGGTTAGAACAAAAGGTTCCAGGCTGCTGACCCACCCTGCAGATCCTGGGACTTGTCAGTCCCCATAATCACATGAACCAATTCCTTAAAGCAGATCTCCTTCTGTGTGTGTGTGTGTGTGTGTGTGTGTGTGTGTGTGTGTGTGTGTCCGTCCCATTGTTCTGATTCTCTGGAGAACCCTAAGACACTTTGGGAGTGGCACATTCCCCTCGAGTGGAGGACGACCCGCTTCTCTCTTGTCTCCCCAGCTCAATGGGTCCCTGACGGGCACATGCTGTTTTCAGACAGGATACCTGCCATTTCAAGGCCGTGGGCTTTGTGCCCCTGTCCGCGTAGAGCCCAGCTGTGGCCCACTTCTGTGATCTCCCTGTCCATGTGCAGAGGAAGAGTCATCGGCCCCCTCAGGGCTTTGTTTTAAATGAAGCACAGCTCACACCTGTTCTCTGATTGCTGGTGCTCAGTTTCTGGGCCACGGAGCAGGCCTCCTCCTCGTGCAGGTGGTAGTGCGGGCTGCTGGCTTGCCCTTTGGGTCACTGCTCACTGCAAGAGACGCCACTGGGCTCCAGGGGCTCTGGGCCAGGTGGTAGAACCTTGCTGCTTGCTTAATTAGTTCATGGATGTCCTCATTCGTTATAACTGGAACCTGGACAGCCAGCGGCAGCCCCTGCAGCCCCCTCCCCACCTGGACCCCCTCCAGCCCTAAGGAAGACTCTGCAGCCTACTGGGGGACACGCTCTTTTCTCCACCACTCTGTCCTTAATGGCCTCTGAGAACCAGTTTCATCCAGTTCAACCTGGTCAATCTGATCCGCACTCACCACCAACTCCTTCCTGGGGGGCAGGTCCAGGGGGAAGTTGGGAGCTCTCGAGTCAGGGTTGGACTTCCAAGCAGGCCCCACATGTAGCAGGACTAAGGATGAGTCTGTGGGGTCAGGTCTTGAGGACCCAGTCGGCCTCCCAGCCACCTGCCCTGTGACTTTAGCCCAACTACTTCTCCTCCTAGACACTCCCATGTCTTCATCTGTGCACAGGGACTTGAACTGCCCTGCCCATAGCCCGGCTGTCAGGTCTAACTGAATAAGCCGCATTAAAAACCTCGCCCCAGGCTGACCCCTTGGTGTGCTCTTCCGTGGTGGCCATGATGCTCGCCGCTAACATCAAAGGGGACAGATCTCTGCTGTGTCTGCATCTCGCTCAGCAAAGAGGTGAAGCCCTGAGGGCATCCCCAAGGCTCAAGAGGAGGCCAGAGCAGCCGCCCTCCCCATGCTCGTTCCCCGACCCTATCGCCCACCACCTGGCCCCTTACCTGTGACATCTTCTCTTTGTTGGATGTTGTGTTTAAAGGCGGTTCAGTCACCATCAGAGGATGCTGCTCTGGGGCGATGCGGAGTGCCTGGTAGAAGGAGTGATGCCAAATCTGTGGTAAGAGAGGGCGATACGGTGACACCGTGAGCCACGGCCGATCTCCTGCAAGGGGGACTGATCCTGTCTACACCGCAAAGTGGCTTGTGCAGTAGCAGATGCAACTGTGTGATTCACTATGTGATTCACAGCAGGAAAGACAGTGTGGCTGCAGACAGGACACAGATCCTCCATTTGTGTACCAGCCTTGAGTCAGGGAGGGGAGCAAACGAAGATGCATGAGGCATAGTCCTCGTCTGATGGGGGGTGGACATGAGCCCCGAGACAGGACAGCAGGGAGCTTGGCACCAGGTGTGTGCCAAACAAGTGACTTGACTTTATGAGCTGTTTCCTCATCTGTAAAATGGAGAATGTTCCCTTCCTCCTAGAGGATCATGAGGACATCATCGAGGACCAAATACGACATTTGTAGAAAGCCTAGTGTATTTGTTTCCTGTGGCCACCATGAGTGGCTTAAATTATAGGATTTATTGTCTCCCAGCCCCGGAGACAGGACGTCAGCCAGGCTGGGTCCTCCCAAGGCCTGTCTCCTTTTGTGTGGACGGCCGTGCTCTCCCTGTGTCCTCATGGGGTCGTCCCTGCGTGCGTGTCTGGGTCCTGATGTCCTTTTCTTATAAGGACCCCAGTCAGATCATATAAGATCCAATCCTAGTGACCTCGTTTTACTTTAATTGCGTCTTTTAAGACCCCATCTCCAAATACGGTCACATTGTGAGGTGCTGGGGGTCAGGGCTCCAACGTAGGAAATCGGGGGACAAAGTTCAGGCCACAGCACCCAGCAGAGTGCTTGGTGCACAGTACGTGCTCAAGAAGCAATGGTTACTTACTCTGGATAAAGGTCCTGCCTGCCTCTGGGGAGGGAGGCTCCATGGAGAACTGAAAACAAAAGTGAGGGACACACTCCCTGGGGGAAGCTCAGTGGAGGAAGCGTCTCAGGAAAGGGGGCACTGGTACAAAACCACGGAAGCACAAAGCAACATGGCGCCCAGCGAACGGCAAAAGCCAGCCAGGTGGGCTCGTGGCTGGATGTCCAGCCACTGATGGACAGGAGCAGGGAAGTGGCATGATCAGATGTAGGAGAGGCACTCAGCAGGCCATGTGGGGGTGAACTGGAAGGGCGAGGTAGGAGGGCAGGCACCAAGGGGGAGGATTGTTGCAATGATCCTGGTATCTGTGCAAGAACTGAATCAAGAGCTGGAACCAGCCAAAGACACACTGGAAGTCAGTTCCACTAGGGCTCAGTGACTGGACAGGGGAGGTAAGGGGAGGGTGGAAGCCACAGCCTAGGAGGTAGCCGGGTCTGGCAAGCTGGTGGGCTACACATTCCAGAGACCTGTCTACACTGCTTCAGTTTCTGCATCCCCTGCAACACATTAATGGAGGGCTACAGCCAGACCCAGAGCCGACACCTCAGCTGTGCAGATAGGAAGAGTGTCTGTGAGGGACACTCCCACAACCACCCTCTAAGATTGCCCCCAGGGACGCACACCTCCTGGCATCCATGCCCAGGGCAGACCTTTCCCACACTGAACCAGGACTGGATCATGCAACCTACAGAGTATGGCAAAAGTGAGGGCATGTGGCTTTCAAGGCTGCATCATAAAGCTGTTGCAGCCTTCATGTTGGCCCCCTTGATTGTTCACTCTGGGGGGGGCTAACCACCATGCCGTGAGGACATCCGAATGGCCCCGCAGAAAGTCCCCAAGAAGCACCACCTTCCTGGCCACACAGAGCGCTGCCTTGGAAATGTCTCCTCCAGTCCCGGTCGAGCCTTCAGATGGTACGGCCCCAGCCGACTGACTGCTGCCTCACAAGAGACCCTTAAGCCAGAACCACCCAGCTGAGCCTCTCCCAAATGCCTGACCCACAAAAACTGTGGCCGTCGGTGTTTTAAGCCTCTAAGTTTTGGAGTGGTTCGTTATGCGGCACCGATAATTAATCCATCTTCCTAGGCAGCATGCAAGCTCCAACCATATATGGAGGACCTGATCAGAACCTTCAATTACTAAGACAGGGGCGCCTGGGTGGCTCAGTCATTAGGCATCTGCCTTTGGCTCAGGCCATGGCTGGGATCGAGCCCCACATCGGGCTCCCTGCTCTGCAGGAGGCCTGCTGCTCCCTCTCCCACTCCCCCTGCTTGTGTTTCCTCTCTCACTGTGTCTCTCTCTGTCAAATAAATAAAATCTTAAAAAAAAAAACATTACTAAGACAGAGTGGTCCAAATAGCCACATTCATTACATCCGTACTGTGCTGGACTAAAGAATTTTATTCTTACAGTAAAATATATATACCATAAAATTGATCAATTTAACCTTTTTAAAAAGCATACCCTTCAGTGGCATTAAGTGCATTCACATTGCTGTGCAACCATCACCACCTACCCATCTCCAGAAATTTTTTTATTGCCCTCAACTAGAACTCTGTCCCCCGTAAACACTAACTCCCATTCCCACTCCCCCAGCACCCACCGTCCAATTTCTGTTTCTATGAATCTGCCAGCTAAGGGTGGAATCGTACAGTGTTTGTCCTTTTTTGGGTCTGGCTTATTTCACGGAGCATCCTGTCCTCAAGGTCCAGTCATGTTGTCGCTGGTGTCTGAATGTCCTTCCTTTTCAAGGCTGAGTGATAGTCAACCATATGTATACGGCATGTTTTGCTTACCCATCCATCTGCTGATGGGCACCTTGCTTGTTTCCATATCTTGCGAACAATACCGCACTGAACATGGGTGTGCAGATCTCTCTTCCTGTTCTTCTTTTCAGTTCTTTAACCTTTTGAGGAACCACCATGCTGTGTTCCCCAGCGGCTGCGCCATTTTACGTTCCTGCCAGCCGTGCACGAGGTCCCAAGGCCAACACTTGTCATTTTCTGTTGTTGTTGCTGTTTTTAAATGGCCAACCTAAGGGTGGAGCTGAGTAGGGACTTTTTGTCCACCATTCCTTTAATCCTCACACCAGTGCGACGTGCAAGGAAAAATTAGAACCCTTTCTTACAGATAAGGAAACAGAGGGCCAGGGAGGCAGGTTACTTGTCCAAAATGACACAGATAATAAGTCATAAAGACAGGATTCAGGCTCAGGTGTCTGACTCCACAACCCATGTGGTTAGGAACGAGACATGGTGTCTATAGGGACCGAGAGCTAAGAGACACCCAGAGAGCCCTGGAGGCTGGGGCACCTCCCTCCCCAGGTGCCTGGCCAGCAGGTACGCCACTGAACGCCCTGTGAGCACGTTCCCATACCCACCCCCCGCCCCAGCAAAACCTGAGCCTACCTTCTCCATGCTGTCCCAGTTAGTGATGGTTGCCCGGGAGATGGGATATTGCAGGTTAAGCTCCCCTCGCTTTTTCTGAGCCTCGTCTCCGATGAACCAGTCTTCTTCTTGCATCCCCACCAACGGATTCTGAAAGACACAGGCCAGGACAGATCTGCTCTCAAGAGTGACTCCCCTCCACTCGGCTCCCATGCATTAGTGCATGGTGAGCAGGGACCAGGAGCCGTGATGTGCCGCTGGGGGACAATTTCAGGTCACAGCGCCACTGGCAGAGATGGCCTCCTCAAGCTTGTACCCGATTTCAAGATGCTGCTAAGAGGTTTGAGTGAATGATCTGCAAGGTAAGAGAGCTCCCGAGGACACTGGCTTTGTCCACTTTGCAGATGAGTCACCTGAGGGCAAGAAAGAGACAGAGAGGCGGTGGAGGAAGGGAAGGGGTCGGGAGGGGCACCAGCTTCTCCATGTGCTCTGGAAAATCGGCCGGAGGAGGGTCTACAGGTTAATTGAATTTGTGATTCTTTAGGAAGATGGACCTGGGGTCCATCTTCCTAAAGAATGGGCTACTTTCACAGCCCAGGAAACCATTTATTCCGTCATTCAGAGGGGATTCAACGGTTGGGCCGCGTGTAAGTCTGTGTCTACCAAGAAGCCGACACCAACCCAGGATGAAAAGTGTGTGGATCGTATCAGGGAATACACCTGTGTGAAGGAAATGGGGAGGGAGGCTGACGGGGCTGGGATGGACAGCAGGATGGCGTGCAGGTCCGAGCCTGGGCACAGGAGAGAGGGCGGGGGGTGTCCTAGCATGCTGTGCAGGTCGGCATGGCTGCTGGGGACTTTAACCAGTCACTCATGAAAGGAGCCCCACGTTTCCCAGAAATGGGTCTGTCGGGGTGTCCCTGCTGGGCTCATTCATTGGCGAAGAGCTGTCTGTAGGAAGTATGGCCTTGGCGTCGGGCTGCAATTGAGCCCAGCTGTCATGGTGCAATGGATTTCAGAGAAGCGCCCATTCTCGAGGCCGCCACAGCTCACGTGCACAGAGCGCTACGTGGTGGGCGTTTGTCTTTTAGGCAGAGGGCTTTGGACTGGGGGAGAAGCACGAGCCAGGAAACCCAGGGCAAGCTGCCCGTCTCTGCTGAGCTCTGTCTCCTCTCTGTCCGATGGGAATGACGTCTTCCGTCCCGCGTTCCCCACGACGGTGCTGCCAGGGGAACGAGTCAAGGAGGACGCCGATGGGAATGCATTTCATAACCTGAAAGGACAGGCTGATGCCAAGGACCGTCCATGCTGCCCTGCTTCTGACATTGTCCTGCTCAGCCAAATCCTCGTGTGTGAGGGTGGGGGACAAGGGAGGCCCGCGGGGCGGGGAGGAAGAGCGTCGCCCTGCCGGGATGGACCGGGCTCTCGACGGACTGCGGGCCTGCCTCTCTGCGGCCACAGGGCCTCCCACGAGGGGTCCTGTGGCCAGCCTGCCGCCAGACCAAAGCGCACGGGAGGGGCCGTGGAGCTTGGGAGTCCACGCGGAGCATCCTGTCAGGTGCGGACTCCTCTTAGAGACGGAAACTTACCTCCTGCTGCCCAGGGGCCGGCCCCAAGGCCTGGGAGGGCGGCGGCCGAGGGGCTCTAGGGACCCAAAGCCAGAAAACCCCATGTGCTGAGGTTCAGGAGGGTCATTTTCTGCACTGGACATTCATTGTGGTCCCCGTTTCTATTCTGGTGAGGAATTTGATCTTTCTCACTGTGATTTTATGCTTTATCATGTGTGTGATCTATTTCATATATAATCCTGCTTCCCACTCCTTGTACAGTTAACAGGGATTTTTTCCTCCCCTGGGGCCATGGAATGTCCCCGTGGTGCAACATCTAGCTTTTGCCTTATAGGACAAATTACCACTCTCTCGGGACAAGATATGCCATGCCAAGGATTTCAAACAGAGGGACCGAATGTGGGGCTTTGGTTACACAATGTGGGGAGTCTGAACGAGCCAGCAGGGAACACTGAGGTGCCCAGAGAGTAGGACCCCAGGATCGCGGGGTGGAGAACAAGGGGCAGCAGGGAGAGCTCAGAGGAGGCCGCACGGACCTGGAGGAGGGTGCTGCGTGGACGGTGTGGGAGGGTGGGGAGGATGGGGAGCCTGCAGACCCTTGGCACTGCCCACAGATGTGAACAGGGCAAGAACCCAGCAAGGAAGACCTGCCTCCTCCTCCTACCTCCCAATCTGCCCCTAGTGCCCCAGATTCGAGGCATCTGTCGGGGAGCAGTTGATGGGGGTGTCCCAGCCCAAGAGTCACAGAGCCAGACAAAGTTGGGGCCTATGGACAACAGGCAGAACCCAGCTATAGTGGGCTGAAGGGTGGCCCCCAAAAGTTGTGTCCACATCCAACCCCTGGAACCTTTGTGGAGGTGACTGTGTTTGGAAATAAGGTCTTTGCAGATGTGGTTAATTTAAAGAATTTAAAGATATTGAGACAAGAAGATCCTGGATTATTGGGGGGAGGGGGGTTAAATCCAGTGACAAGTGTCCTTGTAAGAGTGGGGACAGAGATCGGAAGAGGAGGGACCGCATGGAGGACAAGCAGAAGCTGCAGGGGACATGGCCACGAGCCCAGGGGCACCAGGAGCCCCCAGCAGCTGGAGGAGCAGGGAGGACCCTCCCACCAGCGCCACAGGCCCTGCCCACACCTGGATTGAGGACTTCCGGCCTCTAGAACTGGGACAGAATAAGTTTCTGTTGTTTTAAGCCATCAGCCCGCGGTCACCCGTTACGGCCATCCCAGGACACTCACACTCATCGTGGTCACCACCCTCAGCATCGTCTCCATCGCCACCTCACTTAAGCGACGGCCAAACATGGCACGTACGCTTTCGTTAACCCCGTTACGTGCAAGAGGAAACTGAGCTCTAGAGGCAACTTGCCCAAAGTCACCCGAGTGCTGAGGCAGGGCCGGTGTTTGGATGACCCACTCTTCAGCACTAAGCTCTGCTATCTCAAAGGAACAGGCCCGTCAGCTAGCCAGGGGGCAGGCACCTGCTGTTACCCACTTGGAGAGGGGCAGGGATGCTTGCTTTCGGCCTCCCAACATGTCACAGGTCGGAATGTCCGTCTTAACCCGAGCTGCATGATTAGAAATGCTGCCATTAATTTGCTCCCAGTGATGCAGGGCGCAGGCGTAGGCCCCCTGCGGCCCCGTGATATTTGGGGTTCTCCACGTGACCATGCCGCTCCCTGTCATGGATGGGTAAACTCCCCAAGGACAGTGACTCCGCACCGGGGCCTTGAACTCAGCAGGTCCTGCCTCTATGGCACGCTCACACAGGGATATGCGTGAGTCGCCTCTCGAGCTGTCGCTTCCTCTTCAGGGGCAAGGGCCATTGTGGGATCTACCTCGTGGGGCCGCCAGGCTCATGTCAGCTCAACGAGTTCCCATCCTCATGTGAGCTGAGGGCCTCACAGCTGCTTCGGCTGGAAGAGGCGCGGGGGCGTGGTAGGGCCCCCAGGAAGGAGGCGGGCCACCACCTTGCAAAGGCCATGCGGGTCTGGCCAGGGGAGCTGGAGCCAGTCCTATCTGCCGCCCTCAAGGAAGGCCCAGAGGAGGAGCGCAGCATCTGGCCTGCAGACGTAGTGTAGTCTGCACAGGCTTTCTAGAAGAGTGAGTTACCCTAACATCTGGACACAAAAATCTGAATTTCTTAGACACCAAATTGCCATATGAGCCAGCAATCCCCCTCCTGGGGACACCCCCCAGAGAACGGAGCGGGGGGCCTCAGAAGGACACCGGGACGCCCACGCCCACAGCAGCTCTGTGCACACCCGAGGTCGAAGCCACTCACGTCATGCCGAAGCTTCCCGAGGATGGTGGGGAACGTGGCCAGGGGGGCCTCTGTGCCCGAAAAGCCCACCTTGCTGAAGCCCGAGCCGTAGTCACAGACGAGGGGCACGTTCATCGTGTCGTGCGTGACCCGGACGGGCTGCAGGAGACACAACATGGTTATTCATGCCATCTGCGAGGTGCTCGAGCGAGGGCCAGGGGCCGTGCCGGGCGGGGACACGGGCTCAGCGCTCAAGGCAGTGCAGGTGGCTCCCCGAACCTAGAGGGGGTGGGTGTGCCAGGGTCGAGCACTGTTTGGGTGCCGAGGGCAGGTTTCCATGACCGTGTGTGCATGGCTGCCTGGAGAGGGCGGGCCTGGGGGGCCAGCTCCTGGGCGAAAATGCTCCTGCTAGGACTCGGCCTCTACTGGTTTCTGGCGCGGCCCGTGGCTTGCTTCACGGGGGGTCCTCTTTCCCATTCACTGAGCCAGAGGCTTTGGACAGGGAGACCCCGGGAGCAGCCGGTGGCCCTGGTGGTCACTGTCGGGCTCCCCCTGTGCCCCCCTTAAATCCCACCTCTCCCGGAGACCCTGCTGGCCTCCTGGCCCTGGGGTGACCCTCATCCCTCCCCTCCCTTTGCTTCCAGACATCTCCTTTATGTCTCTGCAGGTTTGGAAAACATGAGAAAATACAGAGAAGAAAGTCACGATCACCCACAGCCCCACCACCTACAGCTGCCTTGTTATATTTTGAAAATTAGTGCAGATCTATTATATATGATTTTTTTAAAAAAATGAATTACCCTCAGAATAAACCAATCCATTTTCTCTTTTGAATATTGCATTTTAACGAAATCTTTATCATCACAAATGTTTTCGTCCCTTTAAGGCAGTTTTCATTACTTTTCGGGTAGAGAACGTCTGTATACATATATTCATCATGGAAAATAGAGCACACTCTGGGGTGAGATAAAGCGCTCCCCAGACCCTACGAATCGCAGATGGCCATTGTGAACGCAGGGTATTTGCCCTTGCAGTCCTTACGAACCACACAGAGGTCACCTTCTCTCCCGTGCTCTGAGGACAGCTGCATGGCCAGGATTCCAGGGGCAGTGGAGACTTCATGGGGTGTGACTGGCTGTTCTCGTAGACACGACTTCAGGCTTGGGGCCAGATCCTGGATCCTCTCTCAAGGAGTTCCCAATTATAGCAGAAACATATTTGTTGTTGTTTTTTTTTTTTTCTCACCATGCACACACGTTACGCCTATTACAGAGGAGACGTTTTATCTGTGGTTTCATATTGGACTTTTTCCTCAACATTTTCCGCATTCCGGAGTCACCGGGTACCACGTGGATGCGTTCTGTGAGTGCAGAGCCCCACGCCAGCCTACTATGATTTAACCATGCCCGCCTGGGGAACGCTCCGGCCCTGGCAGACTGGCCTCCCCTTTCCACGGGACCCCGAGGTCGCACCAGCATGAGCACGGTACGAGCAGCTGGCCCCGCCCACGCTGTCCACCAGGCGCTCGTCGGTCACACGCCACAGGGGAGCCGGAGGCTGGTGGCTTGGGACGGGGTGCTTGACCTCTCCAAAACCCATGGCAGCAACGGTATTCAAGTGTGGGGTGGCTGCGGAGGGAAAGGGCCCATGAGGAATGTTGTGGGTTAGTGTCCCCCCAAGAGAAGGCATGTTGACGTCCTGACTCCCGGCACCTTTGGAAATAAGGTCCTTACAGGTGTTAAAAGGAGGTCATGCGTAAGGGCAGGCCCTCATCCAGTGACTGGGGTCTTTTTTAAGAGGAAGAAATTGGACACAGATAGGCGAAGGTCATGTGGAGACAGAGCAGAGACTGGAGTGATGTGTTCAGGAGTCCGGGCACACCCAAAATTGCTGACAACAGCCAGAAGCTGGGAGAGAAACCTGGAGCAGATTTTCCTTCCGCCCCCAGAGGTAACCAGCCCTGCCCTCACCTTCATCTCGGACTGCCAGCCCCCGGGACCGGGACAGAGTGCACTCTTGCTGTTTTGAGCCCCCCAGCGTGTGGCAATTTCTTACTGCGGCCACAGGACACTAACAGAAAGGGCCCTCACTGCTGTGAGAAAGGGGCTGCATCCCCGTCTTTCTGGGCCCTTCTCATCCTCAAGCTGCGGCTGAGACGTGGCCCCCAGCCCAGAGAGGGCTTTCCAGAATGGTCACTATTAATCCCTTCATTCTGCCTTATTTCTCTTCCCATCACTTGTTATATACTGTTGGAACGAACACGCTCCTTTTTCATTCAATTGGACATTTTCTTTTAACTTTCGAAGATTTCAGCTCTGCACACACAAGGCTCAGCAGAGAGGCTCCAACGCATGCATTCCTGGGGGTGGCATCCCTCCCTTCTCCCTTCCCTCCCTCGCTTCCTTCCTTTTTCCTTTAAATTTATTTTGTTTTACTCTTCTTGATGAACTGTTGCTCACCCTCGAGTGGCTAAGCCACTCAATCCTAAGTCCAAACATAACTCAGGTAAATGGCGTGGGGGGTGAGGCACCTGTGGGCCTGTGGGATCGGAGAGGCCCCAGGTGCCCCGCAACACGTTGCGGGAGGGAGCTGATGGCAGGCTGGGATCTGGCGCTGTGATCTCTGCAAGTCCCTTCTTGGGGTTTCAACACTTGCAAATTAAAAGTGAGACCCAGATGAATGTGGATCTCCTCGGCATGACCAGCTGAGCCTAGCGGTGGCCGGGGAGCCGATGATGTTCCGGCGAGGGCCAGAGTCAGTGCACATGCCTGCAGAGCTCACTTAACCAGGAGAGGCGTGCTGAACTGAGAGTGGGCCCAGTCACAAGCACACAGGTGCTCTGGTCGCGTGGGACCGCGTTGGGCTAAACCCGTGAGCATTTACTGGTGAGCTCGGTTTTCTGTCTGGCACACATGGACAGTGACACACACCTCACGGGTGTTGAGTTAAGCGAGCACCACGCCTGGTCCACAGGACTTGTTCAACCAACAATAACAACTATCATTACGTAATCAGTTGTGATCCGGAAATCAATATGCCACCTAAAGCTATTGCACATTAAATTTCTTTTTTTTTTTTAAAGATTTTATTTATTTATTAGAGAGCGAGCGAGCGAGAAACAGCATTAGAGGGGAGAAGGTCAGAGGGAGAAGCAGGCTCCTCACTGAGCAGGGAGCCCGATGTGGGACTCGATCCCAGGGACTCCGGGATCATGACCTGAGCCGAAGGCAGTTGCTTAACCAACTGAGCCACCCAGGCGCCCTGCACATTAAATTTCTAAACCACAATCCCCACAAGCCAGTTTCCTAGGGTGGGATGTTTCATGCGGTCCCCCAGGGAGTATGCGGAGCTGCCAGAGGGGGTCCACCTTCAGCTCAGGCATTGGGGAGGACGTGCTCTTGACCCCGTATCCTGACCCCAGGCCCAGCAGGAGAGTCCAGCCGTTCAAGTGAATGAGCCCTGCATTTCCTTAAATAAAGGTGAAAAGTGGGCAGATCAACTGGGCGGCCTGGAGGGACGGGGCCTGGAGACCAATCAGTGTGGCTCTGATTCCTGAAGGCGACTCTCTGAACAGTTACATCGCTTATAATGTCCAACTCCCTACGACCAGTGATATGGGTTCTGAGCCAAGCCATGGACTTCCTTGATCAAGTCAGACTGATGTGGTATGAACTGCAACGTGGGGCACATCCATCGGGCGCCCTGGGCCTGACCGTCCGCCTCCCTCCACCGTGGACGTAGGAGGAGAGGCTCTTCCTGCCTGTGACCTTGGTGTGCCTGATGGGTCCTTTGTCTGCTTGAGGGGTGTGACCTCAGAGAAGAGCATTCGTGTAAAGGCTTATGTTTTATAAACTGTAAAGTGCCATACACACCTGGACAGTGACCATGATGAGAACATCAAGGACTTAAGCTCAGGATATTTTGAGTAATTTCAGTTTCCCAGATGAGGGAGGATGGGGTGGGTAAGTGGGGGGTGGGGAATGGTCTAGAACAGAAGATAGGTCAGTTGGCTGAAGTTTTTGGAGGGACTTGTGTGAGCCACAGGATGGATAGACACACAGATGTGCACAGAGATACGCAGATACATGGATAGATGCACAGACAGACATGTGATCATTTCTATCCTCACATTTCTTACACATCTGAGCTCAGACGACCACGTCTTCACCTAGTCCATTTGTTAAAAAGGAATCCACCTCAAGACGGTCCTTACAGAAGAGGAGCGATGGGCCTGCTTCTCTGCACAGTTTCGAGAATCTCAGCTCCCTTTTGTAATAATACATAATTCAGTCCCATACATGCGTATGGGACCCCAACTCAGAACATGACTTTAGCAGGTGCAGGAGAAGCTCGGCGGAGCCCTCCTTCCTCCCCACCTCCCATGGAACCGAATCATCTCTGATGCCTCGGGACGGGATTTGTCCTTATGGGAAACAAATAGGATGGGCAGAGTGTGGCTACTGTCTGTTTTTGTTATGAAAACGACACCAAGCTCCCTGCAGCGGTGTCCCAGCGAGAGGCCACATAGGGCTGGAAGGGACCAGAACATGCAATGCTTACACACTTCCCGTTAACAGTCCTTCCTTTAGTGGGAAATCACCCTGGCTGGCTTCCAAGGTGTCTAACAAGAAGTGGAGAGAAACACATCCCGGATGACTTCACAGGGTTGCGACTGGCTGTTCTCGCAGACACGACTTCAAGCTTGGGGCCAGACCCTGGATCCTCTCTCAAGGAGTTCCCAGCTTATAGCAGAAACATATTCGTGTTCTTTTTAAAAAAAAAAAAAACACTTTAACTCATTATGATAAGGACTATAAATAGGAGGCAACATTGTGAGTTGGCTTTGGAAGACCTGGCCAGATTCCAGACAAGGGAGCAGACAAGCCAAAGCCCAGAGTCTGGGCTAAGCGGGGCAGACCTTGGAGAAGTACATGAAAGGCATGTTCCAGATGGTCTCGAGCGTCTTCAATTCCTTATGCCCCCACATCTGTTCTATCTGTGCGGTTCGTTGAGATGTTAACACCAGCCGCCACATGGAGAGGACTTGCCCGTGCAGGACGTAGGTCTAAGTGAGCTCACGTATGCCCCCCAGCACCCCTGTGGGGCTGGGGGTCACCACTCTCAACCTGTCGATGAGGAGTCGGGCACAGGGGAGTAAAGTAAGATCTCCAGCTCCTGAGAGCTGCAGAGAAACTCAGTCCCACGCAGCTTGAATCCCTATCCTGCCTCTCCATCTGAGCAGTAAATTGCAAACAACCATCAATTCTCTGCAGCTTCTCTTGTTACAAAGGTGAGCCTATTTTCCCGCTTTTAAATCTGGGCTGGATTTGTGACTCCTGTGACCGGCAGCATGTGATGGAGGCGGGTAGCATCCATGAAGAACTGTGAGTCCCCTCTTGCTGTCCTAAGACTACCATGTGCAAGAGACTGAGGCAGCCAGCCAACTGCCAACCACCTGCCAGACAGGTGCAGGATGCCATCTTCAATCACCCAGCAACAGGTGACCCACTAGGTGGCCACCAGTGCACCAGAGAGGCCAGGCCAGAATATGCACCCGGCCGACCCACAGACTAAGGAATAATAACGAGATGGTTGTTGCTGCAAGCCGCCAAGTCTTGGCACACTTGTTTTCCAGCAACCGCTGACTGATACACTCTGCTACACTTCCTCTGTATTCTAAATAAATGGTCCTTCCCACACCCTCTGTGACCTGCTGTCAACTGGCTCAAAGTCACCTGCTCACCAGTACATAGCACGTGGAGAACACAGAGAAGCCAAGGATATTATCAGAAGTCACATAGTGATGGTCTAAACCAGGGGTCGGCAAACTACAGCCCATGAGCTGAATCTGGCCCACTGACTATTTTGTAAATAAAGTTTTATTGGCACACAGCCATGCTCATTCACTTACATACCCCCTGTGGCTGCTCTGGGGACCACCACAGCAGAGCTAAGTAGTTGAGACAAAGCCTAAAATGTTTACTATGTGACCACATATAGAAAAAGTTTGACAACCCCTAGTTAGGACTTAATCCCCTCAACACTATGACAAGAGTTCTCAAAGTGTGGCCCCCAGACTAGCAGCATTTACTTCACTCATTAGAAACACAGTCCTTGGTCCTCACCCCACATCTACGGAATCAGAAATGCTAGGGGTGCAGGCCAGCGATCTCGTTTTAAGAAGCCGTCCAGGTGATTTTGATGCCCACTGCTTCAAGATAAGACACCACAGCGCAACCACTTTTGATTCCAGAAGTGGGGTCTGACTGTGGATTCCCCAGCCTAAAAAGCATTGTCTTTATTCTCACCCCCAGCCTCTTGGAAAGCCGTAATTCCCTTATTGCCCTAATTTAATCTGCCCTCAGCAAGATTCGGGACTAGCTCAGAATCACCCAGCAAAACCTGCAGCCCCCAGGAGCCTGACTGAACAGAGGTGTCACGGGAGTGACCTGGTGGCTGAGGAGACTGAAGTCAAACCTTCCCCAGAACCCTCCGGAATGAACGGACCATTTATAAAAGGCATACAAGAGGCTTGGAGTGCTTTCGTGGTACAAAATCAGTCAGAACAAACCCAAGCCCGCATATTTCAGTAACAAAGCATGAAGTAACCAACTTGTCTCGGTTTGTCTAGATTTTTCCCAGTTTTCACGTCGAAAGAACCAAAGACCCGAGGCTAGTAATCCCACAGGTCTGAAGGCAGTTCCAGCCAGTGTGGGGAAGTAGGTGCGGTTCCCACCAGCCGGGGGTCCCGGCACATCTGAGCCCCCCAGTGCATGGGTGTCCCGCCGGATCCAGTATGCCTCAGGGAGTCTTCGGCTCTACGCCACTGCGTTACTGGACCCCATCTCCACCAGCACGCTGTCGTCAGATGTCATGTCTCCCATCTGAACCATGAAGCCTGATTCCCATGCAGGGCTCGATCCCACAGGCCAGAGATCAGATCTGAGCCGAAACCAAGAGTGGGACGCTCAACCAATGGGGCCACCCAGGAGCCGCCGGGGTTAGTTTTTAACCACTATATAGTATTCCAGATTCTTCCGTAGGGTTATATGTTCATTTGAGCCAAGGGGTGTGTTTGATAACAACAGAGGGATGACAAGCTGCCCTATGAGGAGAAAGATGCCCCCTTATCTGGAGGACTTCATGGGGTATGCATGCAGGGGCCAGAGCTGAATTTAGGGGAGACCCCGGTGAGGCTCAGCCCCACCATGCGCCCCTCTCAGCGCGCATCCTGTCCCCTAAACAAATGTTGATCAATTATTTAAATAATGTGGCCTGAAGGGTCATCGGCTTGTTCCCCTAGGACGTTGAGCTTCTTGGTCTAGTCCAGAGGACCTCAGGCTGACATTTAAAATGATGTGTTCAGGGGCGCCTGAGTGGCTCAGTCCATTAAGCATCTGCCTTCGGCTCAGGTCATGATCCCAGGGTCATGGGATCGAGGCCTGCGTCATCGGGCTCCCTGCTCCGTGAGGTGTTTGCTTCTCCCTCTCCCTCTGCCCCTCCCCACCACTCATCTTCTCTTTCTCTCTCTCTCAAATAAATAAATAAAATCTTAAAAAAATTTTTTTAAATGACATGTTTATTTGCAGGAGTAATACACGTCAGCCCCACAGCTTTTCAGGGAGTATGGTGTCAGAAGAAAGCTTCTAGCTCAGTCTCAACCACCCAGGATCCCAGGTCCTGGCCCCAGATCACACATAACCCAACCGGAACGGGGCATGCCTCTGGGACTCTAGATTTTACCCTTCGTTTCTTCATTTCTTCGTTTCTTCTTTGTTTCTTCGTGCCAAGCAGCCCGATTTCCTGTGTGCCCTGGGTGTCCCCTGGTGGCTGCTCACCAGACCACAGTTCTCACGGACCTGGCTCTCAAGTCCAAGATCCAGAAAGGTAACGGTTTCACGTGCTATCCCTTCTGAAGCGAAGTTCGTATTTTCCGCTTTTCAGTTTAGCCCTAAAACAATACATAGTCACTTGACGAATATTTTTTTTCAATTAGCATCTTGTTTTATTAAGATAGAAGCGTTTTCAAATATATGTGTGGACGCCTAAGGAAAGTTCCATATACTTAACTGTAAGAAAGAACACTTTATAGACACTGTCTTTCTTTTTTTTTTTTTAAAGATTTATTTATTCATTTGAGAGAGCGAGAATGAGAGAGAGTACATGAGAGGGGGGAGGGTCAGAGGGAGAAGCAGGCTCCTCGCCGAGCAGGGAGCCCGATGCGGGACTCGATCCCAGGGCTCCAGGGTCATGACCTGAGCCGAAGGCAGTTGCTTAACCAACTGAGCCACCCAGGCGCCCCACACTGTCTTTCAACTAACATCTTCTTTCATGAAGATAGAAGCATTTTCTTTCTTTCCTTTAATTTAAATTCAATTAGCCAACATACAGTACATCATTAGTTTTTGATGTAATGTCCAACGATTCATTAGCTGCGTATAACACCTACTGCTCATCACATCACTTAGGAATATTTTTAAATTTGTTTTAAGTACAGTGGTAAACGGGAGAGGCAGTTTTAATCCAGTTATATTTAACGAAAAGATCCAGTTCTGGGTCCTGAGAGAGTACAAGGACGTGGTCTCCGTCCTTTAGAAGCCACGAGGCTGTGTAGTGCGGGGGTCCACATGCTATGGCCCACGGGCCGAATCTGGCTTCACTCTCTGTTTCAGTAAATAAAGTTTTATTGGGACACAGCCACGCCCCCTTGTTGACATACAGTCTGTGGTTGCTTTCTCACTACGATGGCAGAGTTGGGTAGTTGACAGAGATTCTACCACCCACGAAGCCTAAAGGATTTTCTAGCTGCTCTTTTCAGAAAAAGCTCGCCTGCTCCTGGTTGAGTGGGTCAACAGAGATACCTGAAGCAGTGGGCTGCGGTCAGCCTGGAAGGACGCTTCCCATGTGGATGTCACTGCCCATCAATCCATTCATTCGAAAAATTTGCTGCAGACCTACTGTGTGCCAGCCGTTATTTCTGGCCGGAAAAGATTCCCAGTATTTTCAAATTTGGAGAGCTCTGGAATTTTCAGTTCGGACGAGAGTCGTACCAGTTACCAGCATTTTCCACCCAAGGCAGCTCCTCACTCACTGTTTCAGGGCGTCGACCCCCAAGCCCAGGGTCCAGACAGAAGGTTCGCCCCCCTCCCCGGGCACAGACTCCCCCTCTCTGCTGGCCCCGCCTCCACCACCACAGGCATGTCTGGATGATGCAGGAGGCGAAATTCATCTTCTGTCCAGCATGTCAGATGGTGAGGTTTCAATTCCGGCCTGGCCCAGTGCCCATAGGAGGGGAGAGGGAAGCACATATTGGCAAAATCCACCCCATCGAGGGCTTAGGCCTCAAGGGATCCCCTCGCCTCCAGAGGGCTGCCCTGGCCGTCCCTGGCACAAATGGCAAACGCTTGTGAATTTCAAATGTGTCTTTGGGAGGAAATTCCAACGTAGTTTCATTTTCCAGGGGCCACTGCGGTGCGAGCCGCATCTGTCACTGAACCCTAGTGTCCGCATGGGCTTGTCGGTCCATGTTAGTCATGGTGACAGATGCCCAGCCACTGTCCCAAGTGTCCTGCTGGGAGCCCCCAACTCTGGGACCTGCGCGCACACCTACAGAAATTTCCAATCCCAAATGACTTTAGAGTGAATGGGGCCGCAGAAGTACAAAAGTCATTTGGTTCAGTTCCCACCCGGAAAGAAGTATTTTGGGGGGGGGGGTTTGTGTTTTTTTTTTTAAGCAAGCTCCACACCCAGCATGGAGCCCAGTGTGGGGCTTAAACTCACGACCCTGAGCTCAAGACCTGAGTTCAGATCAAGAGTCGGATGCTTCACTGACGGAGCCACCCAGGGGCCCCAGGAAGTCTTTTTTAAAAGCTGGAGGAAGAAGGTGGAAAGAAGCGTCGGTAGAAAACACAAAACCATTAATTTTCAAACTTTCAAACAAGAGAAATGTAACTCCCAAAGTGCACCTAGCTTGGGATTTTCTGAAGCCCTGGGAGCGACCGTCCTCCCTCTTACCTTTGCGTTCCCTGGGAAGAGGTGTGGCATCTGTGGGCCCGAGTCTCATGGGGTCTTGCGTTTGTTCAGCAGCTGTCGGTTGGGCTCAGTGACATTTTTCTCTTCCTATCGAAAAACGGAGAAGAGTCCAATAGACCTTAATGAAGCAGTGAAGGCATCACGGCCACACCAGAGCTGCTCAAACAAAGAGCTGCATGAAAGCCAGCACCGTGCCCCCCCATCGGCCTCCCTGCCCCCCTTCACTGGGGAACAGGTGCTCCACCCAGTCGGGCTCCCCGGTCACCTCCTAAATCACACCATTAACAAACACACAAGCACCTCTTGGGGAAGGTATGAAGCTGCCTGCCTTCTCAGCCGAGGACGCCGGGCCGGTGTCAGGGAAGCTTGCCCTGGCGTCCCAGGCCATCATGACACACCACAATGGCACTGTGCTGTGATGCGCTCCTGGCCGTGGCCCTGCCCCCGGACAGCAGTCCCAGCCTGACACGGCCCCGCACACCACCTTCGGCTGTTATGTCCGCCTTCCTACTGTCCCTGCGTCCTCTCCTGGTTGCTCTGCAGCTGGTGGCCTCCGGGAAGCCGTCCTGCCACAGGACAGCAGGAACCCCAGTCGCCAGCCTGACCCCTAGCGGCCTCCGCCTGGGATGGAGAACCCTGGGAGCTGGACGGAGAGCCTGACTGCGGGGCAGGGGAAGGTGACACGCTGGAGGAGGGCCCAGTGTCCTGGCCTGGACAAGCCAAGGACAGAAGAGGCTGTAGGCCAGCTCTGCGGGCACCCTGATGGAAAGGACTGGGCTGCCTGGGTGCAGACGGGCGCGGGCACGGCCCAGCGTGGAGATCTCAGCGGCGGGGCTGAACTAATGAGGGGGCCAGGACTCCTGGATTCCGTATGTACCTAGAGGCGCGGTGACATTGCTTCTGTCCGTCGGCACGCAGACACAGGGGACACAGTGGGGGTGAGCAGCTTAACAGCCTTGCTTCTGTGTGTTGAGGATCCCGTTGCCATGTCCACAAACACCCCAGATTGGCCCCCTGGCTGCCGACTCCCATCCCCGGGGCCCAGAACCCAATGGGAGAAGTCCCCCTTCCCTTCCGATTTGCGGCTCCAAGCGCTGGGGGCTTGGAAACAGAATTCCGTGCCAGACGCTTTCCCCAGGGACCGGAAATTCCAGAAGAGATAAAAGGCCATACACAGGAGCCTGGGGGGGGAAGGAGAGAACTCACACCTGGCAGTTACGCGCAGGGGTTCTGGCGCGGGAGGCACGGCTCCCAACCCCGCTCTCACCTCTCGCCACGACCTGGACAAAAGCACTCAGACTCGGAGCGGCGTGTCCTCCCACGGGAGAGGCAGGAACGCCGAGCATCCGGCGGCTCTCCTGGGGTTGGCGTGAGGACGGCATGGGTCACGGAAAGGACTTGGAGGAAGTGGTGCACACCATCGGAGCACGGGTCTGGGCCACCCTTCCGTCCGTCTGCGTGGGGACCCTCTGTCCTGCTGCCGGCTCCCTCTGCACCCAGAGTGTCTGCACAGAAAGCGGCTGCGGCTGCTGCCCCCTGCCCAGCCTTTCTCGTGGGGGTTCCGGCACACAGCTGCCCCCTCCTCCGCTGGCCCGAGTGGAGGTGCGCCTGGCTTCTCCCCTTTCTTCGTGAAAAGATAAAGTGCATTCGCTTTAAGGGTGCCGGGCCGTGAGTTCTATGCTCGCCCACACCTGTGCAATCGGATCAAGGCACAGAGCATCCCAGTCCCCGGAAGGTGCTGCCCTTCCACATCGAGCACCCCGCTGCCCGGCCCTGGAGGTCTCCGCTCTTCCGTCGCCAGTGCAGTAAGTCTAGCCCGTCCTTGGAGTTCAAGGAGATGGAACCATACGGCATACGCCCTGGAGTCTGGCTTCCTGCACGGTGAGCGTCATCATGTCTAGGCGGCTCTGTGGGTGTGTGGCTTCTCTCCGCTCTTGGGCACTCTTCTGTTGCCTGGCTGAGCCTCGGCTCGTCCCTTCCACTGTTGACAGACACCTGGGTTGTTTCCAATTGTATTTTTCCTGTTCATGAACAGTGCTGCCATGATCGCTTTTGTGTGTGTCTTTGGGGAGCATAAAACTTTTGTCCCCAGGAGAGCAATCCAGAGCAGGAGTGCGCCGATGGCTCGCGGGGCACACGTACGCTTGGCTCTGAGAGATGCTGCCAGACGCTTTCCCCAGGGACCGGACCCCCTGCACCCCCTCCCACGTGAGGATGGGCCCCTGCTCCCCACACACACCAGTGCGCGGTCTCTAGGCCCCTGGAATCTTTGCTTCTGGGGGCGGTGACCTGGCTCACGGGGGTTGTATTTGCACTTTTCTGATGACTAATGGTGTTGGGCACATTCTCATAGGTCCCCTGGTCACGCTGGACTCACTTCTTAATTTTGTGTGCAATGTTCTACTCCACGATACTGCGTCGTGGGCTGGCCTTTCTCCTCCTGACCCGCTTCCAACAGAACCTTCCTACAGGTAGGAAAGGGAGATGCAAGAAGCAGACAAACCCACGCCTGGGCCTCTGTCCCCGGAGCAGCTTTTTGCCCGTGCACAGCAGCACGGAAGCCAAGCCCCATGGGCTGCTGGCAGCACGTCTCTTGGGCGGAAACCAGACCCCCTCCCCGAATTCCCTTTCCTCTCTGTCCCAGCCACACGCAGCATTCCTGTAATGCAACCCTGCTGAGGGCTTCCCGAAAACTAACATTGAATACAGATACAGAGAGACCAACGATGAGATCAATCCAGTGCCCCACCACACGGCTCTCAGCAGCGTTAGCACCTGGGTGCATCTATGTCTTCCCTGCACGCATTTCATCGAAAACTTTCTTACTAACTTCTTATTAACTGTAAGTTCCAGGCTGAGTGGGAAGGCGGTGGAGGAGGAAGACGCTGAGCTCAGCCCCTCCCACGGATGCGCCGAAGCTGCAGCAACCTACATGTGTAGAGCGAGTCTCTCCAGGAGGAACCCGACGGCCAGCAGAACAGCTCAGCCACAGCGAAAGAAATGCAGAGGAAGCCACTTCCAGAAGCCTAGCGGGGGCAGAGATGCAGGCTCTTAGCAACCAAACCCTCAGCACGGGGACCCGCGGGCGGGGGATGTCTCAGCATTGAGGTCCTCCCTCGAAGGGTTCAAGCCCCACTCTGGGCACCCCGCTGGGGATCTGGGGAAGATGAACCCCCATAACGTCTGGCTTTGAAAATCAGCGGGACTGCTCTCTGGGAGAGCCGGAGGGCTCCAGGAATGTAAGACCCAGCCTTAGAAGGCTAGCGTGCTATGTCACTCGGTCCGAGACCCAGCACAGAGTCAGCGGGCTGAAAAGGCGCTCGGGCCATTCAGGAAGGACATCTGTTTACGACTCATTTTCGGACGTGCACTGGAGGCGTGGGGATCTGTGGGAACTTGCTCTGGGAGCAGAAATGTGGGCGCGGGCAGCATTTTCTCGTCCGCCTTCAGCACAGCGGCCGCGGGAAGGTGCCTGTTCTCACCCTGCCCACCTCCCTTGCCAGCACGGCTCGGCCTGCCCTGGCGTTCCCCTGCAGACCTGTCCCGTCCAGCCTGCCCGCCCCAGCAGCCACCCCTCCACGGCGGCTCTGGCCCCTCGGCGCCCCTGCAGCAAGGGAGGCCCGGGCACCAAAGGAGGACCCGCGAGCCCAAGCAGGGGACAGCCCTGCGGCACCTGCTGCTGGTGCTTCTGAGACCCACGGGACGCCTTCCACGGCAGGCCACGACCTTCCTGTGGCTGACCTCCCTGATACACAGAAGCAAGCACAGCGAGTCGGACAAGTTGAGGAGACAGGAGACAACGTTCCAAACTGAAAAAGAAGACACCGCCACAAAAAAGAACTTAAGGAATCTGCTGAGCTGACTTCACGGCTCAAAGAGTATCTGTCTCTTCGAGTTTCTGAACATGGGTGTCGACACTGCCCTCCAGGAAGCTTGCGTTGTCTGTGTGGGAGACTGCTGGCCTGTCCCTGTCCTTGGCGGCACCGGGACCCGTGTTTTGCCGAAATCCACCTGTGGGACTAAGATGACAGAGTATTGCACGGTGTCAGCTTTTATCCCTTGAATCACTAGAAACACAAAACCGTTTCTCAGATCTTCCTCGGTCACCTGCATTTTTTATTAGCGGCCATTCGGGCTGTGTGCTCACCTTTGTCTCTGAGAATATCTCCCTAATCTCACCTGTTAGAGACAGCAAGTGTTAGTCTGACGAGCACACTGCAGGTAGACGTCTTCCTTAGAAATGTGTGTCTTCCTTCTGTCGATGGGGTTTAATTTAACAACAGGATTATTGCCTTAGGAGTGAATAAAGGAGAAACAGTGAGCAAGACATGACAGAGGATGGGGTGCCTGAGTAGGGGGCCCCCAAAGATGTCCACGTCTTGATCTGCAGAACCCAGGAATGTCTCCTCACAGGGCGCAAGGCACATTGGCAGCATGACTACATCAATGACCCTGAGGCCACAGATGATTCACGTGGCCCCGTGTAATCGCGGATGGCCACGTGAGGCAGGACACACTCAGCTGCAGGATAGGAGGCAGGGGCTGGAGGAAGTAACAGGACCGCCCCCACCCCCGCCAGGAGCCTCCCAGGGAGCACGGCCCCGCTGACTGACGCCTTGAGTCTCCTAAGACTCGTTTTGAGTTCTTCACTCCAGAACCGTGAGAAAATAAATTGGTGTTGTTGTCAGCCCCCAAGCGTGTGGCCATTGGTTACAGCAGGATTGCAAACCAACATCCCTCTACCTCTTGCTGGTTGCGTCACTGGGAATGGGTTGCTTTAAACCCTGAGCCTGTTTCTTGGCACAATCAGCCTCCCGAAACAGGGCCAGCAGCCTGCCAGCCCTTGGGGGGCAGAGCGAGTGCTCACAGGGACCACTCTCTGGCTAAAGATCAGAAAGCAGGCTGGTGGTAACGTTTCCCCGTACACTGCTAGAACCAGTGCGGTGGGTTCCGGGAGAGGGGCCATTGTCTTCCGAGGCCCCGTGGGGAGGGGGATGTGCCACGTTTCAGCTCCTCCTGGGCAATGGCCCCTCTGAACATGGCCATGGGCTCCTGCACCAGCCCTGTCCTGGAGGCGGCTGACACCTGGAGAGGCCCAAGGGACAGAAGGAGCCTTTCCCAGCGTGGCACCACCTCCCCGCTCTCCACCGGCCACGAGCCTTCAGCCCACCTGGCTCTGGGGGTCCAAGCAGCCCCTCTCCTGAGGAGGCAGAAGGCAGGCCGTGTTCCCGAAGGCCCAGGGTCTGTGGCTTCACAACTTCCCTGAGAATTTCCCATATTTTGTAACCAGCGCCTCACAGAGGCCCCCATGATCCGATCTCACTGTGCACGGAGGTGGGGCTCCTGGGCTCACCCTGGCCTTGCCAGAGCTGGGCCCTCTTCTGCACAAAGTGAGGGCAAGCCCGGCCTCGCATTTCCTGAGCGTGCTGCAGAAGGATCTACCTGCAGTCCAGCTCAGAAGTGCTAACACAAACACACAGCACTGGGCTCGTGGGCAGAGACAGACCCAAGGTTTGAGCCCAGAACTCTTCTACAAATTCAGCCTGAGAAGCC
The DNA here is from genome assembly GCF_002201575.2 of Neomonachus schauinslandi. Classification (NCBI taxonomy): domain Eukaryota; kingdom Metazoa; phylum Chordata; class Mammalia; order Carnivora; family Phocidae; genus Neomonachus; species Neomonachus schauinslandi. The sequence continues at coordinate 2,580,101 of NC_058413.1, read as the reverse complement.
CTCCCAAAGCAAGACAGGAAAATAATGATTGCCCCTACTTTTCAGATGGGAAAGCCAAGGCACAGAGAGGGTAAATCACCTGATCTAGGTCACGCAGCTGTTCAACGGCGGAGCCAGGGCCAAAGCTCACAACCTGCACACTCCGGCATCGTTGAAATGAATTCACTCCATGTCTGAGAGGAGGGGTCCACTCCACTCAGGGCCCTCCAGGACAGTGGTTCCCCAGGCTGGTCGGTATTCAAATCAGTCATGGGACTGGTGACAAACACAGATGCCTGGGACCCCATCAGCCTGGGGGCTGGAATGAACGGGCAGGGTGAGCAGCAGCGTGGAAAACCACCCTCCAAGCCAGCCTGGGTGGGGCCTGTGCTTGCTCTTGTCCACCGGGCTGTTCGGGAGGTCACCTACCCGTTCAGCCAGGTCCTACTGGAAGCAGGGGAGACCCTGCCCGGCACCGAACCCCCCCCGCCGCCCGTAGCCCCCTCCTGTTCATTTTCTCCAGGCAGAAGGCAAGGCCAGCACCTGCTGCCCAGCATCTCTGTTCACTCCTTCAGGCAGGCAGGCTGGGATTTCTTCCTTGGGTGGATGGAATAGACGCCCGCTCCCAACGCAACAATAGCCCCCAGAGGGCTGGTGGTGGGGCCAGGCTGGCACCAGCCCCTGAAATCCCCCCGGTGAGTACCCACAGCTCTGAGGCAGCGCCAAGCAGCTCATTAAATGCGTCTGGGGTACCCCTTCTATGTACCAGAAACCGAGCCCCTATGTATGGTCAGGCCCCATCAGGAGACAGAACCCACACAGAAGTTTGAACAGGGGAAGTTTAATATAAAGAATTATCAGATCTACTAAGGCAGTAATGTTTAAAGAGAGCTTTCAAGAAAATCCTAGGGTTGAGAGCAAATGCCCAGGGTAAAAAAATTGACCTGAAAGGCATCCCCTCCCCGAGGCTGGGATTCAGCTCTTGTTGGAGGCCCCCCCGGATGGCGCACAGGTGTGCTGGGTTGTTGGAGCCAACGTGGGCAGTCGCCAGGCAAGCAGGAGGAAACCCTGCAGAGGGCGGGCAGGCCGAGGCTGGTGGCCGGATCCCTGGAGGTCGGACACTGGGCGCCACGGCCAGTGCTGGGACGTCCGCGTGCTGTGGGCACGCGCCTTGGCTGTCCCCTCACGGCTGTGAGCAGCAGGGAATGCAACATCACTGAAACTAGACAGAGAAGCCCCCTCCTCCGTGCAGAGTCCCTCCAATGTAACATCAGGTGCGCAGCCAAGGAGAGAGGTCTACAGGGTCCGGCCCACAGTCGCAGAGTGGGTGAGGAAGAGCACATCTGGAGCCAAGGCAATAAGCTGGTAACTGCAGCACCTCTCGTATCCATGTCCCCCCTTATGTCGTGAGGATAAGTGACAGCGAGCCGAAGGTGTCCGTTCCACGTCGGACACCAGTGCGTCTGGCCACTCGGGCTCCCAACACACAGGACAAACGTGGGCATCACGGGCTGCCCGCGGGGCACCGCAGAGGGAACTGGTCATCTCTGCTGGTGGCGTAAACCCTCAGGACCCCCCCGGGGACGAGGGAAGAGGAGGACACGCCAAGCGCCACGCTCTTTCCATTTCCAATGAGGGACCGGAAGCTCCCGGGGCGGGGGCGGGGGCGGGGGGAGCCCCAGCAGAGCCGGCTCTCGTGCTCTTCCTGGACCCTGGGGGCTTCTCCCGGGGGGGAGGGGCTTCAGAAGATCCCGGGCAGCAGGCGGTGGGGCACGGCCGCGGTGTAGCGCTCCCAGCTGCCGCCGTACTTGTTGGCACAGCGGTGCTCATCCCGGACACAGCGGTGGGTCAGCAGGATGGCCATGTAGACGAGGTAGAAATAGGGCAGCAGGTGGCCTCCGCCACAGGCCAGGCAGTACGCCAGGCTGCCCATCAGGTCGCCCGTGTAGTTGAGGTGGCGGGCCACGCCCCAGAAGCCCGACACCAGGAGCTTGCTGCGGTGCTTCTGCCCGTCGGCCGACGTGTACGTGCACTCGATGACCTTGGGCTTCCTGCCCCAGATCAGGCAGCGGCCGTCCGTGCGGCGGAACAGGTCCTTCTGATGGTTGGCCATCCGGAAAATGTAGTAGCCTAGCAGGCCAAGCAGCAGGACGCCCATGGCATGGGCGGTGGCCAGCTGCACCGGGTGGTAGACCAGGTACAAGCCCTGTAGGGAGACGGGGGCATGGCCCGGGGTCCGATCCCGCTCTGCCCCCACTAGCCGCCCACCCATGCCGCGGGACACCCGGGGGAGGGCCTGCAGTTGCCGACAGCATGAGGACCGAGCTCGGTGCCCCCGCGGCTCTGCCCAGCCCCGACTAAGGGGGCGCTGCTCTAGTTTTCCAGAGATGTCTGGGGTTGTGCTCAAGGCCGCCTCACCTAACTGGTGTGAACCCAGGTCCCTGTGGCTCCCCAGGCCAGCACTTTGATACCTGAATTTCGTGGGGCAAGCCAGGACTCTCCTGAGGACTCTGAGCCCCCTCTGAGCCTTCCCCTCCGAGCCCTGGCCCGTCGTCCTCCCATCCCGAGTTTTCTCACCAGTAGGACTCAGCAGATGTCAGTCCACCTGTCTGGAATGTTCTCACCCCCAGCCTCCCCACTCTGCTCTCAGCCCGGCTGTGGTTATCTCTGGAGGCATTTGCCAACTGTCTGAAACAGGTCGGCGGCTCCTCCTGAGCCCTCTCTCAGGAGCCGGCACCCCCACTTCCCGCCAGCACCCCCTCCCTGCACCAAGTTGCCTGCTCCCTGGCCTTTCGCAGCAGCCGTGAGCCTGAGGGGGGAAGAGCCCACGCACGTCTCCTCTGCTCCCACATCTCCAGCACATGCCTGGTGCCGTGCAGACCCTCATCAAGTATTTAAGGAATAAAGGGAAGAGAGAAAACCTCTCATCCTTCAACCATTAAGATTTGATAGGAATATAAATACCCCCTTCCATCCACCCAGTTCAGCCAAATCACTCCTTTTTACCCAAAGTCTACACCATATCATCTTTTTCTTTAAATGTCACATGCTGAGCTGTGTCCCCCAAATTCATATATTGGAGCCCTAACCCCCACAACCCCAGAATGGGTCCATATCGGGAGATGGGGTCTTTAGAGGGTAATCAAGGTAAAATGAGGTCACTGGGGTGAGCCCTCATCCGGTGTGACGGGGGTCCTTATAGGAAGAGGAGATCAGGACACAGACCCCCACGGAGAGACGACCCCGGGGAGGACCCAGGGAGAGCACGGCCGTCCACACACGAGGAGAGAGGCCTCGGGAGGACCCGCCCTCCCGCGCCTGCATCTCGGGTGTCTGTCGCCCCAGCTCCCCTCCCTGTCTATTGTATGTCACGGAGCCCAACTGACTAATCCACCAAGCCTCCTTTCTTCCTGGAAACAGGGAGCGGCCTCCCTCCTCCAGCCCCCAGGGGCCCCCAAGCACACCACCTTTGTAGCGCTTAGCATGTGCTCGGCGCGTCTCCTGAGGGCAGCCCCGCGCGTGCCCAGGGACCAAATGGCCGAATGTTCTGTGGGGCCGCGTCCCGCGCGCCGGCCCCTCACCTGCAGGGTGTACAGGTACGGCAGCCAGACGCAGTCCCCCCAGCCCAAGTACCACCCAAAGTGGTCGTGGCAGATGTCGATGGTTTTCAGGTACCAGGCTTCGTTCCAGAAGAAGTCCAGCACGTAGATGGCCTGTAAAACAGCAAGAGCCGTGTACCGACCAGGGGTCACCCGTGGGGCCGGCCCGAAAACCACAGTCTTGTAGATGAGGAGGTGGCACCTTCTCCACTGGACGGCTCCCATGTGTCCGCCACGCCTGGGACACGGGGCGGGGCTGGGGGGTAGGGAAGGGGGCCCTTATCCTCAGAGAGTCTAGAGAAGTGGGGCACCCAGCAAAGCCCCGGGAGGTGACGCCAAGGCTGTGGAGCTCCAAGAAGAGCAAGGCCGCTCCCAGCAGAAGGGCTCGGGACGGCCCGCAGGGAAGGAGCCCTGCATGCCAGAGTCCACGCCGGCCCCAAGGCCCTTCACCCGCGGGCCCCCCAGGCTGTACCCCCCCAGCTGCCCCTGCAGCACCAAGACACCCATAATGTGGCCATGACGTGGCCAGCATGGCCAGTGACCGGTGTCCTTCTACGCAGATGGGGAAAAGGTGCAGATGAATCACCGTTCCTCCTCCCCACCTGAGAGCCACGGGGACCGTGTGAGGAAAACACTTCAGAGACCGTAAACTGTGAATATGGCCAGGACCACGGACAGGCTTGAGCTGTTAACACGTGTCCCCTGGGAAAGAGGCCCTGGGCCAAAAGAGTCCCCAGGGCAAGCGCAGCACCTGACCCGCGTGCTCACTCGCCCCCTCCCCAGAGATGCCCGGGAAGGGGGCCGACTCCCTTCTAAACGCAGCGGGCTAAGGTTTCTCAAAACCGATCTGGCCTCCAGGTTTTCCCGGCCCCCGGCAAGCATCAGCACCTGCACCCCTTTGGCCGCAGACAGGCTACCTGCAGGACGTTGACCAGGACCATGGCGTTGGTCACCTGGCCGTAGAGCTCCCGCTGCTTGGCCGCAAAGGACAGGTTGATGAGGGTCCAGGCGATGATCCCGGGGCGTCCGTTGAAGAACAGCTTGAAGTCAAACCACTTCCCAATTCGGGGGTTAAACTCAATGCCCATCATGTAGTTGTAAAAGAAATTGCCTGTGAATTTGCTTGAAAATAAAAACAACACGTACATTTAGCCAGGGAGCGTGTCTCACAACACAGGGCCGGTGCGTGCGTGGACACAGTGCCGAGCCCGGCCCTGGCATCAGCTGCAGAGGAGCAGGCAGACGACATGCTGGGCCCTCCGTTTCCCACGGCCTCGCTGGCTCTCACTTGGCACTCAGCTCCGGCTCCACAAGAGTCACCCTGAGCTCCTTCCCAGGCTGGATGGAGAGTCTTCCCTTGAACAGCCAGGCTTCTCCCCACCCTCCTCCAGGTCCCCTGAGGCATGGCCCAGATGAGCCATACAACTGGCTCGACTGCATGAAGATCTTTGCTTGCATGCGGCTGGAGGTGATTCACAGGGTACTTGGGCCCCCACGCGCAACTGAAATTATAAATCTTGCCCGGGTAGAGAGTGAGTGAAAAAGCAGCATGCTCAGAGCCAGGTGCCCGACTCCAGGGCCCACCATGAACCCCTGCTGGACATCCATTGCCCTGGTTCCTGACCCCAAGGCCCTCTCCAGGGGTGACCAGAGAATCAGCCAAGATGACTGATGTGGAGACCTTCCTCAGGTAGAAATTATAGACACACAGGGATTTCTGTGTTCATGAGAAAAACATTTTCATGTCCATTTCCCTCAGTTATAGTAACTAAAAAAGAGCAAAATGTACAAAGTCTACAACAGGTGATTGATTATAAAGCACTGAAAATGACTCACATGAGCCACAGAAGACCAGCCTCATTACCTAATTACCACACAAGTCACAAAGCACCATCATCCAAAGACATTTTCCAAGAGCAAGAGTTAAAGGAAACACATTTTGTCTTTACTTGGGCCCCTAAATGTATCTGAGATAAAATGTAGGACCCAAGCACAAGAATCTTATTCATGAGCGCTTACACCCATCTACAGGAGGAACCCAATCAACATCTGTTGGTGGAGGGAGAGATGGATGGAGGGATTGAGGGAGGCAGGGATGAAGAATGGGGGTTGGAAAGGTGGATGAGTGGGTGGAATGAATGGAATAGATGGGTTGAATGGGTGGATGGGAAGATGGGGGCATGGGTGGGTTAAATGGATGGGTGGGTAGTTAGGTGGATGGATGCATAGATGTGTAGGTGGGTGGATGGATGGATGGGTTACATGGTGGGTGGATGGGAAGGTGTGTGGATGGGTGGGTAGGTAGGTGGATGGACAGATGGATGGGTGGAAGGATGAACAGCTGGGCGGGTGAGTGGATGGGTGGGTAGATTGGTTTGGTGGATGGGTTAAATGAATGGGTGGGTAGGTAGGTAGATGAATGGTAGACGGGTGGATGAATGGATGGATAAATGGGTTAGATGGAAGGGTGGATGGGTGGGTGGATGGATAAAGAGCTAGATGAGGAGATGGCTAGCTGGGGGGCTCACAACTATCTAACCTAAAGCTTCCATGAGAAGCCACCAACCAGTGGGGCTCTCCCTGGGAAGCTCTTACATTAAAGCCACTGAGATAACAAGACTCCTCACTAAGACCGTTTCAGGCCACACTCATGTGCCAGCGATGGAGGCAATGGGCGGCCCCTCCCAGGACAGCCCTACTGGTGATGACTCGGCCAAAGATGGACTCGGCCATCCTCCACTGCATTCTTCCTAAGGCAGAAGAAGCCCCCTAGACATTTAGAAAGGATGTTCCCCAGAATCAAACAAGATCCGTTAGGCATCTCCATCAAGGATTCTCAATCCTCAGAGCTTTACGACCTCCTATCCCAAGGTCGTAGAGAAAGGGGTGCAAGCATCCACGTTCCACTTTAGCTTGACCAGCTGCTGAAGAACGTACCAGTCTTTGGCATTGGTGGGGAAGAAGTAGCCCTTGATCATGGCGAAGGTGGAAACAGCGTAGCCGAGGATGTTGGCGCACCAGAGCAGTGGTATCCAGTTGTCGAAGATGATGGTGGGAGAGAACCAGGACAGGAAGTGAGAGTTTGCAAACCAGAGAAGGTGCGTGATGAGCCACGCTTGCAGGCCGTTGATTTCATACTTGTTGACAACCCCTGCGGAGGGAAGATGCAAAAATCAAAGTGTTTTCCCGACTGAAAGAGCAGCTGGCCCAGGCCCTGCCTGCTCCAGGCCTATCTGGAACACCAGGTTGCAGTCCTGAAGCCGGTCAGCTTCTGCTCTAACTTGGGCCCCCGGTCAAAATGCCAGGAGCACAGTGACGTTGTTAGCTCCGGGATCAACTGCTCCTGCTTTCAGGGTCCTGGGAAGAGGCAAAGGGCACAGACTAGTCCTCTGGTTCTGATTCTCCTCGGCCGAGCACAGGCCAGACCACCAGCCTGCAGTCTGCTAGAGAGTGAGGATGCCCCCACAGTACCTGTCGGGAAGCACGCCAGCCTCCCGCTGCCCCGGGAGCCCTCTGCAGGCAGGGACAGGGCCGATTCCACCTGCAGGGCTCCTCCTGGCTTCTTGGTGACTGCAGGCAGCTCTGCAGTGCCCCCCAGTCCCCCGGCCTGGATGCAAGTGGCCGCTGCCATGTTCTCGGTGGGGAGGTGCTCCAGCAGCCTGATTACATCATCCAGCTGTGGGGTCAGGGCCACTCAGTGCCCTGTTTGCTGAAGAACGTGATCTTCAGCCTTCGGGCCGGCTCAGCCCCGGGCCGCCCTGGACACCAGCAGGGCCCAGGGCGGCAGCAATGCCCGAGCGAAGTTCACTTTCATTTTGTTGGGGAGCACGCTCAGGGGTGGAAGCAGCACAGGGCTACACGGGCCCCGTGAGACAATGAGGCAGGGAGAAGAGAAGGGATGCGCGTGGGCTCGGGTTACCTGCGGGGGTCACGGCGCCCTCTTGAATGCCTCCCACGTAGCCCGGCAGGAACTTATGGCAGAAGTCAGGAAGCGCCACGTACAAAAGCACCTGCAGCGGAGATTGAAGGCTGAGTGACCCGCCGCCTGGAGGGCCTGGCTCTTTCACCCAACCTTGCCTTTGTTCATTGACCTGACTCACACAAAAGCACCACACGAATGGCAGAAATCCTGATTTTTGGTCGGTTAGTCCTTCCAGAAGAGTTCGTGACTCTGGGTGCCCTGACCGCAGGCCTGGTGGGGCTCTGAGGGCGGCGGTGCCCCGAGCAGGAAGCTCATTACTGCCTAAAGCAGCAAAGCAGTCTCCCCCCGGGACAGCCCAAGAATCCTTCCCACGCACGTTTCTGGGGCCATTTTAAAAAGTGAGAGAATTCACATGCCATACAATTCGCCTTTTTAGACCCTTCCCGGGTCACTTAGTGCATTCACAAGGTCGTGCAACCACCACCACCATCCAGCTCCAGAACAGGGCCATCACCCCCAAAGGGAACCCCACCCCCATTTAGAAGTCGCTCCCTGTTCCCCTCCCCCTACTGCCCCCCAACAACCATTAACCCATTTTCTATTTTTTCTATTCCGGGCGTTTCATATAAATGGAGTCATGCACCATGTGGCCTTCTGTGCGTGGCTTCTTTCACTCAGGAAATGTTCTCAAGGTCCATCCCTGCCAGAGCACACGTGAGTCCCCACTCCTGGTCACGGTTGAGTAACGTTCCACCGCAGGGATGGACTAGGCTTTGTTTTAGCCACTTGTCCACTGACATTTCTACTCTTAGGCTATTGTGACTCATGCTGCCCCATCTCGTTTTTCACCCAAAGGGGCCAAGAGACTGGAAATGAGAGGGACCCTGGAGCCCAGAAGCTAGGACCCTGAGAAGAAACTGCTACTAAAGGTGGGAGCCTTCCTCCAAGGAGGAAACCCGGGGTGGAGCTGGGGGCTTCTCCCGGTTCTGTCTCCCTGGATTCAGATAATAAACAACCCTGCCTGTTCACCAGGTTCTTGGTGCAAACAGCCCCTTCCTGGTGAACTCCTTCTGGTCTCAAAGGCCAGCGGGGTCACAACACTTGGCCAGGAGCGTGCAGCCACCTGCTGGGGACACGGGCCGTGGCTTTGCCGAGTGGTGTCTCCTGTAACGGAGAGCATCCCTCTGGGGGCTGGAATGCTCCTTCCCATGGGCTGCTGTCAAGGGAAGCTTCCTGTTGGGCACAGGGCTTCCCGGAGCCAGCCCTGCCTCACAGCCTCCCACAGCATCTTGCTCCATCCTACTACGCATGTCCCTGCAGGGCCGTGCATGGTCCTAAACTGCGGGGCGCCTCACCCCGCACGTGGGTCAGACACCGTGATGCCGCCAGGTGCCTTCTATCAGAAGACAGAGCTAAGTGGGTCAGGCTCCAGGTAATGCCCTGTAGGGTCCTGGGAAGGAGAATGCCAACCTAAGCCAGGGCTCCATTTCCCGGACAAATGGCCATCCCAACAAGAGGGGCGCTTGGTGCCCGCTGTGCCCCAACGACATTAGCCAGGGAGGGCTGACCTGGAACGTGACCCACAGGGTGTAGAGCTGGGCTGCTTTCTTCGTCATAGATGGAGTCTTGGCCCAGATGTCTGAGAGCCGAGCACGCCCAGTGGCAACATCCAGCACGGGGGCTGTCAGAGAGCAGGCATACTGGTCACACGCCATGATGAAGTAGTATACGATGAAGGGCGCGAAGAGCAGCAGAAAGATGACGCTCGCCAGCGAAAACCAGTCCACCTCCCTGCAACAGCAGACAGCAGACGGTCACACGGGGCCCGCCTGCCCTGGGACCTCGCAGACAACGCTTTCTGTGTCTGTAGGGGTCCCGTTGTTCAAAGTAGCCAGGGCCTCAGAGACGGCTGTTCGCTCTCAGCACAGAGGCCTCCCCGTTGCCTGGAAGAGCCATTCCACATGTGTGCTCTACCGCGAGCCACAGGGAGGCTGACAGATCCGTGGGCACCCACAGAAAGCCCAGAGCCTGTCACCCACAAGGCCAGAGGCTTCCCGGTTCTGGGCAAGGGGGATGCCCACCCACTCCCAAGTCCCTACACTCTCTGGCCCAAGAAGGACAGAGACAACAGTGAGCTTCAACGCCAGGGCCAGGCTGTTTTAGTCAGTGTTTCATTTCTTCTTCAATTCCTTACTTTATAAAATGGGAAACTGGTTATGTTTCATTAGTCTTGATGATAAAAACTTAATTTAATAGGTCTCTAAAATCCCAGAGGCTGGCAACCTCTAAGACCTCACTTTATTTTCTAGCTGGGAAGACTGCCAAGATTCTTACCAGGCACGGCCCCACTGTCCTTGAGTCGCGGCCCTGCTGTTGGTGATGCAGTCTGGACTCTTGGTTTTGGAAGCATCATGTAGGGAGTTTGCAGCCATTGGGCCCTGAGGGAAGAAGATAATCCTGCTCGGATCATCCCATGAAGAAGAGCCACCACATCTCCCTGCCACATCTGCCACCGCTCATAGACTCTGCAGGACTGGCCTCTTTCACTTGCCTACTCACTACCTTGTCCTGATTCCAGATAGGGAAGAGATGACGGATTGTGCTTCAGTTTCTCCTTCCTGAAATCTGCAATAACCTCCTACCTGGCCCTCCTATGTCTCTTGATTCAGTCTTCAGATGGTGGCAGAATGCCCTCTTACCATGTGAACCAGGCCATCCATGTTTCAGAAACCTATTGCAATCTGCTCCTGCCTCCTGTCCTCCCCACTCTCTCCTCATACCTTCTAATCCAGGCACATAGGATCTTTAACGATCCTTGAATATGGTTCATTTCATTCATGATACCTGTTATTTCTGCTTAGAACATGCTTTGCAGGTCTCCTCACATTCAGATCTTTTGTAAAATGTCCCTTCCTTAGTATGACTTTTTATTTTTCCTGGAGTTAATTATTGCCTACTTTTTCCATTTGCTAAGGTTTCTATGCATGTCACTAATTTTTTTTCTGAATACTCTAACAGAGCTATCACACATTTCAGCAATTTTTCTAGATACTCTAACACAATAATTGATCATTTCCATTCTCCCTCTCCCCTATAGCCATTCATCTTGCACCAATGTACAAGCCAGTCAGCCAATTTACATTGCCTGCACCCCAGACCCCCTGCCAAGTCACTCTCCCTGCTACTTTATTTTCTTAATAACTCTTTACATCATGTAGAATGCTTTTTTTTTTTTTTTTAATTTGAGTGCATGTCTATTGTCTGTCTCCCTCCATTAGAATGTAAGCTCCCCAAGGGCAGGAATCATGTGTCCTATTTATTGTTCTACTACCAAGTCCTAGAACACAGTCTGGTACATACAGTGCATTCAATAAATAATCACTCTACAAAAAAAGGGGGAATAACTGAACTTGTCTATGGGGGAAGCAATGACATCTACACTTCCAGAACAAGTTCTAATTGTGAAGTTTTCAAAATATCAAGGATAAGAAAACATGATATTAAAAGCTTTTAGAGAAAAATCCAGAATTAAGAATCATACTAGCAGTAAGTTGGATTTTAGAAGACAATGATGGAAAACTTTAAAAACTCTGAGGAAAACTGTTTTGCAACCTAGAATTCTATTCCCAGATTAACTATTATTCAGAGGAGACGACACAGGATCCAAGAGAGCTACTGAAAGAAAGCCCAGTGAAAGGACAAGGGGATGAGAGCTGTGCAGTGCACCAGACAGTAACCAGTCCATACTGGTACTAAATGAATGGCTTTGTTGGGAGGGAGAATAGAAATGATGAATTTTATTGTGTTAGACTGTGAAAAATTATTGATAGTATGACAGCTGTATTGCAGCATTCAGAAAAAAAAATAGTGAAAGATGCATAGAAACCTTAGTAAATGGAAAAAAAGAAAAAAGAAAGAAAGAAACCTTAGTGAATGGAAAGTGAGGCAATCATTAACTCCAGGAACAATAAAAAGTCATACAAGGGGGAAAAAAACCCCAAACCATAATTGTAGTACATTACTTGGCTTAACAGTAAATAATAGCAACTTCATCATAACAGTGTAATACGTGGCTATAGACTGACTACTAGATGTGTAGAAGGATACATAAAGCTGAGCGTGACAAAAGTAAATTATTTAAAAATAAGCAGGTAAAAACAATAATACAAAAGTAACTAAAATAATGAAAAGTATTTGTTTCTGGGAATTAAGACTATGGGATGAAGTGGAGAACTGTTTATTCTACATATAAGTCTTAAAAGCCGCTGACTTGTTTAAAAATGTGAACATGAGTTACTTTAACACAAATGTACATTCATTAAAAAAAATTTCAGTGACAAAAGACATTTTCATTTGTAGTGTGGGAACTGTAGCCACATCACTTAATTTAATTTTCACAGGTAAGTTTATGGAATGTCTACCTATGATGTACAAAGCAGGATGAAGAGTTCCTTATGGACCATCCATCTCTACAGCCCCGAAACAGAATACAGAGCTTGGTGTGTGGGAGTCACTTTCACTGAACATGGCAGAAAACTGGAAAAGGGCCAGAAATGTATAGGCTCAGAACTCAGTGTAAAAAGCCAAACAGAAAATGCTGCTGAAGGGAAAGAGTGTATCTTCTACAGATTCAAACAAGCCCAAACAAATATTTTGAGATTACAGAGTTCATTCACCCAGGAGTCTCCTCTGTCATGAGCACTGAATCTTGTAATAAACGTGTAAGTTACATCCTTGGAGACAAGTAGCCAGGGGAGAGGGAGGTGTTCGGGGTGTATTTTATTTTATTCCTAAGACTCACAGACAGGAGTTGATGTACCAGCTGTCTTTACTTTTTCAAAGCTAAAAAGTCACTGTCTATGCCCACGAACAACAGTGCTAAGACACGCTTACCTCCAATGTCTTGTCTAGGGCTTTCACAGCAGAATGGAAGTGTTCCTTCTTGAACGGGCCTCTCTAAAATCTCTGGACTCTCTTAATTCAAAAGGCCCAGTTGATCCTTCTCAACCCACTAAGAAAGTCCTGCAGGGACACAAAAATGATGAAGATGCTCAGGGAGCTGACATTTCAGGATTGAAGGCAGATAAGGACCCAAAAGGCATTTATTCAAGGCCCACTGTTGGAACCAAGTGAGAAGTGCAAGCCCAAGAGCTCAGGGTTCAAAAGCGGAAGACGCCCCATGGAGGGGGTAGGGAATATTACCACCCAGCTTCTTTGCCTAGCACACACAGTGTCTGGCAAATAGTAAGTACTTAATTATAATGGGGGGGTTGAACACAAGTCTTCATGGCAGCATCACCTTGGACATGAGCCTTAGCATAGGCAGATGCAGACCTGATGAGTAGCAATGAACAGAAAGGTATTTTCTTTGAAGACTTACACCAAGCAGCCACATATGCATCTGAAACATTTCTAGAAGCTTGTTTGTGCCACCAGCCCGAATCAAGCCCCCTGGAGTTAGCACATTCCATTGGTACATTCTGGGAGCCAGTGAGAGCCTAAGAACATGGAGCAGCAGTGAGAGTGATCTGGGCTTGGAGCCTGGCTCTCTGCAGACTCGCAGGACCCAGTGACCTTCCTAAGTGTCTTGGGTCATGAATGCCTACACATGTGAGGATCTGCAGTGGTTGTTAAAGCTGGGTGAGGGAGAGTTAGTGTCCCATACCTGGGGATAAAGACCAGCCAGGGGAGGGGATGAGGCTTTCTGACAGCCTGATCAGCTCCCTCGACTGGTCTTTGAGTTCCACAGGCCGAAGCCAAAGGGACATGGCCCCTGAGGGTTTGAGGATGACATAGAAGTGCCTGACCCTAAGCTTCTGATTGCCAAGGCATTCATGGCAAAGACATCCATCTCAAATAAACATACCACCAGCTGCTTAACCCAGCTACCAGCCAAACAACCAGAGAAGGAACCAGGCCACTCCCACCTGTAAGTCCCCTTTCAGAAAGCCCTAGGTGACCAAGAGAGCTGACCACTGCAGTGACCTCCCTTCTTCCCGTGCCCTTATTCCCACTCTTATGCTTTAAACTGGCCAATAAAGAGTGAACCCATGAAACCCCAGGCCCCCACCCTTGACCCCCATGAAGGCAGAGTCCCAGGCCCACATACACCCTCTCTCCCCATGACCTCACTGTGTCTCTGGGCATTCTGTGTGGCCTCCAGGACCTGTGAGTAATAAACCTTGCTCGTCGGAGCTCCCCAATGGTTGTTGCTGAGGCACGCCTGCAATCATAAGGACCACTAGGGCTGGGCCAGCCATGATGGCCCTGGGAGGGAGCGGGTTGCCCCAGTAATACAAGCCCAGGAGGGTGCTTCAGGCATTCCCAGACCACAGTATCACTATCTACAGGCTGAGACCCACACAACAGATGACTTACACCCCTTGGCAGCTTTTTGGCATATTGAAATTTTACAAGTTTGGGGATGCTCTAGACACCCAGGAGCATGGCAGAGACATCTGGGGGCTGGCACAAGGAACGTCCTGGAGGCCCCAAGGTCACCACCAAGGCTGTGAGTTCTCAGCAGCACAGATTCCTGCTGCCCACTTGGAATCCAAGTTGTGGGACCACCTGCTAGGCCTGTTTCCTCATCCACAAGCAGCTGTCACCTGCTTACTCAAGGAAATGAGGTCATGGCACCAAGTGCTCAGAGCCTTCCCTGACCCCATCGGAGTTCACCTAAAAGAGAGCCAGCTATCGCCAAAAGGATCCTCAGCACCCTCAGGCCTCAGGAAGGCTCAGCTGGGCTCATGCAGGGCATCAGGGTGAGGTTCAGACTAGCAGAGGTCTAAGGGCCATGCATCCCCAAAGCCAGCCCCAGAGCGTTCTGGTTACCCCCTGCACCTAACCACACTGCTACCTGATGGCTTAAAACAACAGTCTTTTCATCCTTTCTCATTGCTTCTGTGGTTAGAGTCTGGGGAGACTGGCTAGGCAGTTACAGGTTGGGGTGTGCCAGAGTGGCTGTCTTCATGAGGTCTCTCCTTTTGGGCCAGCTAGGTCGTCCTCACAGCCTGGTGGCTCAGCGCCATGGAAAGAGGTTCAGGGAACCAGCAAGGGTTCCAGCAGACCCCACAGAGTTGTACCACCCCTTCTGAGGGCCTGAGGAGACAAGTGACAGCACTTCCAGCACATTCTATCGGCTACAGGGAGTCCCAAGTCCACCTCCTTTCAAGGGGAAGGGAATCGAGCTCCACCCCTTGATGCGGGGATTGCAAGGTATGAGAACACAAGATACTGTTGGGGCCATCCCTCGATGATTCAACCTTTACAGACAGTGGCTATGTACTGAGCATCTACAGAGTTCCAAGTGCCCAATATCTTACTGAGTTATCGCACAGACACCAGAAAGTGAGCATTACGATGTCCATTTTACAGATGAGGAGGTTGATGTGAGCAAGGTGGAGTGCGTTCTCTGCTCACTCAGGCCCATGGGGAGGGAGGTTAATGACTTCTGGGGGTGGACTGGAGAAAGAAGAAAGGCAAGGACCCCTACATTTGACTTCTAAACTTGCGTTACAGTGAGCATATATTTGCAGCTTTTGGAGAGCAGACTCCTGGAGCCACAGTCAAAGCTGCAGCTTACCCTTTAGAATCAGGGCTCAGCGTCTCTGGGCATTTCTTTCCACCTAGGGCACATGCCTACTTCTGAAGGCCTCGGAAAGCGCCCCAGGAGTGGCTCTGCTGGGTCCCTGCTGGGCCCTCAGTCCTCTCAAGGTAAGCCAGGCCACAGCCTCCTGGCGCCAAGAGCTTGGAGGAGCCACACATATGCAAAGCAGCCCCTGCCTTTGGAAGTGAGGCTTGTGAACTGTACGTGTGAGTTGAGGGAGTGACCACTGCAGAAGGTCCAGGGTCAGGGGGCGGGGCTGGGGCAGGCTGGGTTGTAGAGAAGCTGCAGGTAAACCAAGAATCACCCCAAAGATCAGCCCCATCGTGCTTTGGGAATGGTGGGGGGGATGCACAGGTGACCTCCCGATCCCCATTCAGCCACAAATGTTCCCAGAATGGTGGGTCTTAGGACTCCAAGAGCTGTTTAAAAACTCTTTTCGTTATTGCTAAATTATTTTATTACATAAGTCTGTTTTCTGGAAAATAGGAAAAGAACACCTGTATCCCCATCCCTGTTTAAGGCTTGGGTGTACAGCTTTTCAAGTAATCTTTTTAATGACAGACTTATCTCCCTCTTGCCCCTTTTGCTGTGACATGCCAGGGGACTTGTTTCCATGTTGAGTCCATTCGTTTTAACAGTTGCCACGTATCTCACCGGATTAGTGCATCATGACTTAATCTGATCTTCTTACTGATAGTCATTAGTTGTTTCTGGTTTTTGCATGTATATACAGCAAGTCATAATGGGAGTTCTTTTTTTTTTTTTTTAAAGATTTTATTTATTTATTTGAGAGAGA